>NC_057712.1:130290231-130405335 GCF_004010195.1 Chiloscyllium plagiosum
CCTAATCCTACCAACTAAGGACTTTTCATGTCCCCTCCTTGCTGCTCTTAGCTCTCTCTTCAGATCCTTCCTGGCTACCTTGTAACTCTCAATCGCCCCAATTGAACCTTCACGCCTCATCTTTTACATAGGCGCCCTCTTCCATTTAACAAGGGATTCCAATTCCTTATTAAACCACGGCTCCCTCACACGACCCTTTCCTCCCTGCCTGACAAATACATACTTATCAAGGACACTCAATAGTTGCTCCTTGAACAAGCTCCACATATCAATTGCGCCCTTGCCTTGAAGCCTACTTTTCCAAGCCACGCATCCTAAGTCGTGCCTCACCGCCTCATAATTTCCCTGCCCCCAGCTATAACTCTTGCCCTGTGATGGAGAGGGATAAGTGCACACTTATCCCTCTCCATCACGAGAGTAAAAGTCACCGAATTGTGGTCACTGTCCCCAAAGTGCTCACCTACCTCCAATTCTAACACCTGGCCTGGTTCGTTACCCAGAACCAAATCCAGTATGGCCTCATCGATTATCTGAATGAAATAGTGACCGCCCATCTCGTTCGGATAATCGAAGTTCTCCAGTACGCTGTCTCTGGACTCATGTTATCTCATTTCTGAAGGCTTCTCGTTTTTCAACCATCCTTTTACTTGTGAACATCCGTCCCCAATCAGCTTTTGAAAGTTCTCGCCTAATACAGTCAAAATTAGCCTTCCTTCAATTTCGCACTTCAACTTTTAGATCTGGTCTATCCTTTTCCATCATTATTTTAAATCTAATAGAATTATGGTCACTGGCCCCAAAGTGCCCCCCCCCCACTGACCCCTCAGTCACCTGCCCTGCCTTATTTCCCAACTGTAGGTCACGTTTTGTCGTAGGTACATGTACATGCTGAATCAGAACATTTCCTTGTACACTCCTCTCCATCTAAACCCTTAACACTATGGCAGTCTCAGTCTATGTTTGGAAAGTTGAAATCCCCTACCATAACCACCCCATTATTCTTACAGATAGCTGAGATCTCCTTACAAATTTTGTTTCTCAATTTCCTGCTGGCTATTAGGAGGTCATAATACAATCCCAATAAGGTGATCATCCCTTTCACAATTCCACCCAAATAACTTCCCTGGATGTATTTCCGGGAATATCCTCCCAAAGTATAGCTATAATGCTATCCCTTACCAAAAGCAGCACCACCTCACCTTGCCTCCCTTTCTAACCTTCCTCTATAGCATTTGTATTCTGGATCATTAAGCTGCCAGTCCTATCCATCCCTGGGCTACATTTCTGTAATTGCTATGATATCTCAGTCCCATGTACCTAACCATGCCCTGAGCTCATCTGCGTTCCCTGTTAGGCCCCTTGCATTGAAATAAATGCAGTTTATTTAATCAGTCCTGCTTTGTTCCTGACTGTTTGTTTGACTCGCTTCTTTTCTCAACTGTACCAGTCTCAGATTGAAATCTTTCCTCAGTCTCTCCCTGGGTCCCATCCCCCCCCCCCCCCCCCCCCTTAATATACTGGCAGGGAGATTTGCGAGAGCTGCTCAGAAGGATTTGAAACCAAAAGAGAAAATGCTGGAAAATTTCAGCAAGTCTGGCAGCATTTGTAAGGAGAGAAAAGAGCTGACATTTCGAGTCCAACTGACCCTTTGTCAGAAGGATTTGAACTGGAAGGGGGGGGGGGGGGGGAGAAGGGGGAAGGCAGAAACTGCGCAGATTTTTCTGCTGTCAGTTAGCAGTGAGAGTTTCTTTCTCTCTCTCCCTTCTCGACCATGTGCTTGCTCTCTTTGTTTGTCTGTCTCCCTTTTAAAAGTGCTGTTGTTTTGACTTTTTTTTTCTCCAAAGTTCAAAAACAATTGCAACAGCATATAAAACAGTAATTCCTGTTCCTGGGATTCGAGGAAATCACCTCCAACACCTCAAAGGAGCAGACTGTTACAGTCAGAAATTTTTCCCATCCTCCATCTTGGATTACCCACAATCCTTTTTGAATTAGAAAAGGCTAATCAACAACATATTGGAATATGTGTCTCAGTCCTGCTAATGTAATCTGGAATGAGACAATAATTTTTGTAAGAGGTACTACATTTTACAAAAGAAAATGTATGTCTGCATGTGAGTAGACCAGGAATCTTGGAGCTCAAATTGCTGTTTACTTTATCTTCACATCAGACATGGTAAAAATGAGAATTTTGCAGCAGTTTGTTCTTCGGCTGGTTGGATTCAAATTCAGGGTTAAGAAACAAAGTCCAAATCGTGTCTGTGTGTTCTATCACTGCCTCACATTTTTAACTAGTCAATATTTTTAACACTGGAGCATTCAAGAGGTGTAATGTAATATTGAGCTTATACTTATTCCATTTAGTCATGCTGCTGTGATATTTATCAGATGTAGATCCGAAGACATTGTCCTCGGCTGAGACATATGCCTTGCTTTTCTTTTACAGGTGCTGCTATTTTCTTTGAATTCAAACATTATAAACCTAAAAAGAGATTTACGAGCACAAAATGTTTTGCTTTTATGGAAATGGATGAAATAAAAGCTGGACACATAGTTATAGAACTGTAAGTATTGAAACATTTTTAAAAACTTTATATTTCTCTCTGTTGTCTTTTTACAATTAAATATCGGAAGATATCCAGAGTAAGTTCATAACCTCCATTTTGTACCTTAAAATATCAGGACAGGTGAAAAAAGTAGTCATGATAAATGGGATACTTACCTTTATTAGCCAAAGTTAAAAATCAAAAACACCAGGTTATAGTTAATTGAAAAATACCTTGATTGTCGAATCTTTCATCTGTTCGAATACCATGATAGTTTCACTTCTTTCATGTGTAAATCACACAACCTTTTTTTTAAAACGTTGCATTCTCAGTTTAACTGTAACAATTGGTGTTAGCTAGACAACATTTTGAAGGTGTTAGTTCCCTGTGTTCTCTGTCTGTGCCATGATGTTTAGATTGATTCTAATCTAAACATCACCACTGAAGTGTTCCCCAACTGGGAGGGAACACTCCTGTCTGTTGACTGTTGTGCCGTGCCCGTTCATCCATTGCCATAGCCAACTGGGAGGGAACACTTCAGTAGTCCAGGACATTCGACCTCAGACCTCCAAGGCGGACTTCGGTACAGGCAGCAGCAAAAAGTGGCCGAGCAGAGGCTGATAACAACGTTCCATACCCATAGGGAGGGCCTCAACCGGGACCTTGGGTTCATGTCACACTACAGGCGACCACCATTGCACTATACGCACGCGCACACGCGCGCGCACACACACACACACACACACATGTGCACACACCCTTACAGACACACTCTCTCATGCATCCTCTCAGAGACTTAGACCACTCTACTCTACACTCTAACTAGACACACATATACACTCTCTCATACTCTCAACCTCCAACCCAGGCACAGACCCACATGTGCGCGCACACATCTTGTGGGGTGAATTTGTACTTGCAGAGTCACATTGTACTTTGCTCAAAAACTGCATGAATTCATGTAAAACTCCATTATCTCACTTTTTAGATTAGAATCAATCTAAACATCATGGCATAGATCGAAAACACAGGGGGCCAACACCTTCAACATGTTGTCTAGCTAACACCATTTGTTAGTTAAACTGAGAATGCAACATGTTTTTAAAAAAAAGGTTTTGTGATTTACACATGAAAGAAGTGAAACTATCATGGTATTCGAACAGATGAAAGACTCAACAATCAAGGTATTTTTCAATGTATAATTTCAGTTACATCACACTGTAAACTTTTGCTATAAATTCTGTGCCTTACAATTGCATCCTCCACTATCATC
This sequence comes from Chiloscyllium plagiosum, assembly GCF_004010195.1. Lineage (NCBI taxonomy): Eukaryota > Metazoa > Chordata > Chondrichthyes > Orectolobiformes > Hemiscylliidae > Chiloscyllium > Chiloscyllium plagiosum. Next base: position 130,294,051 of record NC_057712.1, read on the forward strand.
TGATGCAGGAGTGGCGCTCCAAAAGCTAGTGCTTCCAATTAAACCTGTTGGACTATAACCTGGTGTTGTGTGATTTTTAACTTTGTACACCCCAGTCCAACACCGACATCTCCAAATCATGTTTATTAGCCAAGACATTGAGTTTAAGGGAGTTTTTGTTTGAGTGATACAAAATCTAGAGTATTGTGTACAGTTCTGGAATCCACATTCTAGTCGGGATGTGATAGCATTGAAGAAGGTGCAGAGATTTACCAAGCTGGAGAGTTTTAGTTATGGAGAGAGACTGGGGTTGTTTTACTCCAAACAGAGAAGATTAAGAGGCGACATAATTGAGATGTATGAAATAATTGAAGGGTATAAACAGGACAGACAGGAAGAAACTTTTCCCCTTGATAGAGGGATCCAAGACGAGGGGTGTAAATGGAAGGCAAGGAGTAGAAGGTTAAAGAGATGTGATGAAAAGCTTTTCCACCCAGTGGGTGGTCGAGACAGAAATCCCCAATATTTAATGCGTATTTAGAAGTGCAGTTGTGATGCAAGGCTGTGGGCCAAACGATGAAAAATTGGTTGAGAATAGTTAGGTTGCTGCTTTTGACTGGCACAGATACAACAGACTGACTGGCCTTTCTCTGTGATGTTGCTCTCTATAACTGTATTATATTGGCCAGCCTCCCAACTTGAACTAGCCCTGAAAAATGAATGCAGCTGCTGCACATCCTTCATTTTAATTGCTTAATCATTGGTGGATTTCAGCTGTCCAGACCATGGTATTCCCTCCTGCAACCTGTTCATCCCTCTACCTCCCTTTTTGGAAACGATCTAAAAGCTACTTCCTCACTGATCTTTGATCATGCTTGTTCTCAACTGGCTCAGTGACAAATTTTGATCATGCTTTATTTACTATGTAATGGATGCAAATTGTTGGTTAACACCCTTATTTTTTACCTGTAAAGTTCAGTTCCATAGCAACTTCAATGTAGAATCTCACAATTCACATTTAGCATAGAGCATTTGGTACTTTGAGGGCAAGCTTTTTTGTCTGAAAAACTTGGATTAAACTTTGTATTCCAGTTTTTTTTAAATAGGAATTATAGAACTGTAGTAATGCCCACTTAACATGAGCCAGTCTAATTACAACACTGATGTCACGAGGGTACACTTGTGCATTTTTTAAAAAGAAATCCGAACTAAATGGCACAAGACCATTCATTCCACTCTGTGCCAGCACTTTCAAAGACCGTTCCAATTGGTGTCACTCCCTATAGTCCTATAAATTACTTCTTTTTGAGTATATATTCAATTTTGAAAGTTAGTACCAAATCTACTGCTACCTTAGTTGAAGTAGGTGCATTCCAGTTAGCAATCTGTGAAGTAAAATAAAATGCTTTTTTCACTCCAGAAATCTTTCTGGTTTACCAGTTATCTTAAACATGTCCTTTAGTAATTGACCTTCCTTAGGTACCTATTTCTTCCCACATCAAACACCTGTACCCTGTTTGGAGCCTCCCTTTCAAGTCCTTAACCATGTTGCTTTCCTAATCAATGCCCATCTTTGTATCCTTCCAATCAACTTTCATTTCAGGACTATGAACAGATCAGATCCTTGTTAAAATTACAAATCAGTCTTTGTGATAGATAAAAGCATTGCTTTTTCAACATATAGTCAGCTGTTGAAGGCTGAAGATATCCTCCTCCTCTATTGTCCAGGTAGATGGAACTATTATAGCCACAGAATTACCTATCCGCCCCAAAAGTATTCTGGTTCTCTTGTATTTTTCAGCCATATGCTACTTCCTCATTGGTACCTTCTGAAAATAGTGGTTCCACATTTGTGCCAATTTTAACACCAGTTCTCTCACGATCAGTACCATCTCCTTGGAGCACTGCACTATGTACAAAGAACAATACAGCCCAGGAGCAGGTCCTTCAGCCCTCCAAGCACATGCCAGCACATTTTGCCCTTCCATACTAAAACTTCCCATCCTATTCATGTATTTGTCCAGGTATTTCTTGAATGCTGATATTGGCTGATTCCACGACCACCTCTGGCAGCACGTTCCAGGCAGTCACCACCATTTTATGTGGAACATTTGTCTTACACATCTCAAACATTCACACCCAAACCTGTATCCCCTAGTAATTGTCCCCTCTACCCTGGAAAAAAGCCTCAGACTTTCCACTCTATTCATGCCATTCACAGCCTTCTGAAATTCTATTAGATTGCCCCTTGACTTTTTGCGTTGCAGGGAAAACACACCCAGTCTTTTTCACAGCTACAATCCCCCATACTAGGTAACATTCTAGTAAACCTCTTCTGTACCCTCTCCAAAACATCCGCATCCTGTAAGTGTGGTGATCAGAATTGTACACGACATTCCAAGTGTGGCCTAACTGAAGTTCTATAAAGCTGCAGCATAACTGATCTATCTTTGGAAGGGGCACTGAGTACAATGAAGGCAAGGTTGCCATAGGCCTTTTTTACTACCTTATCTACCTGCACTGCCACCTTCAGTGATCTGTGGACCTAGATCCCTCTGCATATCAAGACCGCTAAAGGTTGTGCCATTCATTGTATTATTTCTACCTGTTCTTGACCTTCCAAAATGTATCACCTCTCATTTGTCCTGATTAAACTCCATCGCCATTTTTCTGCTCATGCCTCTAACTGATCTATCCTGCTGTATCCTCTGACAATCCTCCTATCAGCAACTGCACCAATCTTTGTATTGTCTGCAAACTTACTGATTGGACCAGCTATATTTTCCTCTCAATTATTTGCATCGACCATGAGCAGCCGAGGCACCAGCACCGATCCCTGTGGAACACCACCAGACACAATCCTCCATTCTGAAAAGCATCCTTCCACCGCTACTGTGTCCTCGAAGCTAGCTCACCCTGATATCATGTAACTTTATCTTGTATACCAGTCTGAAATGAAGGACCTTGTCAAAGGCGATACTGAAGTCCATGTTGACAATATCAACTGCTCTAAATGTAGGTTTGCTCACTGAGCTGCAAGGTTCATTTCCAGACGTTTCATTTACCCTACTAGGTAATATCTTCAGTGGGCCTCAGGCGCAGCAATGCTAAAAATTCCTGCTTTCTAGAGTCAGAGATGTACAGCACGGAAACAGACCCTTCGGTCCAATCCGTCCACGCAAACCACATATCCCAACCCAATCTAGTCCCACCTGCCACCCGCCAAACCCTTCCTATTCATATACCAATCCAAATGCCTTTTAAATGTTGCTATTGTACTCGCCTCCAATTCCTCTGGCAGCTCATTCCATACACTTAACTCCCTCTGCATGAAAAAGTTGCCCCTTTTATATCTTTCTCCTCTCACCCTAAACCTATGCCCTCTACTCCTGTACTCCATACTCTGGCCAATAAAAGAAAGCATACCAAATGCCTTCTGGACTCCCCCACCCAAGGGAAAGGACCTTGTCTATTTTGTAAACCTCTATCAGGTCACCCCTCAGCCTCCGACGCTCCAGGGAGAATAGTCCCAGCTTGTTCAGTGTCTCCCTATAGCTCAAATCCTCCAACCCTGGCAACATCCTTGGAAATCTTTTCTGAACCCTTTCAAGTTTCACATCATCTTTCCAATAGGAAGACCAGAATTGCACGCAATATTCCAACAGTGGCCTAACCAATGTCTGGTACAGCCGCAACATGATGTCCCAACTCCTGTACTCGATACTCTGACCAATAAAGGAAAGCATACCAAACACCACCTTCACTATCCTATCTACCTGTGACTCTACTTTCAAGGAGCTATGAACCTGCACTCCAAGGTCTCTTTGTTCAGCAACACTCCCTGGGACCTTACCATTAAGTGTATAAGTCCTGCTAAGATTTGCTTTCCCAAATGCAGCACCTCACATTTATCTGAATTAAACTCTATCTGCCACTTCTCGGCCCATTGGCCCATCTGGTCAGGACCCTGTTGTAATCGGAGGTAACCTCCTTCGCTATCCACTACACCTCCAATTTTGGTGTCATCTGCAAACCTACTAACTGTACCTTTTATGCTCGCATCCAAATCATTTATGTAAATGACAAAAAGTAGAGGACCCAGCACCGATCCTTGTGGCACTCCACTGGTCACAGGCCTCCAGTCTGAAAAACAACCCTCCACCACCACCCTCTGTCTTCTACCTTTGAGCCAGTTCTGTATCCAAATGGCTAGTCCTTCTTGTATTCCATGAGATCCAAACTTGCTATCCAGTCTCCCATGGGGAACCTTGTCGAACACCTTACTGAAGTCCATATAGATCACATCCAACGCTCTGCCCTCATCAATCCTTTTTTGTTACTTCCTCAAAAAACTCAATCAAGTTTGTGAGACATGATTTCCCACGCACAAAGCCATGTTGACTATCTCAAATCAGTCCTTGCCTTTCCAAATACATGTACATCCTGTCCCTCAGGATTCCCTCCAACAACTTGCCCACCACAGATGTCAGGCTCACTGGTCTATAGTTCCCTGGCTTGTCCTTACCACCCTTAAACAGTGGCACCACGTTAGCCAACCTCCATTCCTCTGGCACCTCACCTGTGACTAGCGATGATACAAATATTTCAGCAAGAGGCCCAGCAATCACTTCTCTAGCTTTCCACAGAGTTCTAGGGTATACCTGATCAGGTCCTGGGGATTTCTCCACATTTATGCGTTTCAAGACATCCAGCACTTCCTCCTCTGTAATATGGACATTTTGCAAGGTGTCACCATCTATTTCGCTACTTTCTATATCTTCCATATCCGTTTAGTATCTCCCCCATTTTCTGTGGCTCCACACAAAGGCCACCTTGCTGATCTTTGAGGGGCCCTATTCTGTCCCTAATTATCCTTTTGTTTTTAATGTATTTGTAAAGACCCTTTGGATTCTCCTTAACTCTGTTTGCCAAAGCTATTTCATGTCCCCTTTTTGCCCTCCTGATTTCCTCCTTCAGTATACTCCTACTGCCTTTATACTCTTTTAAGGATTCACTCGATCTATCCTGTCTATTCCTTAAATATGTTTCCTTCTTTTTCTTAACCAACCCCTCAATTTCTTTAGTCAATACTCAGACCCTTGGCATCATAGCAGCCCACAAACGCACCAACTCACTAAAACAGCAGCTAATGAACTTGAAATACCCTATACAGACAACAAGCAAAACTCATGTCAATTACAAAATACCTTGCAAGGACTGTAACAAACATGCAGAAAACTAGCCACCAGGATACATGAACACCAACCAGCCACAAAGACATGACCCTCTCTCACTAGTATCCTCATATACAGATGAGAAAGGACACCACTTCGTCTGAGACAACACATCCATCCTAGGACAAACCAAACAAAGACAATTACGAGAATTCCTTGAAGCATGGCATTCCGACCGCAACTCTATCAACAAACACATCGGGTTAGACCCCATCTACCACCGAGAAAAGGAAGTGACTTCACAGGAAATGACATCACCAACCCAAACATATAAACAGAAAGCAGGAATTTTTAGCAATGCTTCGCCTGAGGTCCACTGAAGAGGTTACCTGGTTGGGTAATGAAACGTCTGGAAATTAACCTTGCAGCTCAACGAGCAAACCTACATCCAAAACTTCAACCTGAGCTACAAATCTTCTCAAAACTTACTAATATCAACTGCTTTTCTTTCAGTCATAATCACCTCCTCTAAAAACACAATCAAGTTAGTGAGGCATGACCTCCCCTTGCACAAAACTATGCTGCCTGTCATAAAACATTAGGAGCAGAAATAAAGCCATTCAGCATATTGGGTCTGCTCCACCATTCAATCATGGCTAATAAGTTTTTCAACCTCACTTCTGCTTTCTTCCTGTAACCTTTGTTAAAGGGATCGATCAGGAATCTGTCTTAAATATACTCACCGACCTTGCCTCCACAGCCTTCTGTGGCAATGAATTCCATAGATTCACTACTCTTCAGCCAGAGAGAGTCTTCCCTTTACTCTAAGGCTTTGGCCTGGTGCCTTGTCTCCCCGAAGGGAAACTTCATCCCAACATCCACTGCATCCAGGCTTTTCAGTATTTTCTAAGTTTCAATTAGATCTCCCCTCACCATTTTAAAACTCTATGCCTCTATCCTTCCTACCAAGGTACATGACCTCTCACTTTCCCACATTGCATTCCATTTGCCACTTTTTTGCCCATTCTCCTAACCCATCGAAACCCTTCTGCAGCCTCCCCACTTCCTTATACTGTCACTTCTCCTATCTTTGTATTGTTTGCAAACCCAATCAGTTTCTTTATCTAGCTCATTAATGTGTAAAGTTGTGATCCTAACACTGAACACTGCTTTCCACTGGCTGTGATCCTGAGAAGAACCCTTTTATCCCCACTACTTGCTTTCTGCCGACTGTCAATCTTCTATCCTTGCTCCTAACATTTAGGGCTCTTCTCTTACTCAGCAGTCTTCTGGAAATCCGAGTTGATAACCATCCATAGGCTCTCCTTTCTCTAACCTACTTGTTACCTCCTAATTCTAACAGATTTGTCAGGTCTGACCTCCCCGTAGTGACTTTGCCCTGTTTTACCATGTACTTCCAAGTATTCAGAACTTTGTCGTTCAGTCAACTCCAAAATCTTAACGACTGAGGTCAGGCAAACTTGCCTGCAATTTCCCATCACTTCCTTCTTAAATGAGGGAGTGACATTAGTAGTTTTCCAGTTCTCTATTACTAATAAGTCAATTTCCTTAATGTGTATAGATCTTATCCCTGAGAATCTTTTCCTGGAATGTCAGTTACCATTAAACAATAGAACATCATTGGCTATGCTCCAGCAATTTATTCTCTTGCCTCACTCAATATTCTGGACTAAATCATATCAGGACCCAGAGATTTACCTATCTTAATCCTTTTTAAGACACACAGCTCTTCCTTTTTAGTAGCAACATATGAAATTTGACACTTCATTGATCATCCTCCACTAATTCCTTTCTTTTTTAGATTAGATTACATTACAGTGTGGAAACAGGCCCTTCGGCCCAACAAGTCCACACCGATCCGCCGAAGCACAACCCACCCATACCCCTGACCTAACATTACAGGCAATTTATTATGGCCAATTCACCTGACTCTGCACATCTTTGGACTGTGGGAGGAAACCGGAGCACCCGGAGGAAACCCACGCAGACACGGGGAGAACGTGCAAACTCCACACAGTCAGTCGCCTGAGGCGGGAATTGAACCGGGTCTCTGGCACTGTGAGGCAGCAGTGCTAACCACTGTGCCACCGTGCCGCCTTTGGTGAATACTAACCCAAAGGATCTGTTTAGGATTTTGTCTCACTCATCGCATTGCATTTATGAAAAAAGAAAAAAGTCAGCCAGCTGAAGACTGAAGTTTGTGTCTTTGGTTCTGACTACAAACTTGTATCTGTTACCTTGAATTTTTCAGGATATCAGATTCTAACCACACATCTACAACATCAACGTCCCTACTTTCACTTTCTAACACAAAAGATAGAACAGGAAAAGGACCTTTTGGCCCACCATGTCTGTGCTGACACTGAGGCCATTCTAAACTTATCTACCTGCACAAGGTGCATGTCCCTCTATCCTCTGCCTGTTCATGTATCTATCTAAATGCTTCAAGCGTGGCTATCATCTCAGCTTCCACCAGCTCCCGTGCCAACACATTCCAGACACCTTACCACCCTCTGTTTAAAAAACTTGTCTTGTTTAAAACATCTCCTTTTAAATTTTCCCCCTTTTCACCTTAAATCCTTTTCCACCCTGGGAAAAAGATTGACTCTCCATTTTATATGCTCCTATAAGTCATCCCCTCAGTCTTTTGATGCTGTCGTGAAAACAATCCAAGTTTGTCCAGACGGTCCTTATATATAATAAAACTCCACACCAGGCATTGTTATGGTACACCATTTTTTAAACGCTCTCCAAAGCCGCCTGTTGCGTGGTGACCTGAACTGCACACATCACTTGACTTCAAACTACTAATTATTTACTGCTGAGATCCTCATATCCACTCTCAATTTAGCACTTCCAATGTTCTGTTGGCCAGCTTCCCAAAAAAAACCCTGGACGTAACAAGTATGCAATTCAGCTCCGTGTCTGTTTTACCATTTAGAGATCATGGCAGATCTGATAATCCCAAACTCCACTTTCCTTCCTTTTTTCCCATAGCCCTTGTATTCCTGGCCGATTATCCAAGGCTGAGATGGATATTATATCCTCAGCTGTCCTCTATGGAGAGATTATGCCCTATGGTCCTAGACACTCACAGGGGAAACAATGCTTCCACATCTACCCTGTCAGGTCCCTGAAGAATCTTGTTTCACCAAGTACACGCCCTATCTATTTGACTGCTCCTCATGAGACAATTGCTCCATACCTAGGATTAGCTGAGTAAAGCTATTTTGGACTGCCTCCAATGCCAGAATATCTTGCTTTAGATAAAAGGCCCAAAACTGTTCAGTATTCCACCTGTGGTGTGACTAGTGCCTTGTATAGTATTAGTGACCATCTTGCATCCTGACTAACTTAGTCATCTAACACCAGTTTCACCCACAACACTAAAAACATTTGATATGCGATGAAAGATGCAAAGGCATTTTACAGTACTTTATCAACAAAATGATGCCATAGGAGATGTTTGGTCAGATGATCAAATAGTTGCTAAAAGAGGCAAGTTTTACAGTGCTTTAAAGAAGCAAAGAGGTTAAGGCAAAGTATTTCCAAAATTAGGCTTAAGCAAAAGTTGCTCCACATTAAAATCCAAATTTTTTCCTCTACTCAATCTTACTGCTTCAGTTTTAATCAGTTTTTCAGTTCCTTTCACTGTTGCAGGCTCCCTGAGAGATCTCTGCTTTTCCAAATCTCTTGGAGAATGTGATTTTCTAATTTTCTTGCATTGGTGCCTGTTCTTTATGGTCTTGGCCCTAAATTCTGATTTTCTTCCCCACACTCTTTCCTCTAAGAGGTCGTTTAAAGCTTAGCTGCTTTGGTCAAGCTTTTGGTCATGTTTCTTCTGTGATTATTGATAATGTAACAATTTGCATTCTGTCTCTACCACTTTCCCCAGTCTGACATCACTACAGAGATATTAAAGATTTCTTACTATTTCTTATTTGTGTTTAGATACAAAAAGCCAACAGACTTCAAGAGAAAAAAGTTGCATTTGCTGACCAAGAAACCACTGTATCTTCACCTCCATCAAACATTGCACAAGGAGTGATTGTGCTGTAGTACATGAACAAATATTGTGGTAAATGTGTATGTATACAACAGAACTAGCACTGTGTAGCACATTTAGGAAACAGTACTTGCAATAAAAACACTGCATCATTGTTAACTGTTCCATGAAGACATCTAAAGTCCAAGCTGCTGCAATTCAGGAAAATATTTCAAGCTGATGTCATTTTTATATCATTTCTATAAACTAAATGGTAATTCTGCCAACATTCCAGGATTAATCAGTGTGCTGAAGTATGAAAAAATGCCTACACTACCTGTGGTAGCTAATACAGCATGTGTTAACTTATTTAAATTGTTAGAACTGCTGAAATCTTTTTGGCTACCTTTGCTATGCTGCTTTAAGGCAGCAGCTTTCTGTTAATGATTACACAAAGTGAGAAAGGGAACAATCAAGTCCACAAATGAAGTATCTTATTTTGACGTACAAGTGAATGATGAATGTTATGTAGTGGTACTTTCAGTAGACCCTTCTTGCTGTTTGGATCAAAAGTCACTCCAGTGCTTATGCTAGAAATGTATCTGAAGTACCAGTGGTGTGTTTGGTCAAACAATATTCTTATCATTGCACTACATCTGCATGTAGCAGTGTTCAGCATTGTCTCCCAACAATTTGTGAAATTTATCATGTATAGAAAGAGGGAAATAACTCCTTTGACTCATTGTGCTAACCTGTATATGCAGTAGCCCTTACCAACAGTGACTTACATGTAATAAAGAGAATGGGGCAAGAATAGTACTGAGGAATGTTCATTAACAACCCAGTAATTTTAATCTTTATTAATAAATTTTCTCAATAGTAAAATAAGTTACATCTGGCCTTAATTATATACCATATTCCTGTTTGCTTTTCCTTAATAGAAATCAGGGACTGGCTGAGACAAAGGGATGATTGTGAAATATGAATTACAAATGCATTGCCATGACTACATCAATCAGGCAGCTCTCTGATCAGTTGATATTTCCACAGGAAAAAAAATCCCCCCAACCATTTTAAAATAAAGGCCTCAAAACACTGGTCACAGATTAGCAGAAGATTTATACCACTACATGAGACACAGGCACCCTAATATTGCACAATTAATTCCTTTGATTGGCAGAGTGGCTACATTGCAACAAACAGAATTCATGAAGTTTAAGTCTGTAACCAGCAGTTCTTTTTTGACATTCTCCACAAAATTTGTATTTTCCAAAACTGGAACTCCCAAGAGTTACCAAGCTGAAGAATTATACATCACTGACTACATTTGACCCGGTCACCCAAGGATGACAACCACTAATGTGGAAAGATGGCATTCTTCAGAAATTATCTTTTAAACATGTCCTAATCAGATCATTGCTAGTGACATTATTCCTTACAATGGCAATGGAATACTTTTGACATATTACAGAGTACAACTGCCTGCGATGAGCGATCAGTCAAGTTGAAAGCCTGGCCTCAATGCTTATATAAAATCATGAGCGGTTGTCTGGTTCAGGTGGATATTCTCTGCTGCCAGGGGGCGGTGTTGGACCAGGAGGAAGGCTCCTTGGTCCATGGGGATATTCCCTGGCACCAGGTGGGAAGTCTCTCAGAGCATGAGGTGGTGGTGGTGGCGGCAGCAAAGGCCCAGGAAGAAAAGGTCTGTGACCTGGTGGAGGAAATGGGCCTGGAGGGAGGAACGGGCCTGGAGGGTAGTCTCTGAGAGCAGGAACACGCACTGCAAAACAAGAAAAAGCAGGAGTCAGATAGGCAAAAGGTAACAAAAGGGAAGTTAAAAAGATCCTCAATTTAAACCACAACAGGTGGTGTTTCAAATACATTACTCCTACCTAAATGGGTTGGCGCGAGTGGGACTGGTCCATATGGGCCTCTGGATGATGGTGGTAGTCCAGGTCGAGGTCCAAGGACAGGTATTCGACCCATTGGTGAATTCATAATAGGTGTTCCAGGAAAAGATGGTGTTGCCTGAACAGCAGTAGCATTTGCCTGTCGTTTTGGGTGGTGGGAGAGGAGAGAGAAGAAAAGATTACTAATTCCTTCAACCACAGGCTCTTATCACTATCATGTGCTCTGGAAGCTGCATGGTCATGTAGCTTGTGGAAAACGTGCACACAACATTGAAATCTATATATTAATTAACTTTAGAGAGCACAAGGACATCCAAGCAAATGACCTGCACAAGATTTTAATCGAGTCATAGCCAAGAAGCAGCTACATAGAAGCTTTCAGAGGCCACCCAACACAATCCATATGACAGGAGTTGTGAACAATAAGCCTGGAGGATTCTGAGTACTCCAAGATGGAGGACGGGAAAAATTTCTGGCTTTAACAAGCTGTTCCTTTGAAGTGATTTCCTCGAATTCCAGGAGCAGGAATTACTTTTATATACTGTTGCAATTGTTTTGGAACTTTAGAGAGAAAAAAGTCAAAACAGCAGCACTTTTAAAAGGGAGACAGAGAAAGAAACCCACACTGCTAACTGACAGCAATGAATCTGTGCAGTTACTGCCTTTGCTGTTGAACTCATGTATCACTGGACATCAGAGTGTGTTTAGGAAAACTTAAATAGTGAAATTCGCAACTGATCTTGAAGGAACCTGTTTGGGAGAGGTCACAACACAGAAACAGATATGGAAATAGTTTTAAGTATAGCCTGGCTGTAAATCTTCATTAATGAGTAGAGTGGGTTCCTTCTTGACCATATGTTTTTATTGGGATCCTGATTAAATTTTAAAAATATAATCCATAAGTATTAAGTTAGCCTGGAGCAGTAAGACGGTGCTATTTTCTGGGACTGCAGAATGGAAGAAGCAAAAATGGCCCTTAGTAGAGTGATATGCTCCTCTTGTCAGATGTGGGAATTTTAGGAGATTTTAGTGTTTCTGAGGATTACATCTGCAATAAATGCCATTGGTTGCAAATCCTATCAGATCGAATGGATTGGTTGGAGAGACACAGTTAGAGAGGCAATGAGGAATTTACAAGAGCAAGGGGGTGTGATGAATGGCAGTTATAGGAAGGGAGAAAAACTGAAGATTAGTCACATAGATGGCTTTGTGCGTGGGAAATCATGTCTCACAAACTTGATTGAGATTTTTGAAGTAGTAACAAACAGGATTGATGAGAGCAGAGCGCTGGATGTGACTTATATGGACTTCAATAAGGCACTCAACAAGGGTCCCCACTGGAGACTGGTTAGCAAGATTAGATCTCATGGAATACAGGGGGAACTAGGCATTTGAACTGGCTCGAAGGTAGAAGACAGAAGGTGGTGGTGGAGAGTTGTTTCTCAGACTGGAGGCCTGTGACCAGTGGAATGCCACAAGGATCGGTGCTGGGTCCATTACTTTTCATCATTTATGTAAATGATTTGAATGTGAGCATAAGAGGTATAGTTAGTAAGTTTGCAGATGACACCAGAATTGGAGGTGTTGTGGACAGTGAAGAAGGTTACCTCTGATTACAAAGAGGTTTATAAAATCATGAGGGGCATGGTCTTTTCTCTGGGATGGGGGAGACCAGAACTAGAGAGCGTAGGTTTAGGGTGAGGGGGGAAAGATATCAAAGAGACCTAAGGGGCAACGTTTTCATGCAGAGGGTGTGTGTGGGGGGAATGGGCTGCCAGAGGAACTGGTGGAGGCTAGTTCAGTTGCAACATTTTAAAGGCATTTGGATGGGTATATGAATAGGAAGGGTTTGGAGAGATATGGGCCGGGTGCTGGCAGGTGGGACTAGATTGGGTTGGGATATCTGGTTAGCATTGATGAATTGGACCGAAGGATCTGTTTCCATGCTGTACATCTATGACTCTGAATAGCACATTTACAAAAATTAAATTTAATAATTTTTATGCCAAACTTTAAAACTGGCTAAAACAAAGAAGTAATTACTCCAAATGCATGTTGATCAAGGCTCACGCCAAAGAAACACAAGTTCCTCATTAGTTTGCTTCATAAAGTGCACATATCTATGTTAACAATTCAGTACTCTGCTGCTGATACTCACTGTCTTTGATTGCTCAGAGGAGGATGGTTTAGACAAAGGTACTGGATCTTCAGGTTTAGCAACAGTAACTTGCTTTAGAGAATGAAGAAATTAATAGGAAAAGAAAATGGTAAAACAGCAAAGCACTTAAGAATGGATCTCTCCAAGACAGAATTATAGAATCCCTGCAGTGTGGATGCAGGCTCACCTTTATAGTCTATCCCTGTAACCCTGCATTTCCCATCGCTAATCTAGCTAATCTGCACATCTTTGGACTGAGAAAGGAAACCCATGCAGACACGCAGAGAACATGCAAACTCCACACAGAATTGCCCGAGCATGGAATCGATCCAGATCCCTGGCCCTGAGAGGCAGCAGTGCTAACCCGTATGCCATATACCGAACTGCCATTTTACTGATAGTAAAAGTTTCTTTCAATACATAAGAAACAAATGAGAGGCAAAAGCAGACACTGAGCTGCTCCAAATTGATGCAGGGGGAAGGCTAGTGCTGGGAGTTAAGGAAATGGCTGAAGAAGTTGATAAATACTTTGTGTCAGTCTTCACAGTGGAAAACAGGAGTAATATCCCAACAATTAAGGAGTGTCAGAGGGCAAAGTTGAGTAAGGTAGCTACTACAAAAGTGAAATTGCTAGATAAGCCAAAAGGTCTAAAAATTAATAAATCTTCTGGCCCCAATGGGCTACATCCTAGAGTTCTGAGGAAGGTGGCTGAGGAAATAGAGGCATTGGTTGTGATCTTGCAAACGTCACTGGAGTCAGGGAAAGTCCCAGTTGTTTGGAAAAATCGCTGTATTAACCCCCTTGGTTCAAGAAAAGATCAAGACATAAAGATGGAAAATTTTAGGCCGATTACCTTAACCTCAGTTGTTGGTAAAGCTCTAGAATCCATCATTAAGGATGAGATTTCTAAATTCTTGGAAGTGCAGGGTTGGACTTTTTCATGTCAGCATGGATTTAGTAAGAGGAGGTCGTGCCTGACAAACCTGTTAGAATTCTTTGAAGCGGTAACAAGTAGGTTAGACCAGGGAAACCCAGTGGATGTTATCTACCTAGACTTCCAAAAGGCCTCTGATAAGGTGCCTCACGGGAGGCTGCTGAGTAGGGTGAGGGCCCATGGTATTCGAGGTGAATTACTGGCATGGATTGAGGATTGGCTGTCTGACAGAAGGCAGAGAGTTGGGATAAAAGGTTCTTTTTCGGAATGGCAACCGGTGACAAGCGGTGTCCCACAGGGTTCAGTGTTCACTTTACATATTAATGATCTGGATGAAGGGACTTGGGGGCATTCTGGCGAAGTTGGCCGATGATCCAAAATTAGGTGGACAGGCAGGTGGTACTGAGGAGGTGGGGATGCTGCAGAAAGATTTAGGAAAGTGATTCAGGAAATGGCTGATGAAATTCAATGTAAGCAAATGTGAGGTCATGCACTTTGGAAAAAAGAATACAGGCATGGACTATTTTCTAAACGGTGAGAAAATTCATAAAGCCAAACTACAAAGGGATCTGGGAGTGCTTGTCCAGAATTCTCTAAAGGTTAACTTGCAGGTTGAGTCTGTGATTATGAAAGCAAATGTAATGTTGTCATTTACCTCAAGAGGGTTGGAATGTAAAAGCAGTGATGTGCTACTGAGACTTTATAAAGCTCTAGTTAGGCCCCATTTAGAATACTGTGTCCAATTTTGGGCCCCACACCTCAGGAAGGACATACTGGCACTGCAGCATGTCCAATGGAGATTCACACGTATGATCCTTGGAATGGTAGGCCTAACATAGATGAATGGCTGAGGATCCTGGGATTGCATTCATTAGAGTTCAGAAGGTTGGGGGGAGATCTAATCGAAGCTTAGAAGATAGTGCATGGCTTAGAAAGGGTGGATGCTGGGAAGTTGTTTCCATTAGGTGGGGAAACAAGAACATTAGACTTAAACTGGGGGGTACAGCCTTAGAATTAAAGGGGGTCAATTTAGAACGGAAATGAGGAGACACATTTTCAGCCAGAGAGTGGTGGACCTGTGGAATTCATTGCCACAGAGCACAGTGGAGGCCGGAATATTAAATGTCTTCAAGGCAGAGATTGACAAATTCTTGATCTTGCAAGGAATTAAGGGCTACAGGGAGAGCGTGGGTAAGTGGAGTTGAAATGCCCATCAGTCATTAAATGGCGGAGTGGGTTTGATGGGCCGAATGGCCTTACTTGCACTCTTATGTCTTATGGTCTTATGAACTGCACTGACATCACAGCCAAGGCCAGCTCTGTTTTCAGTAGATGCTGTCCAAATGGAGTTGTAAAATAGTAAGCGGGATATTTCTGCTCCCAAGGGTGTTGATTCTAAATACAGAGTTCCCACCATTAACCATGATGAAATCAGCAAACTGAGCAAAGTCAGTATGAATCTGTAAATTCTCGCATTTCTAGCCCTGAGCCAGCTGCAGATATGGGTGCATCTGAGACAAGAACACTAAAAATTCAGAAGTTTCTTTTTTCTCTAACTACTTTGCCAAAACAAAGTAGGACAGCCACAGATCGAGATATAAAGTCAGATAACCAAAATGTGATTAAAGAGCAAAGCTTTAAGGAATGTCTTAAAGAAGCAAAGTGAGATGAAGAGGTGCAGGGAATGAATTTCAGAGCTTCGGACCAAAGCAATTAAGCATATGCCTACCAATGGTGCAGCAATTAAATGTTTAAGAGCCTAAATTAAAGGAATGTGTGTATCACAGAGTGTAAGGCTGCAGAAGTTCACAGAGATAGGAAGGGTTATGGCCATAAAGGGATTTAGAAATATTTTGTCTGCCATTTTTTAAATTCATTCATGGAATGTGAACATCACTGGCTGAGCCAGCATTTATTACCCACAGACAGGATAACAATCTGCCTTCCTGAAGTGCTGCAAATCATTTGGTGTGAATAAACCTATTATGTCATTAAGGGAAGGAGCTCCAGGATTTTGACACAGTGGCACTGAAGGAATGGTAATAAATTTCCAAGTCAGGCTTGGAGAGAATCCGCAGGTGGTGATTTTCCCATGTATCTGTTCCCCTCTCCTACTGGATAAAAGTGGTAATGGGTTTGGAAGCTGCTATTTAAAAGGAACCAGTGAATTCCTGCAGTACACTGTATACATTGAACACTGGTGGAAGTCAATGTGGTGCCAATCAAGCAGGTGGCTTTGTTCTAAATGGTGTCAAGCTTCTTGAGTATTGCTGGAGCTGCACTCATCCAAACAAATGGGGTGCATTCTATCACACTCCTGACTTGGACCTTGAAGATGGTGGATAGGCATTTTTGGTGGGTGGGGTGGTTAAGAGTTGAGATACTTCTTAAGGATTCCCGGCCTCTAGTCACAGTATTTATATGGCTAGTCTAATTCAGTGATGGCAATACTTTGAAAGTCAAAAGGTGAAAGTGATAGAGAAGAAACCATTACAAGTAATTCGCTGGCTACAGTTAGATTGCACTTTGAACATATTAGGAGAGAGAGGGGGACAGGCTTTCGATATGACCATTCTTGCAGTAAAGCAGCCAGATATTTTCTTCACATTCTGCACTAATCCTGTATAGACAGTAGTTCTGACAGATCAGCAGGATCTAATTTTAAGTGCTCCAGCCATGTCTAGCAGTGGATGGCTAAAACAATTGCACACCATATCATTACAAGCCTACATCAATCTGAGCAGAAAGAAAGGACATGATCTTAATATTTATACTCAAGAAAGTCATTTGATGAAAATCTTACCATTGGAGACTCTGTCAAATTTGGTGAAGATGTCCTTGGCCCACTTGCCAGTTGTACAGGCCCTCCTCGCCCCAATTCTACAGAAGGAAATGAAATGTATTGATTATTATAAAATATCTCAGGTTAAAGGTAGGTTCAGTCCAGGTGTTCAAAATCTGATTGAATTTATTTCCACTGACAGCTCATTAAGGAGATTTAAAATTAATTGGTAAAATATCTAGAGGGGAGATTGGAAGGATTTGCTTCACACTAAGTTCAATAGTTTTCAGGGAAAACAAAATTGGATAGACTTATTGAAATACATGGAGAAATTTGCAGGACTACAGGGAAACAGCAGGAAACAGTTCTTATAGTGATACAGCCTTTGTGTTCATATATTTTCACTCAATTTCTAAGAAAAAGACTGCCAAGCAGTTAGACTCAAATTTCTGGACAAATTCAAAGGAAATTATATTTCTCAGTCATTGTTGAGTGTTTTCCCTGAAATAACATTAAATTAAATATACTACAATAAAGGAATCAGCTAAATGCCTTTCATTCACACAGTACTGCTCATCATATCATCACATAACTGTTATACTACAGGAGGCTGCCATCTGTCCTCTGTGTCTACACCAGTTTTTCAAATGAGCACCACAACCTTTGTGCCATTCTCCTATCTTTTCTCCAAATCCTTGCATATTATTTTGATTTAGTTAATCACAAAACATCCTCTTCAATGCATCAATTGGACCTGCTTCTGTTACATTTCAATGCAGTACATCATTGAGAGAAAGTTTTTTCTCATCACATTCAATGCGTGTGCAAATCACTTTAAATCTGTGCCCTCTCCTTCCTGATCCTTTTACAAGGAGAAAGAGTTTCTCCCAAACCAACATGATTTTGGAAGTTATCATTGCTCCTCAGCCTCCTCCTCTCCAAGGAGAACAATCTGTCCTCAAAACTAAAATTTCTCAACACTGGAATCACTCTTGCAAATGTCAACTGCACACTCTATTGCATTCACATCCAATGCTGTAGCATTCAGAACTGTGCACAATACTCCAGGTGAAGCCTAACAAGTTTATACAAGTTCAACATCATCTCCTTCCTCTTATGCTGTGCCATATCAATAAATCCCAGGATAGGGTATATTTTTATTAACTCCTCCACCAGGATGCTATTTTCAATGGGTAAGGTAAATATACAAGGTCTTTTCCCTGGCTGGCAAAGTCCAGAACTTGAGGGCATAGGTTTGGGGTGGGGGGGGGGCGGGGGGGGAGAGAGAGAGAAACAGAATTTAAATGGACCTAAGGGGCAACTTTTTCATGCAGAGGGTGGTGCATGTACGAGTAATGAGCTGCCAGAGGAAGTGGTGGAAGCTGGTACAATTACAGCATTTAAAAGGCAGTTTGATGGGTATATGAATAGAAAAGAGTTTAGATGGATATGGGCCAAGTGCTAGCAAATGGGACTAGATTAATTTGGGATATCTGATCAGCAAGGGAGAGTTGGACTGAAGGGTCTGTTTCCGTGCTGTACATCTCTATGACTCTACTTCAGCTGCCCAGCATTTTCATTTTGCTATGTATGAAGGAGTCAGTGACATCTCTTTCTATAACTGTGCACACAATCACTAGCTGAAGTAGCTTGGATAAGAATAGGTTTTTTTTCTCCTTGCCTCTTTTCATATATTAAAAGCAAAATTCAGCTTATACATAGCGTATAGGCACTGATTCACAGATCCTCAGCAAAATAAAATCATAGAGGGTGCAACCAGTAGGCATTTCCACTATGGGGTATCATGATAATTTCTTCCTCACCTAACAAATACAAGTTTCACTTTCCATTTCCAGTTTCAATTTTAAAAATTCATTCATGGATGTGGGTGTCACTGGCTTGGTCAGCATTTATTGCCCGCTCTATATTTCCTTGACATGGTGGCGGTGCTGAGCTGCCTTCTTAAATTGCTGCATGCCATGTGACTTAGAGACATTCACACTGCTGTAAGGAAGGGAGTTCCTGAATTTTGACTCAGCAACACTGAAACAATAACAATATAGTTCCAAGTCAAGACATCATGGCCTGGAAGACAACTTGCTGGTGTTGTTACAATGTACCCGGTTTAGTCGGTGCTGTCTAAACAACTGTAAGCTGACCATGGTGTAGACAGTACAACACCATTGCCATAAATAATACAATATGGATAATGTTCCTATCATAGTGAGAGAATAGAGGTCAATTCTATCAAATTTAAACTCATGTCAGTTGTGACCACCAATTCAGTATAGGCAAAGGACTAAACCTGGGATTATACACCTTAGCAACACAAACAGTGAAGAATAGTACACCAAGTTGCATTTTGGAGTAAAAATGGAAGTGCTTGAGGGGTCACTCTGCCTGTGCAAATGAACCAATGGGGAAACAGTCATGACCACACACAACTACTATGACATCCAGTCAGACCTTTCCATGGATCTAGATCCTCAAGATCATGAGATATTGCACTTAAATAAAATGAGTTTTTTGGAAATCATGAATATATACATTAATTAATGGAACCAATGTCAACCTATATTTCAGTTTCAAACAAGTTAACAAAGGTTAGATCTCACCTGCTCTGTTAGAAGGTGGAAGCCCACGGATTTCACCTGAACCAGAAATCCGTCCAGACATTACACCTGATTCCGAAGGTGGTCGCCGTGGTCCAGAATAGCCATCCACTGGACCTGGAAGTATCGGATTGAAAAGGGATCACATACACATGAGCATAAATATGAGAAGCTGAGGCAGGCCATTTAGCCCTTCAAATCTGCTCTGTCATTCAATAAGACCTTGGCTGATCAGTTATTGTCGAAGAGTAAATTCCACATTCCCATCTCTCTCCAAGAACCTTCAATTCTCTTGCCTAACATGAATCCATCTACCTCCATCTTGAAATTATGCAATGATAATGCCCCCACCACCTTCTCAGAGTTTCAAAGCTGCACAACCCTTAGAAAAAAAAATCTCATCCTTTTCTTCAGCATTGCCTGGTTATATCCACCTTGTCAAGACATAGAGATGTACAACATGGAAACTGACCCTTCGGTCCAAGTCGTCCATGCCGACCAGATATCCTAACCTGACTTGGTCCCATTTGCCATCACTTGGCCCATTTCCTCTAAACCCTTCCTATTCATATACACACCTAGATGCCTTTTAAATGTTGCAACTGTACCAGCCTCCATCACTGCCTCTGGCAGCTCATTCCATACACGCTCCACCCTGTGTGAAAAATTTGCCCTTAGGTCCCTTTTATATCTTTCCCCTCACGCTCTAAACCATGCCATGATACCCCCTAGTTTTGGACTCCCCCACCCCAGGGAAAAGACCTTGTCTATTTATCCTATCCATGCCCCTCATGATTTATAAACAGGATCCTTTCAATGTCAATCAAGCCATCCCTCATTCTCCCAAACTCTAGTGGAAACAAGCCCAACCTATCCAGTTCAACTAACCCATCCGAAGACAATACACTCATTTCAGGTAACAATCTAGTGAAACTCCTCTGAAATGTCTCCAATGCATCTTTATCCTGTGATGATACAATGGCTTTAGGAGATGTATTTTGTCCTTTTTTTTTTAATGAGGTGAGATTGAGATCAAGGCACCAAGCGGTCTGCTCCATGCCAATAAAGTAAACAGCTAGTGAGGCCTTGGGGTCTTTTTTTTTGTTGTTGGAAAAAATAGAAGCAGCATGAATGGGTGAGGTCAGACTTACACAGAACCAAGATTTTAGTTTAGCTTTCAGAACTTGTTGGGGTTTTTGAAGTTGGCTATAGAAGCTCCTTCTTGCAGACTTTTCTCTCTTCCATCTAAAAGGTTGGGTTCTATTTCTGCTGCCAGAATCGCATGAGAGACAATTCGTTTCAGTGACTTTACCTTTGTCAAAGGTGTGCTAATCGGATGTTACTATATTGGAACAGTTGCTGCTTATTAGTTAAATAATCTATTATTCTGTTAAGGTCTTCCAATAGAAGTGAGTCGCGTTATTCCGATAGAGTTGAGTTATTCCAATTCTTCTTCTTTTGTTTGTGTTTTAAGTATACAGTAAGAATCAGGTATGCTTTGCTTAAAACCAAGTAGTGTAACTAATCAAATTACACCTGGAACACAGCACTTTACACTTGCCTTTAAATAAGATTAAAAAGTTAGGGTCCAAGCTATCTCCTTGAAATACTTGAGAGGGGGGGGGGGGGGGGAGGTTTGATCTGGTCCAAAACAACCCTTCCTCAAATAAGGAAACCAAAATACACAGCGCTTATGATGTGATCTCACCAATGCCCTGAATGAGTGAAGCATAAAATCCTAACTTCTACATTCAATTCCTGTCATAATAAAGAGTTCCATGCTTCTAGCTTTTTGAATTATTTGCTAGTCCTGCATACTCAGTTTGAGACTCAAACACCAGAACACCCAGAATCCTCTGCACTTCAGAATTCTGCAGATATTTTCTGTTTAAATAACAAGAATAAAAAAGCAAAGTGAACAATTTCACATTTTCCCACATTATACTCCATCTGCCAGATTTTTGTACACCCACTTAACCCATCTATATTGATCTGCATCCTAGTGTCATTTTAGCAACATACCCACGCAGACATGGGGAGAATGTGCAAACTCCACACTGTCACTCGAACCTGGAATTGAACCCAGATACGTGGCACTGAGGAGTAGCAGTGCTAACAACTAAGTCACCATGTTGCCCCAAAAGTGAAGAGTGTCTAAGTAGAAATTGAGGTGTTGTTTGTGGTTGCATTGTGCTTTGTTGTAACATTGCAGCAGACACAGGACAGAAATATTTGCAGGAGAGCATTATTGAAATGGCAAGCAATTGGAAGGTCAAGGTCATTCCAATTGTAGAGCAGAGGTGCTCCCACAAGTGTCTCTCAAAAGGAACATGTTTAAGTTTGCTTCATAGCTTCCTTTCCCATCTAGCTTTGTAACCAGCATGAATGTTGATGGCAAATAGCTAAGACCCAAGTACAGATTCTACTCATGTTCTACTTGTTCTGCCATCATGAACAGACCCCTTTAATCCTAATCAGATTAATTTCTATTTTAAAAGAACAAAGAATTTTGAGAAAACTGGGACACAGTGGACTTTCATAACAGTACCTTGCCTCCTATCCCACTGGGGTGGAGGTGAACCTTGATCAGAAGATGGTCCCAACCGGTCAGAACTAATCCAATCACGAGGAGGTACAGCCCTTGGGGGAACACTCACACCTGAAAGTTGAAAATTCAAGAGAAGCTAGTAGCAAATGATACATGGTTATAGGTTTGGAAGTTCACCAAAAATCATTCCCAAGTTATTTAAATATGTTTGCTGCCTACCTCCATCACCCCGGTCCCGTGGGAAGCCACGACCTGCATTAACTGAAGGAGGCCGTACAGGGAGCTCCATCATCAATGGTGGTGAAGGTGCTCCACCACTTACAGGAGATGGCCCATAGGAACCATCATGAGAAAGCGGACCTGCAAGACACAGAGGTGGAGGGTGACAAAAGAGACTTGTGATTTGAGCATGGCATCTCTTTCTGAAGGCCAGCAGAAATCAAATATAAGACACTTTCTCGATCCAAAAATACAGGTAGTTCTTCTATAACTAGATAGTTAAAGTCTTGCGCAATCCCATATTAGAAAAATCGCACTTTAGAAACAGTGCTTAAAGTGTTGGCAATATAATCGCGTTACAGCTAATACACATTTTAAATGTTCGCACTTTAGAAATAGTGCCCCCAATTCGTCATTCACGTTACAGTGAATTTGCGTTACAAAACACATTATAGCAGAACAACCTGTGATGTCAACCCAAATTTCTCCAGCAATGTGTTCATTTCAGATTTCTAGTATCCACAGTATTTTGTGTTTGCCAGAAATTGGTTTGGTTTCATTTTATAATAGATTCTATGGCTTAACATTTTTTTTTGTAAATTTATAATTTGTTTGCATCACAACACTAGGGAAGCACTTCATTAGCATGTTTCAACTGCTCCTGATGCCCCTGTCTTCAAGTGCAAAAGTATCAGCAAAAATGCACACTAGAATGATTCTCTATAGTTCATACATATAGAAATCTGATGACTATTCTAATCTTTTCAATTTACAAAATCACAGAGCTGTTGCAGCATAGGAGGGCATCAGTGGCTGGAAGCAACTTACCTACTGCAGCTACCCTGACATCTCCTTATAAACCCACACGTTTCCTTTTGAGATAACAGTCGAACTCCCTGTTGAAAGCCTTGACTGAACCAATCTGCATCTTACTCTCAGGAAGTGCATTCCTGAACTTAAATACTCAATGCTTGAAAATGTCTTTCCTCATAACATCGATTTCTTATGCCACATAATTAATGTGTCCATTTGCTCTCAATCCTTCCATAAATGAGAACAGTTTCTCCCTATCTACACTGTCCAGTGTACTCATGACCTTAAACACCTCAGTCAAATTTCTGCTCATCCTCCTTTCTTCCAAAGAAAACAGGCTTAACCTTCAGGGGAAATGGGTTCGAGATTGAGGAGCACTCACACCAATGCTAGAAAAAGTGGCAACCAGAGCAACGCAACAGTCTACACCTGAAACATGCAACGGCTGCTAACGAGCTAACTTGTTGGTATTCTAACTAGAGAGGCAGAGCTTTTAAGCAAAGTCATGGAAACAAATGATCAAATTTGGGAAGATGTGATAAATCAAAGTATAGAGACAAGCAATACACTATTAATGCAGGAAATGATAAACAGAGAGAGACAGGAAGGGTAGACAATATGTATCTTAATGAGTAAACCAAAAAATTACTTGTGGGAGAGGTGTACAGATTCCAAATAGTAACTGTAGAGTAAGACAGAGCTTAAAGGAAGAAACAAGCTGTGGTGATAACTTTAATCTATATAGGACTGGAGTAAAGAAAGGCAGAAGTGGCTCAGACGAGGAGTGCATTAGCTGTGTTTAATTCATAGAAACCTTGTGGGATAATGTCTTCCAACAGCACATTCTGGAGCTGACCAGAAAGCAGGCTATACTTGGCCTGCTGTCGCACAATGAGATAGAATTAACTAATAACTTCAGTAAAGGCAGTGATCATGACGTGAGTGAATTTTACATTCAGTTTTAGAACTGAGTCCAAAATTAACATTTTAAACTTAAGTAATGAGGTGACATGACAGCAGAAGCTAGCTAAAATGAACTGGCAAACAAGGTTAAAGTCAGTACAGGTGCAGGGATGGGGATACTTCAGACCAATTGATCAGAATTCAGCATGATCCTATCAGGATGAAAGACAAGGATGCCAAGATTTGGGAATGCGAGATGACAATAGATATTGAAAGTTTAATCAAAAAGTAAGGGCAGTGTATTGATGGATTGATTGATAGTCGCATGCACCTAAGTATAGTGAAAAGCATTGTTTACGAACAGTACAGGCATATCAAAACAAGGGCATACAGATCATAGAGTAAAAAAACACTAGACAGAAGCATACAAGTTACATCACACAGAGGTGCGCTGGGCAATATCAGCATTATTTGAAGTTAGTGTCCACTCATCAGTCTAATAACAGCAGTGAAGAAGTTGTTCTTGAACCTGTTGGTGCGTATGCTCAAGCTTCTGTATCTTCTGTCTGACAGAAGAGGTTGTCGGAAAGCAGTGCTGGGTGCCATAGATCTTTACGATGTTGGTAGCCTTTCCATAGCAATGGGCCGTATAAATGGAATCCATGGATGGAAGGTTGATTTCCATGATGGCCTGGTTATGCACACAGCCTTCTGTAGTTTCTTACTGTCCTGGTTGAAACTTTATTGCTGGAACAGCACAGCAGGTCAGGTCATTGCCTGACCTGCTGTGCTGTTCCAGCAATAAAGTTTCAACTTTGATCTCCAGCATCTGCAGACCTCACTTTCTCCTCTTACTGTCCTGGGCAGAGTAGTTACCATACTAGGCCGTTTGAGGAATAGCAGGCATTGTTAGAACACAGAACATAGAACATAGAAGAATACAGCGCAGTACAGGCCCTTGGGCCCTCGATGTTGCGCCGATCCAAGCCCACCTAAACTAAATGATTCTAGGACTATTAGGAGGCCTGTAAAAGACTCCTAACAGGAGTGCCTTCTTGACTGTTGCATTTGTGTGTGAAGTTCAGGACAGGTCATCTGTTATCCATCACTCTGAGGAACTTGACGCTCTCCACCCCAGCTCTGGTGATGTAGATGGTGGTGTGTTCTCCTCCTTTTTTTTGAAGTGAATGATCAGTTCATTAGTTTTGCCAATGTTGAGACAGAGGTTGATCTCATTGCACCATGTCCTCAATCTCCTTTCTGTATTCTGACTCGTCGTTGTTACATATTCGTCTTACCATGGGGTCGCCGTCAGCGAACTTGCAGATGACACCCGAAATTTAGCAACACAGTCGTGGATGCACAAGTACAGTAGGGGGCTGAGGACGCATCCTTGGGGGGGCAACAGTGCTAAGGGTTATTATCAAGGAGGAGCAGTTGTCTAACTTCACTGATTGTGGTCTGTGGATCCAGTTGCAGAGGGCGGAGCAAAGACCTCAGTCTTGGCGTTTTGAGATCAGTCTGGAGGGGATAATGGTGCTGAAAATGGAGCTGTCATTGTTGAGCAGGAATCTGATGTTTCCCAGATGTTCCAAGGATGAGTGCTGCGCTAGGGAAATGGCATCCACTGTGGACCTGTTATATCAGTATCCAAATTGTAGGAGATAAAAGCAGGCTGGGAGACTTGAGGTGACGTGGGCCACGACCAGCCTCTCAAAGCACTTCATGGTTATGGAGGTCACTGGAATGATGGTGGTCTTCTTGAAGCAGGTGGGGACTTAGGCTTGTAGGAGGGAAATGTTGAAGATGTTTGTGAATACCTCTGCCAGCTGATCCACCTGGGATCTAAGTGCTTGGCCGGGGGCTCCGTCCAGGCCCGTCGTTTTTCTTGTATTGACTCACAGCAAGACCAATCTGACATCTGCAGTGGTGACTGAGGGATCAGGCATGTCCCGGGCAGATGACACCTCACTGCTGGCATTCTGCTCAAACTGAGCATAAAAAGCACTGCTTTGGAGAAGCAGATGTTGGGCTGGGGTGTACACAACACCAGGTTATAGTCCAACAGGTTTAATTGGAAGCACTAGCTTTCAAAGCCTTCATCAGGTGTGATGTACCTCTTCCTTTTACAAGGTTACTGTGCCCTTGAGTGTTTTTTTCCAGAGAGAGGGTCCAAGTAGGATGGGTTTGAACTGTTTATTGGGGCCCTTTTTGTTTAACCCCAACAGACAATGCCTCCAGCCTCAGGCTTTCATGTCTTTAAAAAAGGTATAATCAAAGGGCACAGCCAGCTCTTTGGCTGTGCAAGTCAATTCAGTTCAGTGGTTCATTGAGTCAGGGTCGCAGTTGAAACTGGAAGCTCTCTCTCCCCCCCTCCTGCCCTTCTAAGTTCGTAATTCGTAAGCGTTTTGTGTCATTTTTTAATCTTTGTGCTAAGGGAACTATTTATGGGGATTGTTGCAAATATTTTCAGAACAGCATTAGGTTGGGATAGTCTGTCGGGTTTTTAGATTGGATAAGTTATCCAGTCTTCTATTTTCTGTTTTGTGTTTCATTCCGTAATTTTTAAAATACATTGTTTCTTTAAAACCTGGCAGTCAAATTAGCTAATTCACTCCAGGAATATCCACTATACACTTACCTAAAGCAAATAGCAAAGTTACAGTCTGAGCACTTGCTTAAAAAAAACGATTTATGGGGTCAGGCCTGGTCCATAACAAGTGGTAACAACTGACCAATCAGGAAGGAGGAACTCACCTGGGACAGAGCAAACCGTTGTAATGTCTGACTTTGTCCTAGGGTCTTGACAAAAGTAGCTAATGAGATATTTGACACTTCATTTTTGCAAATTAAAAGTTTTCTAAATTTAGGGAAGATTCCACTGGAATTAGTAAATTGGTCCTTTATTCAAAACAGGAGACAAAGCAGGAAGCTACGGGCCAATTAGCTTTGAGAAAGTAAGAGGTGATATGGATCAAGAAAGACTTGTTTGAATTAGATTTCAAGAAGGCATTTGAAAAGGCGCCACCTCAAAAGTTACTGAGGAAAATAAAAGCTCATGGTGTAGGAGGTAATATATTAACATGGATTGATGAGCTAACAGAAAACAGGGATATTATAAATAGGTAACTTTGATGTTAGCAGTATGTTAACAAGTGGTGTGCCACAAGAATTGGTGTTGGGGCCTCAACCCCATTACAATGTATCTAAACAATTTGGATCAAAAGGGCCAAAGGTATCGTTGTTAAATGTGCCTGACACCATAGATAGAAGAACAAGTTATAAATAGGATATAAGGAGACCACAAAGAAATACAGGTATTTCCACTTTGAGCATTCACTTTACACAATTTCGCTTTTACAAAAGACCTACATTAGTACCTGTTTTCAGGAATCCGAAGAGGATTTTCGCTTTTACGAGAAATGGTGATACTTTTTCCCATTTAAATCATGCATTTTCACTTTATGCCATTTTTGGCTTAAGAAAGGTTCCCTAGGAACGCTCTACTTTCGGATAGCAGGGGTTACCTGTATAGGTTAGTTAATCAGCAAAAATCTGGCAAATACTGTAGCAAAATGTAAAATTATCCATTTTGGCAAGAAGTATAAAAAAGCATATTATCGAAATTTGAGGGGTTGCAGAGCTCTGATGCAGAGGGATCTGAGTGTCGTAGTGCACATATTGTAAAACACTTCATATGCAGGTATAAGAAATAATTAGGAAAACTAATAGAATGCTGTTGTTTATTGTGAGAGGGATTGAACATCAACATATGGAGGGCACACTTCTGTTATTTATGGCGTTGGGTGGTATCACAGCTGAAATATGATTCATAGAATTGATCTCCTTATTTAAAAATGGATATAAATTTATTGGAAGCAGTTCTCAGCAGACTGATACTTGGAAGGTACTGCATGCAGTCACCCTTCTATGAAAAATTCTAAGTAGTTTTAGTTATTTGAGTTTTCTTTGAATTATGATGGAAATACTTTGGGACCTACAGATTTATGTCATGATTAACACATTTTCTTAAAACATCTTTGTGGCATGATGAACACATTGATCCAAACCTTTCAGGGAATTTAACAGAAACAACCTTTGCCAAGTATATCAAACAAGGAAATTCAGAGAACTGAATGATGAACTGGTCTAAAGTAACCTTAATATCCCAGAACTGCTCAAGAGTAGACACACAACTCCTTACCTCTGCGCCCTGTCCCAAGGGGTGGGGGTGCTCCTGGGGGCCCGTGAATATCAGGTCTACCTGGCATTGGCTTAATTATCGAAGGTCTTTGGACCTGGGAAAGTTTCTGGTTCAATTCAATCATCCTGAAATGGTAAAATGCAAGCAATTTATTCTGTTATAAATACTTGATTTTTGTATAGATCATTCAAGCCCCTGTATCCATGAGTGATGAGATAAGCATATATCTTATTTATACTTCAATTTCATGTACCTACCTTTCATAAAATATTATATCCACTGAATCACAACCTACACAGCTATATTCCAGCACACTGACTTCTGGAACAGTAATTCCATATTTCCAATACTCCTTTGCTCGACAGAAAGAAAAATGGTATGTTGTTGTTTATTGTAAAGTGGACAAAATTTTAAAAAGGGATATTTTGCCCAAGTGGTATCAGGCATTGGTGCAAGTACATTTACAGTTGTGCAAAATTTTGATTTTAAAAAAGGATGTAATTGCATTAGAATCAGTGAAGATTTACTTGAATGATTCCTACATCAAAATAGGTGGTGTAGTGGATTGTGAAGATCATCTCAGAGTACAACAGGACCATGATCAAATGGACCAATGAGCCAGAGTGGCAGATGGGAGTTTAATAAGGGGCAAGAGTCTCAGGGCTTTCCACTTCTTCCTGGAAAGTAGGCCTGAACCATCTCCACCCATCACATTCCTCCTCTGCCTGGCCAAACTCATCCTCAGTTTGAGCAACCTCTCCTTCAATTCCTCTCAATGTTTTCAGATCATAGACACTGCTTCCCTCTCTCATTCTGGAAATGGAAAGGCTTGTCAATTTTCGTTTCCAATTTTCATCATGTACTCATCTTCAACTGGTCCATCTCCTCCCTTCCCTTCAGTAACATTGGTTTCCATTTCAGAGGATATACACCCATATACACCAGAAACACACTGACTCCCAGTTACCTGAACAACAGGTTCTCAAACACTGCTTCCTGTAAGAGCTACACTCCATTCTCCCAGTTGCTCCACTTCCATCACATCTGGATTTCCGCAGGCCTCAGAAAGATCCACCTTTATCCTCAGCTGAGGATTCCACCATTGTTAACAGAGCCTTTAGCTGTATCTGACCCATTTTCTGCACTTCTGCCCTCCCACAGCTGTGACAGGTTCCCCCAGGCCTCACTTTCCACCCCAACAGTATCTGCACCCAAGGGATCATGAGACTTCATTTCTGCCACCTCCAGTGGGATGTCACCACCAGATGTATGTTCCCTTCCTCTCCATTCTCAGCATACCACAGGGATCATTCCTCCAGGACAAGCTGGTCCACTCCACCTCCATTGCTCACACTTACCCACGCAGTTGCAGGTGCAACATTTGCTCTTTTGCTTCCTCCCTCCTCACTATCTAGACATACCTTCCTGGTGAAGCAGTGACTTACCTGAACTTCAATCAATCAATCTACAGCACAGTGGCTCAGTGGTTAGCACTGCTGACTCTCAGCGTCAGGGACTGGGTTTGATTCCAGCCTCAGGCGACCGTGTGTGGAGTTTGCACATTCTCCCCGTGTCTGCGTGGGCTTCCTATGGGTGCTCCGGTTTCCTCCCACAGTCCAAAGATGTGCAGGTTAGGTGAATTGGCCATGCTAAATTGCCCACAGTGTTCTGGGATATGTAGGTTAGGTGCATTAGTCAGGAGTAAATGTAGAGTAATAGGGTAGGGGAATGGATCTGGGAGGGTTACTCTTTGGAGGGCTGGTGTGGACTTGCTGGGCCAAATGACCTGTTTCCACACTGTAGAGATTCTATTAGAAAAAAATCTAGTCCACAGTATTCCCTGCTCACAACCTAGTCTCCTCTACATTGGGGAGACAAAATGCAGACTGGTTGACCACTTTACAGAACACCTACATTCTGTCCATAAAAATTACTGAATTTTCAGTTGCCTGCCACTTCAATACAGCTTTGTGATCCCGGGCCAACATTTGTGTCTCAGGCTTGCTGCAGTGCTCCAGAGAGACTCAGCATAAACTGGAAGACCAGCATCTCATCTTCCACTTGAGCCTTCAGGACTCAATTTGGAGTTCAACAATTTTCGGGCTTGAACACTTCCTTCCATGCCCTTCACCCACCCAACAACCCATGAACTGTCATCACATGGGCTGCTTTCAGGACAACCAGCCCATTTTCACCAACTCATTGTCCCCATTATCAGCTTTTCTCCTTCGTGGCTTACTATCAGCCAGCCTTTTGTCCACCTATCTTTCTCTCTCCGGGCTTGATCTCCATCTATTCACTCACTCCCCTACCCTCTGCCCCAATTTTCATTTCTCTTTCAGATCTTCAGCATCCACAGTTCTTTGTTTCATTCAACAGATTATTGACTGACAAGGAACTCAAAGAGAAAATCAAGAGTTAACAGGAAAAGAGAGGCCATAATCAGACAACCCATGATCTTATCAAGCGGCATAGTAACTTAAGGTGCCAAGTAGCCTACTCCTGGTCCTATTTTGTATATTCATATGATATCCTCTATCCTGATTTCACTCCTGAATCAGTTAGCTGTTATGTACAAAATGTGGCCTTGTTCCCATCTCTCGAAGGAAATTCTTCCTATAATTGTTGTACTGAATCCCTCGATTATTTTAAATAGCTTGGTTAAAGTACCAACCATCTAGGTTTAAGGGCAAGTAACCATAGAATCCCTACAGTGTAGAAACAGGCCATTAGGCCCAAAAAGTCCACACCGACCCTCTTCAGAGGGTCGGTGTGGACTCTGAAGACCAAGGCCCATTCCCCAACATTCCCCCTGACTAGTGCACTAACCTACACATCCCTGAACACTATTAGCAATTTTAGCATGGCCAATTCACCTAAACTGCACATCTTTGGACTGCAAGAGGAAACCAGAGCACCCAGAGGAAATCCATGCAGACATGGGGAGAATGTGCAAACTCCACACAGACAGTTGCCCATGGCTGAAATCAAACCTGGGTACCTGGCGCTGTGAGGCAGCAGTGATAACCACTGAGCCACCGTGCTGCCCCCAAATGCTTGGGGGTCCTCCCCGTTGGGAATTGAACCCAAGTCTCTCAGTGACAGGTGGGGATACTAACCACCATACTACCAAAGACAGTACAATTTAAACCTGTAAGCCTCAGTGTCACACTTGTAAATCTATGCTACGGCCATCCACATGCACAGACCTTTCCAAAAGTATTACAGTCTAAACTGAACGTAGGATTTCAGATGTAGTCCGACAAAGGTGCTGTACATTGTTGCTTCACTTTTCACAGCTTAAAATCACTTGCACAATTTTAAATTCAAACATTTTTGACATAAAAGCTAGTATCCATTAAGCCTTGAACCTATGTTCTGCATCTTATTAATTTTTGTTGATGGCAGCCAGATTTCTGTTTCTGCAGGTCCAAATCTCTCACCACTAGTAAAATATTCTCAGTCATCCTTCTCAGATCTGAGGTGGATGACCTCAGTTTTACAATCTCACACAGTGAACTCTATCCATCATAGTTTTGCCCTTTTATGAATCAGTGACCCTTTGTAACTTCCTGTTCACATCTACACAACTTACTTCGCTTTCTGAAAACCTGTTTGCACAACAATCTACTGCTTCACTCCACTTGTTGATAAATACGACAAAACAGAGAACTCAAGACAGAAACCTGAGGAAAACAGGCTTCCAGTCACACATTCTGATTATCCTTAGTCTTAGCTTCCTGTTGCTCAAACAATTACCAAGTTCACAAAATTCCCACACATTTTGTTAGCAATCTCTTGTATGTAACATTAAACATTCTTGGAGGTCCACATGGACAACATCTATAGACACTTCCATATTCATTATCTTAGCAAACTCAAAACATACCCATGCTGCACAGATCCATCTGAGATGTAAATGAAGCATTGCACGCAATTACAAAAAATATTACTTACTTTTGCCTCAAATTTGCAGTCTCCCGCTTTTCTTCAGTGAGCGTTCTTTCAGCTGAACGTGCACTTAGCTGATAAAAATTAGAATTTTTTTTTAAATGCCATCAGTTTTTCAGCTTTTCCAACAGTAAATTATTCCAACATTTTAATGAAAACTGTCCATGTAAATTTTTAATGCTTCATGTGCAGCCTAAGGACTGAGGCACTAAGATGCAGATTAACTTGCATATTCTGATATAATATAGTTTCTACTAAATGACAAATATTAAACCATTTGTGATAAAAGTTGTATAATTTATAAATATTGCTTGACAGTACAGAACTTAAATATTGTTAAAATATAGTTGAAGCTTGTCAGCTTGCACACAGACAGATTTCAAAAAAGGGACACGATTTTATTTAGCGTGAGAAGATGTTGGTTGTGTGGCTGGACAATGCAACAAAAACCCTGAACTGGCAATCTTAATTCTCAGATTGGTCAGGGTGTTGCCTATGGCAAAGGGTTTTCTTTAAAAATAAAGGAAGTCAGGGAGTGTTTCCAAAACAGTGACTAAATCCAGCATTTCAACAGAAAGCAGGTAACTGCAGACCCATGTGGTATTAATCAAATGTTTTAGTTTAATTGACTTGCACATGTGGTGTCATTGGCTGGTCAGCATTTATTGATGTTGCCTTCTTGAACCATTGCAGTCCATGTGCTGTAAGTAGATCCACAATGCCCTAAGGGAAAGAATTCCAGAATTTTGATCCAGAGACAGTGAGGAAACAGTGAAATAGTTCCAATTCAAGATGGTGAATGGTTGGAGGGGAATTTGCATGTAGTTATGTTCCTATGTATCTGCTGCCCTTGGGCTCTAGTTGGAAGTAATAGTCGGTTTGGAAGTGTTGTCTGAGGACCTTAGGTGAATCCGGTAGATAGTGTACACTGCTGCAACTTCCAGTTAAGATGGCGGCAGGATGAGAGGATGTAGCCAAAGCTCCTCTGCTAACCAGCTCCTTTACTTTTCTTTTTCTTTCCCCCTTCTTGCTGCAGTATTTCTTTCCCCCAACGCCCAAATGTTTAACGTCTTAAAATACCCTTAGCTGGAGGGAATGGAGATCGGAGTCTGAGACCAGCCTGCCAGAGAGACAGTCAGTGGCATGAGCAGGAGCAGAAAGTGCATGGGCCAGGTCCCAGAAGAGAGTCATGGCCAGAGCCCGGAGTGGGAGCAGAGTGAGAGCCAGCCAAGTCCCAGGAGTGAGTCGCGGCCAGAGCCCGCATGTGGAAGCAGAACAGAGGCTGAGTCCCGGAAGCAAGTCACAGCCGGAACAGCACCAGCGTGCATGCAGTCTGAGCTGGGAGCTGAGTCATGGACGGAGCCAGAGTGGGAGCAGAGTGAGCCTTGGCCACTCTGTTGTACGGGTCCTGGACAGATGCCAGTATGTGGAGGCCGTGAGGCCTCTTATTCTGAAGCTTGGTGGGCTCGTACTCCGTGAAAAAGGATTATAACTTAAGGTACTTTAAAGATACTTTTTATTCTCATTCTGGACTTTTTAAAGGCTGTATTCCCATGCTAGTCTACTTCTTTTTGCTATTACAATTCTGTAACAAAGTATCAATACCTATGTATCCTGTACCTAAGATGGTGCAGAGAGGTGACATTACAAACTTATCATGTGACAACAAAGGCTACTATATTCTACTCTGAGCACTGATGTCGTAAGGAGTGGATACTTCTGGATGTGGTGCCAATCAAGCGGACTGCTATGTCTTTGTTGGTGTCAAGCTTCTTGAGTGTTGTTGGGGCTGCATGCATCCAGGCAAATTGGAAATATTCCATCACGCTCCTGACTTGTGCCTTGTAGATAGACAGGCTTTGGGGAGTCAGGCGGTGAACTACTCACCATAGTATTCCTAGCCTCTGAACCGGTCTTGTGCCACTGTGTTTATGTGACAAGTCCAGATGAGCTTCTGGATAATGGCACCCCAAGGTCGTCGATAGTGGGGAATTCAGTGATGGCAACACCAATGGATGCCGAGGGGCAGTGGTTAGGTTGTTTCTTACTGGAGATTGTCATTGCTTTGTATTTGTGTAGTGTGAATGTTATATGCCACTTGTCATCTCAAGCCTTGACACTGTCCAGATCTTGTTGCATTTCAAATATGGACTCTTCAGTGAGGAATCACAAATGGTGCTGAGCAGTGTGCAGTCATTAGCAAGCATCCCCACTTCTGACCTTAGGATGGAGAGAAACTTGTTGATGAAGTACCTGAATATGGTTGCGCTGAATGTGGAAACTCCCTCAGAGATGTCGAGAGTTAAGGTCACTGTCCTCCAACAACCATAACCATCTTCCTATGTGCTGTGACTCTAACAAATATCCATTGATTCCAGTTTTGCTAGGTCTCCTTTATGCCACCCGCCATTGAATGCAGCCTTAATGTTGATGGTCATCACTCTCACTTCTTTGTCCATGTGTGAACCAAGGCTGTAATGCAGTCAAGAGCTGAGTGGCCCTTTTGTGAATGCTTCAGCCTTACGTTTTGCACTGATGTGTTGGGATCTTCCATCATTGAGAATGGGGACATTTGTGGAGCCTCCTCGTCCAACGAGTTTAATTGCCCACCATCTTTCACAACTGGGTGTGACAGGGTTGCTGAGCTTAGATATGATCTGTTCGTTATGGGATCGCTTGGCTTTATCATTTGATGCTTATGCTGTTGGGCATGCAACTACTCCTGCTTGGTAGCTTCACCAGCTTGACAACTCATTTTTAGGTATGCCTGGTGCTGCTCTTTGCATGCCCTCCTGCACTCTCTGGGTCAAGAGATTTAATCAAGTTTTCATAAAGTAGGCAAATTAAATGGTCTATTGCAAGTAAGGAGACATTCAGAGAAATTCATTTCCACAGATGATTACTGGAACATGAAATTCTTCACAGCAAGTACTTATTTTAAATATGTAATATTTCACCCAAGAAAACACAACTGTAGGATTCAAATATTCTCATGGAGTAGGCCAGATGGTCTCCTTCTGAACTCTAAATGAGAAATAATGCACAGGCATGGTCATTAATAAAGGAAGAAATAAAAGGGGGCTAGGGAGCAGTGACAGGGCTGTCTGGATAAATTTCAGTGGAGTCAAGAGGAGGACATATTCTGATAATATCACTCAAATGCACTGCAATTTTAGACAGGAGCTAAATACTATCCAAGCAGAACAGCATCTCTCTAACCAAGCAGCTATTACAGATTAATCCTTTCTTGAAAAAAAAATATAACCGAGAGTTATTGGTTCAATCTATATACAATGGTTCTGACTTGGGGGTAACAAATTCAAATATCCGCACTCACCCAGTTTTCATGAGCCTTCTTCTCATGTGCAGCAATCTGGAAAATAAATTTTTGAAGTATTTACACAAAAACACAGCAACAGTAAAATGTTAATCTGAAATGAAAGCATCCATATGGAATTCACCATAGATAATTACATTAAAAGAGAGAAAAACACAAAAGCAGCGTTTTTTTTTCCACACAGAAGTGATTGAACTGCAATCCATCTTCACTATGCGTTCAGAAATATCACTGTAATAGCAAAGGGCACTAGCTAGAGCCATAAAACATATGGAAAGAAAGCCACAAACACTGTTCAGTCGTTCCTAAAGGATCCAACTTCTTGCAGCACAATTATGTAACTTCAAAAGAAGGCAAAAATAATAAGATGAGAACAAGAGCCATGAGAGTTTCAGGAAAATCTTTGGGAAATTTGTTCTCAAATTAACATTCTTCCCAATTACCTCAGAAAACTCAAACATTTGTTAATACTATTGGCCTTTCTTGAATGCATGTTTATTTTTAAGGCTATTATCTATGTTACATATGTGACAACTAGAAGCTTGCTAACTGATCCATTGTTACAGGTTGAGTGAAAAAGAAAAAGTTGAAACTTTATTGCTGGAACAGCACAGCAGGTCAGGCAGCATCCAGGGAACAGGAGATTCGACGTTTCGGGCACAGGCCCTTCTTCAGGAATGGCCTGTGCCCGAAACGTCGAATCTCCTGTTCCCTGG
Source organism: Chiloscyllium plagiosum (assembly GCF_004010195.1). Classification (NCBI taxonomy): domain Eukaryota; kingdom Metazoa; phylum Chordata; class Chondrichthyes; order Orectolobiformes; family Hemiscylliidae; genus Chiloscyllium; species Chiloscyllium plagiosum. The sequence continues at coordinate 130,330,298 of NC_057712.1, forward strand.
ATGCTGCCTGACCTGCTGTGCTGTTCCAGCAATAAAGTTTCAACTTTGATCTCCAGCATCTGCAGACCTCACTTTCTCCCTGAAAAAGAAAAAAAACTGGGAAAGTTGTTCAATGGCCCCAGTCCAGAAGGTTCACTGAGATGACCATTTTGCTTGCCAGGTTTTTCTGTAGTTCAAGCTCTTCTCAGCATTTTAGCTGTGGACAGAGACTGGATAGGCTCAGGCTATTTCTTAAGAGCAGGTAAGGCTGAGGGGGACCTGTTGAGGTGTATAAGATTATGAAGGGTATGGACAGTTGGATAGCAAGCAGTTGTTTCCCTTGGTTCAAGAGGAAATAATGAGAGGATTTGAGGAAAAGCATTTTCAGCTAGGTGATGGTGACAATCTGGAATGCACTGCCTGGGAGGGTAGTACAGGCAGAAAATCTCACAATCTTTAAAAAAAGATGCGGATGAGCAGTTGAAAGTGTCAGAACATTTAAGGCTATGGGCCAAAGACTGGAAATTGGGATTAGATAGATCTTTGCAGACTCGACGAGCCAAAGGGCCTCTTCTGTGCTGTACAACTCCAAGCTTCTTCTCCAAGCTCTTTTCACTTCTTCACAAAAGGCAAAATCCACTGATACATTCATGCAAAGTTTCTTAGCTACTATTTAAAGGCCACAGCTTCCAGCAACTGGTGAGGTGAAAGTAGGCTTTAGACATTTTACTGAAAAGGTTAACCTTTCAAGCAGTCTGAACAGCCATAATTTGTTCACTTACACAGGGGCCAGTTCGTTGCCAGACTGATGGTCTGTCATCCACCATTGGTCACAACTCTACAAACTAATCAGCAACCCACTGCCAGCTGTATCGCACTTTGCACACTCCGTCTTTTGCCAGTCTAAGCACAAACTGCTTCCCCCACTGCTTGAACATAGCAGGTTAAATGATATCTACTTCTACCCCAATCCATGACATCTTAAGACTGAACAATAATCACTCAATATTACAGAACCACCAGGACAATCTTCCCATTACCTGATTTTTGAAAGATCTCTCAGTCTTATGCAGCTCTTCTTCCATCTCCTGAATTCTTTGTCTAATAATTCAAAACGAAAGATCATTAGCAAAGCTAAATGAATTTCTTCAGTTTAAGCAAGCATCATAGCTGGGAAGGTACATAGGCAAAAAATGGTTCCAGGCATAGTATAGCAGCATGAAAAGCTTTAAGGTATAGAGAGGACAGTAATTTCTAAAACTTGATGAAAGTTTCACAAATTGAACATCAAAGAAAGCAAGATCATTATCGCTAGGACATGGCTTCAGTAAACTTCAATAGTTCTAATATTGGGTGCGAATGAACAAAATCCATTAGGCTCAGAGGCAGAAGCAACACAGTGGAACAGCAACTTTAGATAGCATCTTTAATGCTGTGAGATGAACCAAGATGCTTCAGAGGGTTGTAAACAAACAAGATTTGATGCTGAGCAAAGCTAAGGAGATATTTGGGAAGATGACTAAAAGCTTAGTCAAAGATACAGGTTTAAGAAGTTGTAAAGGATGCTTAGAGAGGGATTGAGTGTGTTTTGGGCATGGCAGTTGGAGGCATGTCAAATTATGGTCACATTGAAATCAGAAAATAAAAACCCAGAATTAGAAGCGCAGAGAGTAAAAGCTGAGGAAGTTTTGATCAGGTTAGATTAGATTACTTACAGTGTGGAAACAGGCCCTTTGGCCCAAGAAATCCACACCAACCCACCGAAGTGCAATCCACTCAGACCCATTCCCCGACACCTAACACTACGGGCAATTTAGCATGGCCAATTCACCCAACCTGCACATTTTTGGACTGTGGGAGGAAACCGGAGCACCCGGAGGAAACCCACACAGACATTAGGAGAATGTGCAAACTCCACACAGACAGTTGCCTGAGGTGGGAATTGAAGTCGGGTCCCTGGCGCTGAGAGGCAGCAGTGCTAACCACTGTGCCACCGTGTCACCCAAGTTATAAAGAGGGATCAAGGAAGCTTATAGAAAAGTTTGTCAAAAAGAATTTAAAATAAAAATAATTTAAAAATAGAACCATTGCTTAATCAGGAGGCAATCTAAGTCAAGGTGAATAAGACTTGATGAGAGTGAAGTTTCAGATGACTTCACATTTACAGAGGTTGAAAGGCAGGCCAGGACTGATAACGTGCAATGGTGTGAAATTATGACAGGCTAGAAAAACTTGGGACTGTGTTCTTGAAAACAGATGACACAGTGGAGCCAAGATATGCAGGGAAGGTGAATATAACACTCTACACTGCAATCTGAACCAAGAGTAGCACCACAATTCAAACTGATGAAAGGGAGAGGGTCTTTTCCCCTTACACATGGAGTGATCCACAAGTGAAACATGTTTCCAGCTTGATTCAGGAAACAAAAAGACAATGGAATCATGTAATAGACAAGGTCAATAGTCTCATATTGGGTAAGGAAACAAAGGGAGCAGATGGATGATACCTGGACAGATGAAATAGCTAAAATCAAATGGCTTCCCTCATCAGCTTTTCCTCATCAACTCTAACTCCCCTTTTATCATGTCAAAATTGTAACTAGGATTAGGTGAAATGTGTTAGATTTGACATCTATTGAACTGGGTATCAAACTTCACTCCAAATTTCATTGTTAAAAAGAAAGCATTAATGTCAAATATCAAGACAATTATCTTTGCATACAATTTGAAATCACAGTTGCAGAGTGACTGCTTTTGACTACAAAGCACTGCAGTGTAGAATAATACGACATGTGATGTAGCCAAGAAGCTCTCAAATCTCAGATCCTAATCTCAGCTCTAAACAAACAATGCTGTTTCCTAATGCGAAAGCACAAAAGGGATAATCCAATTCAAACTAATGGCAACAAAATATTTTAATGTGCACCAAAACTGGCATTACATCATGTCTAGTTAAAATAGAGTGGATACCATTACTACTAAAAACGCTGTTAATAAACACTTGCACTAAAACTACTGAGCAGTCTCCGGTGCCTTTTAACCATAAATCAGAAGTTTAGAGTTCATGCTCATTCCAGACACTTGGACATATTTCAATGGCCTCTTTCAGGTAAGACCCGGGGCCTCACATACTTTCCCAGATTGGTGCAAAACAGCCATAGCAAGTAGCCAGGGTCTTCCCAATTTTCACCCCTCAGCTAATTTCACTAAAGCAGTGTAACTGGTCATTTACTTCACTGCTGTTAATGAGAGCTGGTTCTGCTTAATTAGCTGTTGTATTTCTCGCATAAAAGTAACTACAGTTCAAGTAGTTCTTAATTGGCTACAAGCATTTTGAGATAATTCATGGTTGTGATTTATGAGATTACTATGGGGCATCCCACCGTGAGATGCAAATAATATAACTACTGACTTGTACATCTTCACTTCCTCCACAGCCTGGAGTGCTTTTTCATCAGCTGCAGATAGTTTCAGTTCCTTCTCTTGACGCTGACACTCTTCTTGAGTCAACCTCCTATAAAGGGTAGAAATAGTAAACAGGTTATACTCTGGTATAAAAAGGACACAAAGCCACCAACGATCACAACGGTTTTCAAAAACAGAATCGGCACCAATATCCTGCAGGAATGAAATCTGCCATCCTCACCTGGAATGGTCTACATGTGATCCTAGGCCTACAGCAAATGAGGGTAACTCTTAACTGCCCTCTGAAATGGCCTAGCAAGCCACTCAGTTCATCAATCACTATGAAATCTCAATAAATTGAGAAAGACCTCACCTAGCACTGACTTAAACATTGGTAAAGACAATGGCAGAAACAGCATTGTTGACTCCGCAACTTCCTTCTGACTAACATCTAAGGGCCAGTGCCAAAATTGGGAGAGCTCTCTCTCAGACTAATCAAGCAAAGCCTGACTTAACCTTACCCACAGAATAACCCCAGACACCACCATCACTAGACACTTGCTGTTTCACCAGCAGGACAGACCCAGCAGAGGTATTGCACAGGAATCCTAAACAGGAACTCTGGACCTGAAGTCGTTTCATGTCTTCAGATTAAATATTGGCAAGGAAACACCTGATTGCCAAATATCGTCCTCCCTTCATCCTTCTCCCTCCATGTTGAACAACACTCGAAGGAAGCACGAAGGTTGGCAAGGGAGTAATAGATAGCAACATTGAAAGTTGCCCAGGTATGTCCTGTACACAATAAGCAGGACAAATCCAACCTGGTCAATTACCACCCCATCAGTCGGCTCTCGATTAGCAGTAAAGTGATGGAAGGTGTCATCAACAGTGGTATCATTGAGCACCTCCTCATTAATGCCCAGTTTGGATTCTCCCAACACCACTCAGCTCCTGATCTCCTTACAGCTTTCATTCAAATTTGAACAAAAAAGTTGACTTCCATCACAGGTTTGGAAAGTTCTGTCTAAGGATCTTTGGTGCATTTCTGCAGTACATCTTGTGGATAGTACACACTGTTGCTACGAGATTACTAGATTACCTGCAGTGTGGAAACAGGCCCTTCGGCCCAACAAGTCCACACTGACCTCCAAAGAGAAACTCATCCCCCTATATTTACCCATGACTAACTCACCAAACGCTATGGGTAATTTAGCATGGCCAATTCACCTAATCTGCACATCTTTGGACTGTGGAAGGAAACCAGAGCACCTGGAGGAAACCCACGCGGACACGGGGAGAATGTGCAAACTTCACACAGACAGTTGCCCAAGGCGGGAATTGAACCTGGGTTCCTGGCACTATGAGGCAACAATGCTAGCCACTGAACCACCATGCCGCCCCAACTGAGCATCAGTAGTGGAGGGAGTGGATGTGATGCTAATCAAGTAGGCAACTTTTTAACAGATGGTCGAAGGGTGTGGTGCTGGAAAAGCACAGCGGTCAGACAGCATCTGAGGTGCAAGTGAACTGACATTTCAAGCGCAAGCCCTTCATCAGGAAAGATGAAGGGCCTATGCTCAAAACAAATTCTCCTGCACCTCAGATGCTACCTGACTGGCTGTGCTTTTCCAGCACCACACTGACTCTTCCAGCATCTGTAGTCCTCACTTTGTCCTTGTCATGGATGGTGTCAAGCTTTTGAATTTTGCTGGAGCTGCACTGATCGAGACAGTTGGGTGTAATCTATCACACTCAAACTTGTGACTTGTAGATAGTGGGAAGTCAGGTGGTGAATTAGTTGCTGCAGTATTTCTAGTCTCTGGCCTGCTCTCTTGGCCACTATTTATGTGAGAAGTTCAGTTGAGTTTCTGGTCAATGATAACCCCCAAAGATGTTGATATTGAGTGGTGGTAACACCACTGAATGTCACTGGGGAATGGTTAGATTGTCTCTTTATTGGAGATGATCACTGCTTGGCATGTGTGGCGAGAATGTTACTTGCCACTTGTCAACCCAAGCCTGGACGTTGGCCAGATCTTGTCTTTGAACACTGACTGGTTCAATATTCAAGGAGTTACGAATGGTGCTGAACATTGTCTAACTCCTGCAGAGATGTACTGGAGCTGAAATAACTGACCTCCAACAACCACAGCATATGACAGATGACATTTCCATGGCCCTACACTCATCCCTGCAACGTCTGAATGAAAAGGGTACCTGTGGCAAGTTCCGACGCACTGAAGGTAAAGCTGTAGTCAACACTATAATTGAAACCAAACTAATCTCCAAACTCAGATCTAGGTCTTTGCTCTGCCCTCTGCAACTAGATCGTTGACTTCCTGACCCACAGACCACAATCAGTGAGAATCGGCAACAGCGCCTCCTCTCAGACACTCAACACCAGTTCCCTAGAAAGATGTGTATGCACCCGCTTACTAAATTCCCTGTGCACTCATGACTGTGTGGCTAAATTTTGTTTCAATTCCTTCTACAAGTTTGCTGATCACACGACTATTGTAGGCCGGATTTTAATGACAAAATGGAATACAGGAAAGAAATAGTGTTATTGGTGGTATGGTGTAAAGATAACAATCTCCCCTTCAACATCAGCAACACAAAAGAGCTGGTCACTGACTTCAAGAAGGTGGAGAGCACGCCCCTATCCACATCAATGGAGCAGAGGTGGAGCTGGTCGAGAGGGTTCTAAGGAGTGACAGTCACCAACAATCTGTCCTGGTCCACCCACACTGATGCGATGGTCAGGAGGGCACAACAATGCCTCTACTTCCTCAGGAACCTAAGGAAATTTGGCATGTCCATAATTTTTATAGAAGGACCATACAAAACATTCTACCCAGATGCATCATGGCTTGGTATGACAACTGCTCTGTCCAAAGCCACAAGAAAGTACAGCCCAGTCTATCATGTAAACCAATCTATACTTCTTGCTGCGTTACAAGGACAAAGACAGTCAACATAATCAAAGACCCCTCCCACCCTGGTAATGATCTCTTCCAATCTCTTTCGGCAGACAGAAGATACAAAAGCTTAAACACGTGGACCAAAAGATTCAAGAACAGCTTCTTTCCCACCGTTTTTAGACTTCAGAGTGGAGCTCTCAAATTTCAAATATAATATTTATCTCAGTCTCTGTGGACCCATCCCTGCATCTGTAACATTTGTATTCCTCACTGTTCTATTACCTTTTTGTACTGTGTATTAATTAGATTAGATTACCTACAGTGCGGAAACAGGCCCTTCGGCCCAACTAGCCCACACCGACCCTCTGAAAAGTGACCCATCCAGACCCATTCCCCACTCCTTACTGATGCACCTAACTCTATGGGCAATTTAGCATGTCCAATTCACCTGACCTGCACATCTTTGGACTGTGGGAGGAAACTGGAGCACCCGGACGAAACCCACACAGACACGGGGAGAATGTGCAAACTCCACACAGTCAGCCGCCTGAGGCTGGAATCAAACCTGGGTCCCCAGCGCTGCGAGGCAGCAGTGCTAACCACTGAGTCGCGTACTGAACGCAACACAAAACTTCACTGTATCTAGGTATATGCAACAGTAATAATCAAATAAAATCATCTTCCTATGTGCCAGGTATGACTCCAATCAGCACAGAGTTTGCCTGATACCCACTGAATCCAGCTTTGATTAGATTAGACTAGATTCCCTACAGTGTGGAAACAGGCGCTTCGGCCCAACAAGTCCACACCGACCCTCCAAAGAGCAACCCACCCAGACCCATTTCCCTCTGACTAATGCACCTAGCACTATGGGCAATTCACCTGACTTACATATCTTTGGACTGTGGGAGGAAACCGGAACACCCGGAGAAAACCCATGCAGACACAGGGAAAATGTGCAAACTCCACACAGACAACTGCCCGAAGCTGGAATCGAACCTGGGACCATGGTGCTGTGAGGCAGCAGTGCTAACCACTGAGCCACTGCGCCGCCCTCTGCTCAGGCTATGTGATGTCACAAGCAGTCGAATGCGGCTTTGATGTAAAGGACTTTCACTGTCACCTCACCACTGTAATTCAGCTCTTTTGTCCATGTTTGAATCAAGGCTGTAACGAGGTCAGGAGCTGAGTGGCCCTGGCAGAACCCAAACTGGGCGTCATTAAGCAGGTTATTGTTGAGCAGGTGCTGCTTCTTAGCGCTGATGATGACATCTTCCATCATTTTACTGATGGTCGAGAGTAGACAGAAGAGATGGTAATTTGACTGGGTTGGATTTGTCTTTTTTTGTGTGTACAGGACATACCTGGGATGTGGTATAGACACTAATGACAAGAATGATCCCTGTATATTTTCAAATTTGCTGAGGTACCTGCCTTCATTCACAGCAGCTACATTAGGACTTGTAGTTCAAGAACAAAGAGGGAACGTGTTCCGACTATACCTGATCCTCTATGTGGACAGAATGAGGAACATGTGGGACTGTATCCTGGCAGAAGTTTTGTGTTGTTGGAAGGTGCGCATTTTGGAAAATTTGTATGGGATGAAAGGTGTGCCTCAAACATCATCACCTACCCATGAATTCACTGGTGCTAATCTCCCAATACTGTAATTTACTGAAATTCAACAATAGTTCTAATATTTTGAGGGTGTAATTGAAATACAAGTCAATTTTTCCAGTCAACCTGCTTGCTTAAATATTCGTTAATCTGGGTCCAGTAAATAGTGTCAATACTACTAGATATGTGCAGAGTTTCACCAACCTAACAAGAGGTTGTCAAACATGCATGGTTATGAAATCCCATTTATTTTCTTCCATTTCCTCATGCTTAATCACCCCAAGCAACTTGGCTACAGACGTGTTGCTGTCACATGGCACAACACATTCCTCAGTTTGTCATTTTCCTACACAGGTAGGCTAATTGTGAGAGTTTAGCAAGAATGTATTGGAAATACAAACCAGTATCTCACAACAGGGCTGCTGCACCTCTTTCTTGGTTGTACTGTCACATATATAGTGATTAGCCATCTGTTAGCTTTTCCACCTTATCACTAACTTCCTGAACGTTAATGTGACCGCAAGATTACTTCACGACTAAGCAGATAATATTCAGCAAAACTTCTTCTCAAAATCAGCATTGCTCCTTCCAACTTTAAATCTTATCAGATTAGAACATAATGAGGCTGTTACCAGCAGTAAGTTAGTCAATTTCTGTTCCCTTTCCATCCAAAAATTCAGTTCAGAAGTTAAAAGTTAAAAGTAAAACCAAAAGAACTGTGGATGTTGTAAGTCAGAAACAAAAACAGAAGTTGCTGGAAAAGCTCAGCAGGTCTGGCAGCATCTGTGAAGAGAAATCAGATTTAACGTTTTGGGTCCTTTCCTCAGAACACAAAAGAATGAGTACACAGCAGGTCAGTGAAATTGAAATGGCAACATCAAAATTTCAAGTCAGATTTTTCAGCTCAGTAACTCTAGGACCTTCAGCTTCTCATTTTGCGTCCTAACTCTCAAATCAGTCTAACTGTGCTGGTGACAGCTATTGCTTTTGTCAGAACATATTCATAAAGGAAGGCAAAAACTCTTCTTTGTAATTAGGTCACTCAATAAATAAGTCTTCTCCATTTTTTAAATCAAATCCCTGTGAACATAGGTAGAAATTTCAATGCTAAAAATAACAGAAGCCATTGAACAGAGTGGATACACATCGAATTCTATTGCTCTGCATCCTTTTATATCCTTCCTTTATAAGTATTTACCCAACTCACCTGAAAATGATGTTCTCTGCCACAGTAGACACATGTAGTACAGCAAACACGCAAGTAGCCTGGCAAAAGCAAACAGTTCAAATTTGCCCCTCATTCCTCTACTGAGAAGGCAAGCTCCTGTTAAGCAAATCAGTGACTTACTTCTGCAGGGCCATCTCCTTTTGATGGTAGAGCTCAGACAGGATCTCCAGCTTCTGTTGCATGGTTTTAAATTCATTCTCAAGCCTCGACTTCTCTGTTGTAGTCGCTACAAAGTTGTGTTCAAGCTGCTTAATTTGTTCTAGATGAAGAAGGTGAATTAAATGTGTGGGGTTAGTTTTGATAGGTTACTTTATCTTTTTCATCATCGCAATCTTTTCACAGGATGCACAGCTCTTGGCAACACAGTGGAAATCTTGACTGGCTTCAATGGTTGAAGGATGTAGGAAAGAGCTATTTTTGAAAAAAAGATTCACTACCCTTCCAGTGGGCCTGGGCTTACAATTTATTTTTTCCTCTCAAGAAATTACATTTGGGGAGGCAATGGCTTAGTGGTATTATCACTAGAATAGTAATCCAGAAACTCAGCTAATGTTCCAGAACTGGGTTCAAATTCTGCCATAGTAGACAGTGGAATTTGAAGTCAATAAAGAATCTAGGTTTAAGGGTCTGATGGTAACCATGAAAGTGTTGTCAATTGTCGGAAAACTTCATCTGGTTCACGAATATCCTTGAGGGATGGAAATCTGTCACCCTTACTTGGCCAAGCCTACACATGAGTCCAGACCCACAGCCACGTTGTTGATTCCTAATGCCATCTGGGCAATAAATGCTGGCCTAGCCAGAGGCACCCAAATTCCACGAGTGTCTAAAAAAAAATGGTAAGGAGGTCATTGCCTGCTTTTCATCTTTATTCTTATGTAGAATTAGCTGGCAACCTAATCCAGGATTCATGCAGGCCTGTAGCGTAACTGACACCTGGGAAATGTTCAAGGAAAGCTGGAATCAGATCTATTATAGGCTGCTGACAAAATTGCTTTTCATCAACATGAGACTAGTCAACAAAAGTATTGTCCACCTGTTGGTTTCTCTCACGAATGTGTAGGAAAGGTTAGTCACTTCAGTGATTTTTCTTCTTTTTCTGGACAAACACACCTACCTATAGTCAATTGGAAGTGATATAGTTTCAATGAATTAAGATGCTCACAGAGATTGAAGAAATGATGGATATAATTCCCCAAAATACTAAATCAGGTGTAGATTTTAAATTATAGAGCAATTTCAATCAGAAGTTCTCCCTCATAAGTATAAGACAAACTCTTTTCAGTGGGTACCAGAACAGAAGGTTGCTAATTCTCTTGTCAAGTTAGCCGAATACAGCTGAAATGACAAAGGGGTACATCTAGCCTCAGCTCTGCGAATAAATGGGAACTATGTTGTGCAAATTTAGCATCTTCCCCTTCCTCCACCAACCCCCAAAATTGTTTGGGCATCAAACTTTCACTCTAACGTCTACAAGAACAATATCTTACCTTCCAGTTCATGTCTAGCTTTTATTTCATCTGTCAGCTTGGCTTGGAAATGGTCTTTTTCTTCTTCAACGATTTTCAAGGTGGTTTGTACCTTAAGTTGAAGAGAGAATGACACTCCTGTAATGTTAAAAGATTAAACTGTACCCTCTCTCTGGACATTAATGTAATGTTAAAGGGTTAAAGTACACTGCTTTTCTCCAGAAGCTACACATTCTGGAAGTAAGTGGGGGGGGTGACATTTGTACAAGAATGTAGATGACTCGCACTTCATTTGGACAGCCATTTACTACTACTCCACTGCTATTACCAAATTAAACTCTCATTCATTCCCTTCCAATGCTTTCATAGCTATCCTCCAATACTAAAGTATATCACATCAACATTGTCTTGGGGAATCACAGAGTCAGGAAATCGTTTGCATAACAATTTCCCAGGATTAGGGCATTTACATTATTGCAGAGGATGGCCTCATCTTGTCTTGTACCTGGGATGACATGCGGTTATGGTGGGGGGTGGGGTTGGTGGTGGCCAGAGTATCTGTGAGCATTACCAACTGACCTGTACAAAGGGGATGTGTTTTCTTTATTTTGGGCCTCTTTTGATTCGACTTCACACACCTGCAAAGCGCATCAAAGGCCGTCACCTAGCTTGCACAGGCTTTAATAAACTTTAACTGTTTGCAGACATTGGTGCGTGCAAATTGCATTGTGTGAGAGAAACCTCAGGAAGTGAATGTAACACTCCCATACATCCAGAAATAGCTGCCATCCTAAATAAACACACACACACAATTTCCCTCTTACCCTTGAAACATCCATCATTTGCTGAATCTTCATTTTTACCCTTTTACTTTTGTCTAAAGAAAGAACACATTTAGAGTGTTATTTGACATAGTAAAACAGGAAGTGACAAAATATAGAAAAAAAATGTATTTACACAACACATGCATCCCAAACATCTAAATGCATCTTGCATGCAATGAATAACTCGGACGTTATTAGGTAACCTCATGGATCCAAATGTGGGGCCCTGGAGTCTGGCAAATGTCCTGAGGGAGATACAAAAGAGTCACAGACGCACAGCACGGAAACAGACCCTTCAGTCCAACTCGTCCATGCTGACCAGATATCCCAACCTAATCTAGTCCCACTTGCCAGCACACAGCCCATATCCCTCCAAACCCTTGCTATTCATACACTTATCCAGATATCTTAAATGTTGCAATTGTACCAGCCTCCACCACTTCCTCTGGCAGCTCATTCCATATACGTACCACCCTCTGCGTGAAAACATTGCCCCTTAGGTGCCTTTTATATCTTTCCCCTCTCACCCTAAACCTATGCCCTCTAGTTCTGGACTCCCCCACCCCAGGGACAAGACCTTGTCTATTTACCCTATCCACGCCCTTCATGATTTTATAAACCTCTAAGGTCACCCCTCAGCCTCTGCACTCAGGAGAAAACAGCCCAGCCATTTCAACCTCCCCTTACAGCTCAAATCCTGGCAACATCCTTGTCAATCTTTTCTGAACCCTTTCACAACATTCTTCTGATAGGAAGGAGACCAGAATTGCACGCAAAATTCCAACAGTGGCCTAAATAACGTCCTGTACAGCCTCAACATGACCTCCCAACTCCTGCACCCAATACTCTGACCAATAAAGGAAAGCATACCAAACACCTCCTTCATTATCCTATGCAACTCCATTTTCAAGGAGATATGAACCTGCACTCCAAGGTCTCTTTGTTCAGCAACACTGCCTAGGACCTTAACATTAAGTAGGCAAAAGTGAGGACTGCAGACGCTGGAAATTAGAGTCGAGAGTGTGGTGCTGAAAAAGGGCAGCAGGTCAGGCAGTGTCTAAGGAGCAGGAGAATTCACGTTTCAGCCAGAAACGTCGATTCTCCTGCTCCTCAGATGCTGCCTGACCTGCTGTACTTTTCCAGTACCACACTCTTGACCCTTACCATGAAATGTACAAGTGAGAAATGGTCTACTGATGGATTTTGTTACAATACTAGTAGAACCTATTCAAGAGTGTTCCAACAGTAGAGTTTAGTTTTAGTGTGGCTCAAATAGGGATAATAGTGTTGTAGCATGGTTTAAAAAGAGTATGTTTAAAATATTAACAAGTATTTTAACATGAAATCTAATATTGTCACCATATGCACACTGTAAACAGCCTACAACTTGTATACGTTTTGCCAACTTGCTTTATACGCTACAAACAAATGCATTCATCACATTAAAAGTAAAAAATAATTCTTGGCACCTCAAGTGTATCTATAACTTTTTTTAAAAATCAAATCTATGATCTTTAGAGGGGTAGTCAAAAAAGAAACCGCAGGGGTACACACAAAATTGATAATCGGAATAAGGATTCATGACCAAAAATCTTAGGGAACCACAACTTGATGACGAAACAGTACCTTGCACTTTGAAAGATCCCTCAAACAATAAAAAAAACCAACATCTACTGCATGCCTTATTTTAAAAACGGTCACTAGTTACTAAAAATAATAGATGAGACACAGACAACTCTTCTCCTTCTCACAGTACCAATATACATGCAAGATGTCCAGCAGACTCACTGGAACAGATACAAATCATCTCAGCTTAAAAAGCTAGTGGAAGGATTACACCTCCGAGAATGCAGCATCAACCAAGATTATGGATTCAGAACCCACAACTTTGACTGAAAGGCTACAATCAAACTTACATGCACTTCAACCAAGGGTTTCTAATTAAAACTCTCAAGTTGTCAGATCTATTTTTCAGTTATTAACAGTGTCCATTATTCAGGAGAGAACTAAGTCACACCGAAAAATGGGGCTCAATTGAGAACAGCCAACTTGCAGCAACATTGATACAGAATTGGCCAAGAAACAGGGAACAAAAAGTTGATGTTTAGTTTTAGAGTAATCTATATGGACTTCAGTAAGGCGTTTGACAAGGTACCCCATGAAAGACTGGTTAGCAAGGTTAGAGCTCATGGAATACAGGGAGAACTAGCGATTTGGATGCAGAACTGGCTCAAAGGTAGAAGACAGAGGATGATGGTGGAGGGTTGTTTTTCAGACTGGAGGCCTGTGACCAGTGGAGCGCCACAAGGATCAGTGCTGGGTCCACTACTTTTCATCATTTATATAAATGATTTGGATGTGAACATAAGAGGTACAGTTAGTAAGCTTGCAGATGACACCAAAATTGGAGGTGTAGTGGACAGCAAAGAAGGTTACCTCAGATTACAACAGGATCTTGTTCAGATGGGCCAATGGGCTGAGAAGTGGCAGATGGAGTTTAATTTAAATAAATGCAAGGTGCTGCATTTGGGAAAGCAAATCTTAGCAGGACTTGTACACTTAATGGTAAGGTCCCGGGGAGTGTTGCTGAACAAAGAGACCTTGGAGTTCAAATTCATCGTCCTTTGAAAGTGCAGTCACAGGTAGATAGAATAATGAAGAAGGTGTTTGGTATGCTTTCCTTTATCGGTCAGAGTATTAAGTACAGGAGTTGGGAGGTCATGTTGTGCCTGTACAGGACATCGGTGAGGCCACTTTTAGAATATTGCGTGCAATTCTGGTCTCCTTCCTATCAGAAGGATATTGGAAAAGTTGAAACGGTTCAGAAAAGATTTACAAGGATGTTGCAAGGGTTGCAAGGGGTCGAGTGGTTGGATAGGTTGGGGCTGTTTTCCCTGGAACTTCAGAGGCTGAGGAGTGACTTTATAGAGGTTTATAAAATGATGAGGGATATGGATAGGATAAATAGACAAAGTCTCTTCCCTGGTGTGGGGGAGTCCAGATCGAGAGGGCAAAGGTTTAGCGTGAGGGGGGAAAGATATAAAAGAGACCTAAGGGGCAACTTTTTCACGCAGAGAGTGGTAAGTGTATGGAACGAGTTGCCAGAGGATGTGGTGGAGGCTAGCTTGCAACATTTAAAAGGCATTTGGATGGGTATATGAATAGGAAAGGTTTAGAGGGATATGGGCTGGGTGCGGGCAAGTGGGACTAGTTTGGTTTGGGATATCTGGTCAGCACGGGCGAGTTGGACTGAAGGGTCTGTTTCTGTGCTGTATATCTCTATGACTCTATAAGCATGGAATCAGTCTCTTCGGTCTAACTAGGCTATGCCAATCATGTTCCCAAACTAAACTAGTCTCACTTGCCTGCATTTGACCTGTATCTCTCCAAACTCTCTCATTCACGTACTTATCCAAATGCCTTTTAAATGTTTAACTGCACCTGCATTCACCACTCCCTCTAGCAATTCATTCCACTGTGTAAAAAACGGTTGCCCCTTAGATCCTTTTAAATTGTTTTCCTCTCACCGTCTGGTTTTGAACTCCCCTTTTCCTAGGGAAAAGACTTTGTTATTCACTTTATCTACACCCCTCGTGTTTTTAAAAACCTCTAAGGTTACCGGTCAACATCTTATATTCTAGTGATATTGATCCCAGACTATCCAGCCTCTCCTTATAACTCAAACCCTCCACTCCTGGCCACTTCCGAGTAAATATTTTCTGAACCCTCTCCAATCTAATATCCTTCTTATAGAGGCTGACCAGAACTGTACACATTATTCGAGAAGAGGCCTCACCAATGGCCTGTACCGCAACATGACATCCAAACTCTCATACTCCTGCACTGTTCTATATTCAAAGGTCTGAGCAATGAAGGCAAACATGTTAAACACCTTCTTAATCACATCTGTGAAGCGAATTTCAAAGAATAATGCACCTGAATCCCAAGGCCTCTTTTCGACAATGCTCCCCAAGGCCCTACCAGTAATTGTACAAGTTCTGCCTTTGTTCGTTTTACCATAATGTTTTATCTTGTATTTCTCCAAAACAAACTCCAACTGCTACTCCCCAGCCCATTGTCCCAATTGACCAAGGTCTTTTCGTAATTTTCAATAGCCTTCTTCACTGTTCACTACACGACCAATTTGCAAACTAACTAACCATGCCTCTTATGTTCTCATGCAAAATATTTGAGATAATCGATAAACAAAAGTGGACCCAGTACCAGTCTCTGTGGAACACTGCTAGTCACAGGTGTTTTCCTAATGTACACCAAAAATCTGAATCTTAGTGTGTAGAGGACAAGTACAAGTTTACGAAAGATATAAAACCTCTCAGGATTATAAACTCAGGACAGTATACAACTAAAGGACATTGACAAGTTGGAATAATGGGCCCATAAGTGACAGATGAAGTTCAATGCAGAGAATGGTGAGGTGATACTCTTTGGTTAAAAAACCTTGGAGAGACAGTACAGAATTACTGTCAGGATCCTAATAGTGTTCAGGAGCAGAAAGACTTTTTTGCAAGTCTTTTTTGATGACACGACAGAGTAAAGCATTATATCCTAGATTTACTGAGTAGCATCATTTACAGGAATAAGGAAGTTGTGCTAAATTTGCATTAGACATCAGCTGGAGTATTGCACAGTTCAGAATGTCATACTTTAGAACAGATGTGAACACATCAAAGACTGTACAAAACAGCTTTAAAGAATGGTTCCAGAAATGAGAAATTTCAATAATAAGGACAGATTAGAGGAGTGAAGAAAGCTACAAATAACATTTAAAGCAAACTTTCAAAATAGTGAGGCAACTGGAATGAATATATGGGGAAAAATGGTTTCCTCTCATAAAAGAACCGAAAACAAAAGGGCACTGATGCAAGAGAATTTGAACAAGCAGCCAATACGATATGATAAAATAATTTTTTTCACACAGGCAGTAATTCAGGTTTGTCATTTAATTGTTTGACAGTGTGGAGGAGGTTCAGTTTTGGACATCTAACGATCATCTAAATGAAAACAATATTCAGGGTTATAAGGAAAAGACAGGACAATGGCAAAGAATCACCATGCTCCTTCTGCTTTTCCCCGAAATTCAAGTTTTTAATTTAGTTGCAAACTTACTGTAACTTCCCCTATAGTCAACTGACACAAGCAAGGCTCTTTCATAGGAGTTTGGGCTGCACTATCTCACTTCACAGAAGTGCTTGTTGCCAGAACCTGCCAATTCATGGCAGTTAACATTATTTCACACTGCTACTAAAGTTGACTATTGTGTCCTCTGTATAGTGACTCTCAATCTAACTAAGAGTGAAGAGTTTACTTGCTCAAAGCTTTCATTTTCAAATCTGTGAAGACATTAAAATTCATACCACTGCTCCTCATCAGGAACTAAAAATAAATCGCCACTCTAAAAAAGATCAGACTATGCTGCACTGGTTTTACCTGGTAGCTCGCCATTGGCCACTTCACCATCCACTTCTTTATCCCATCCATTATCTTCACTGTCAGATTCAGTGTCAAGTTGCCTAAGCTGCATCACGCAGTCTGTCAATACCTGGATATTGGGGAAGAATTCTATTTTAAGCACCAGCTTGATAAATTATAAACTTCATAGCTGCAAACATTTGAAAAAGAAATAAAGTGCCTATCCTTTTTGGTCAACCAAGAATAATTCCAACACATCCAAATAAATAAGTTTTATTTAAATTAGCTGGAAAGCACATTTAAAGATCAAATAAAGCACTGGTTGAACACATTATGGGAAAGCAACTTTAAAGTTCTCAGCACAGATAAATAGGCTAAAAAATATCATTTATACTGATTTGCTTACATGTTTCTTAACAAGCCAGCATTTAACCAGATCAGCTGAACAGGGAACCTAGCAAAACTGGAATCAATAAGAATCATGTAGAAAAACCTCTGCTGATTGGAGCTGCACTTAGCGTAGAGGAAGATGACAGTAGTTGCTGGGCATCAGTCAATTCAGTCCTGGCGCATCAGTGCATGAACGCGTTGTGGTAGTGTCCTTAGCCCAAATGTCTTCAATGTCAGCTGCTTCATCAATGATCTTCCCTCCATCGTAACAGTCGGAAGTGGGATATTTGTTGATGATCACACAACGCTCAGTCATTCACAACCCCTCAGATACTAAAGCAATCCATGTTCGTATGTAGCTAGACCTGGACAACATCCACACTTAGGCTGAAAAGTGACAAGTAACATTCACACCACAAATGCCAGGCAAAAACCAACAAGAGAGCATTTCCCCATCTCTTAATACTCGCAACATTCTCGAAGTTACTGCTAACTAGAAACGGAACAGGACCAGCCATACAAATACTGTAGCTATAACAGCAATTCAGGCTAGACATTATTGTTTTTTTATTCTTCAAATCCGCACCAACCCACCAAACAGCATCCCACACAAAACAAGCCCACTAACCCCTCTCTGCATTTCCATGGCTTAGCCAACTAGTCTGCACATCTCCAGACCTTTGGAGAATTTAGCATGGTCAATCCACCTAACCCAGAGCAGAGGAGCAAACTGCAGCACACAATGGAAACCCAAGCAGACATGAGGAAAAATTGCAAATTCCATACAGACAGTCACCAAAGGTTAGAATCAAACCTGGGTCCCTCGCGCTGAGGGGCAGCTGAGCTAACCAGTGAGCCACAGGCCCAACAGTTGCAAACACAGTGCTTGCATGAGCTTCCACCGGGTGCTCCGGTTTCCTCCCACAGTCCAAAAATATGTTGGTTTGTTTGATTGGCTATGCGAAATTGCCCCATAGAATCCAGGGATGTGCAAGCTAGATGGATTAGCCATGGTAAATGCAGGATTTTGGATAGAAGGTGGTGGTGCACTCTGCAGAGGGTTAGTGCAGAGCTGATGGGCCAAAAGTTCTCTATCTGACACTGTACAGATTCTGTGATTCCATTCTTCCATGAAATGTTAGCGTTACTAACACCATTATCTGGTGACTATCACTGATTGTTCTTGAACCAAATGGCTTGCTGATCATTGTACAGGGCAGTTAAGAGTCAAACACACTGGCTGAAGAGTCATATGTTGTCCAGACCAAGCAGGCAAAGTAATTTCCTCCCCTGAAAGGTATTTGTGATCACAGTGACAATTTCCTCCTCCCCAACCCTACTTACAAAATCAATGGTAAAAACCAATGACATGGTCCACATTTGTTAATTAATTAGAGTTGCCAAAGTGAGATTTGATCCCTTGTCCTCAGAGCATTAGCCGGTCCACTATCTACAAAATGTAAGTTCGGAGCTTGACTGAATATTGCCTGGATGAGTGCAACTTCAACAATGCCAAGAAGCTCGACACTACCAGGACGAAACATTCCACTTGACTGGCACCACGTCCATTCTTCACCTGTACCATTTACAAAGTGCACTACAGCAACTCCTTGAGGCATCTTCAACACACCTTTGAAACCTGCAAATTCTACAACTAAGAAAGGACAGCAGAGGCATCAGAACACCATCACCTGTACATCCCCTTCAAGCCACTCACAATCCTGACTTGGAACCATATCATCAATCCTTCTCTGTCACTGGGTCAAAATCCTGGAACTCCCTCACCAGCAGCACTGTGGGTGTATCTACACGCTTTGGACTGCAGTAGTTCAAGAAGGAAACTCACTACTGCCTTCTCATTTAGACATGGGCAATTAATAATGGTGCAGCCAGCCATGCCACATCCTATTAATGAACACACAAATTGCAGTTTTGCAATATTCAAGTTTGCACTAGATAATTACTACTTTCCAACCTTGATGTGTGCATACACTGCAGTCTTTGACATTTTATCTCAATTTCTCCATGAAGTAAAAACAAGCAGCTTTCATATATTGATATACTGGATGTATTAAAAAGACTAGTTATGTTAACTGTCCCTACATACCTCAATTTCATTGTCCTTGTAAGCCAACATTTCCTCCAGGTCTCTCTGAGCTTTCTGACAGAGTTTGATCTGCTCATTAAGTTCACTGTGTCGCTCACTCCAGCCTTCCGCCTCTTGCAGCAGCTGCAAACCCACAAAGTAAAACTTTTGTGAGTGGCCTAGGTATACTTATACAGCTGACTAAATTCTGGTTCAGCAACAGAATATCCACCTGACGTTTGCTCTGCTTAAGCATGAGATTTTCTTCTTGTATAGACTGAAGATCCACTTGTAGTTTTTCTTCATTTGCTTTGGAACTTAAAAGAGCTTCCTGTACCTGAAAAAGATATACATCTGCTTAGATTAATGACAGTTGCCACATGCAAATTCATTAACCTCTCTTCAAGGAGTAGCCTATACTGAGGTACTAGACATCCTGTAGGTCTTTACACATTCTAATGGTGCTGTTTATTTTCTGTCAGGTTATAACTAATTGCACTCCAGGACTTAAATCAGACTGTTCTTCAATATAATACTGAGGTACTGCTGTACTTCAAGGTGCTTCCCTTCAAACAAAACAGTAAACTCTGGTGCCTTCAGCCTGTTCTGGCAGACAAAGGAGATCCTCTTGAACTATACTGAATTAATGGTTGATAAAGGCCAACTATTAATTCAATTACTATTTCTGGAAATTTCTGATACACAAACTGGCTGTTGCACTTAAGAATCATTCCAGAAAACTGAGCCTATCAAATGGCGATGGCTTTCTGTAGAGCAAAGCAAATCAGTCCCATTTTACTGCTCCATCCCCCACAGTCCTGCAGGTTTGTTTGCCATCAATTATTTTCCTTTCAAAATTGTTTATCATTTGCATTACACGTGGGCAGTGGCTCAGACATTTACAGTTCAGGAGGCATCACTCAGAAATCCATCAGTTCCTCGCCAATCAACAAAGATCTGATTATACTCATTCAATTTTCCAGCTCTTGACCCATAACTCAAAGTCATAGAGATGTACAGCATGGAAACAGACCCTTCGGTCCAATCCATCCATGCCGATCAAGTATCCCAAACTAATCTAGTCCTACTTGCCAGCACCTGGCCCATATCCTTCCAAACCCTTCCTATTCATATACCCATTCAAATGCCTCTTAAATGTTGCAATTGTACCAGCCTCCACCACATCCTCTGGCAGCTCATTCCATACACGCACCACACTGTGTGAAAACGTTGCCCTCTTTTATATCTCTCCCCTCTCACCCTAAACCTATGCCCTCTAGTTCTGGACTCCCCGACCCCAGGGAAAAGACCTTGCCTATTTATTCTATCCATGCCCCTCATAATTTTGTAAGCCTCTATAAGGTCACCCTCAGCCTCCGACGCTCCAGGGAAAACAGCCCTAGCCTATTCAGCCTCTCCCTGTAACTCAAATCCTCCAACCCTAACAATATCCATGTAAATCTTTTCTGAACCCTTTCAAGTTTCACAACATCTTTCCGATAGGAAGGAAACCAGAATTGGCCTAACCAATGTCCTGTACAGCCGCAACATGACCTCCCAACTCCTATACTCAATACTCTGACCAATAAAGGAAAGCATACCAAATGCCACCTTCACTATCCTATCTACCTGCGACTCCACTTTCAAGGAGCTATGAACCTGCACTCCAAGGTCTCTTTGTCCAGCAACACTCCCTAGGACCTTACCATTAAGTGTATAAGTCCTGCTAAGATTTGCTTTCCCAAAATGCAGCACCTCGCATTTATCGGAATTAAACTCCATTTGCCACTTCTCAGCCCATTGGCCCATCTAGTCCAGATCCTGTTGTAATCTGAGGTAACCCTCTTTGCTGTCCACTACACCTCCAATTTTGGTGTCATCTGCAAAACTCTGAAGGCTATGGCTAAACAAGCGAAAATCTAAATGTGCTTAAATGTTGAAAGTTTCTAAGTTAACCGCCTTCTCAGGCAGTGAGTTCCAGACCCCCACTACCTCAGAGTGAAAACCTTTTTCAGCCCTCCTATCTTAAATCTATGCCCCTGGTTATTGACCCTCAAGTAAAGGAGGAAAGGAAAAGTGCACTCAATCCATATAATACGAGGTCCTCTTCATTCCTGAATGAGGGCTTATGCCCAAAATGTCAATTCTCCTGCTCCTCGGATGCTGCTTGACCTGCTATGCTTTTCCAGCACCACACACTAGAATGAGGTCCTCTCTCAACATGAACTGCTCTATGGAAAACAACCTATCAGTCCAATCTTTCCTCAAAGCTCAGACACTCCAGCCCAGGTAAATCTCCTCTGCACACATCTCACTACATTCATTTCCTTTCTTTAACATGCTGATCAGAACAACACGCAGTACTCCAGTTGTGGCCCAACCAGTGTTTTATACAGTTCCAGCATAACTACCTTGCTCTTGAATTCTTGCCTTGGTTTATAAAGGTAATCATCTCAGGTGCTGCCTTAACCACCTTATCTACTTATCCAGCTACCTTTAGGGATCTGTGGATATGCATACCAAGGTCCATCTGATTTTTAATGTTTCCCAGGATTCTACCATTTATAGTGTAATCCCTCACCTTATTAGCCTGCCCAAATGACTCACTTAACATTTTTCCAAGTTGAATTCTATTTGTCCCTCTGATCTGTTCACCTAACTTGTCTGTTGATATTTCCTGTATTTTACAGCTATCCTCATCATTTACCACTGTATCAATGTTTGCCCTCTCAAACATTTTGATCATACCTACTTTGATCATTTACGTCCAAATCATTAATGTACAGTGCAAACAGCAAGGACCCCAACATCACTCTACTATCACCTTCTGTTTTCTATTACTTGATCAATTGTGAATCCAACATGCCACACTGTTTTGAATCCAATGAGATATAATTTTCTTGGCTAATCTGTCATGAGGAACCTTATCAAAAGCCTTACCGAAGTCAGTGCTGTACATCTCTATGACTCTATGATTCTATAGCAGAGAGAGGTGCTACTGCTGGCTTTAGCAATCTTAAAAACGGATAACAGTGGTGCAGGATGAGATGCATTCAAGCTGTTGAGAGGCAACAGAAGAGGTATCTGGGGCCTAGCAGGAATTTCCAGATCCACCCTGACAGCAGGTAAGATACCAGAGGAGTGTTGAGCTGCAAAGGTTGTTCCGTGACTTTGAAAAAAGTGAGGAGAGAGACCAGAAAATTCCAGGCAAGTCAACCACAAATGCATTAACCTCATCAGCTCGTTATCTCATCTTAAAAAAACTGATCATATTTGTCAAACAGGTATCAAAAAGCACAGCCTGTCCCTCAGAATTCTAACTTCTCCAAAGTTAGACTTACTGGCCTGGAACTTTCTGGTCTCTCACTTCCCCATTTCTTTTTAAAGTAGTGGAACATATTTTGCAGAACAACAGTTTTCTGGCATCTTACCTGCTGTCAGAGTGGATCTGGAAATTACTGCTAGGCCCCTGATACCTCTTCTCTTGCCTCTCTCAACAGCTTGGAATATATCTCATCCAGCACCACTGTTATCCATTTTTAAGATTGCTAAAGCCAGCAGTGGCACCTCTCTGTTAAAGAATCATACAATCAGAGATGTACAACACAGATGCAGATCCTTCCATCCAACTCATCTATGCTGACCAGATATCCTAAATTAATCTAGTCCCATTTGCCAGCACGTGACCCATATCCCTCTCAACCCTTCCTATTCATATAGGATGCCTTTTAAATGTTGTAAATGTACCACTTCCTCTGGCAGCTCATTCCATACACATACCACGCTCTGCATGAAAAAGTTGCCCCTCAGATCCCTTTTACCATCTTTCCCCTCCATAGTAAACCTATGCCCTCTTGTTTTGGACTCCTCACCCTGGGGAAAAGACCTTTACTATTCACCCTATCCATGCCCCTCACAATATTATAAAACTTGTAGAAGATCACCAGTCAACCTCCGACGCTTCAGGGAGAATATCCCCAGCCTATTCATCCTCTCCCTGTAGCTCAAATCCTGGCAATAGCCTTATAAATCTTTTCTGAACCCTTTCAAGTTTCATAACATCTTTCCTTTAGCAGAAAGACCAGAATTGAACACAGCATTCCATAAATGGCTTAATCAATATCCTGTACAGCCACAACATAACCTCCCAACCTCGATACTCAATGCACTGACCAATAAAAGTGAGCTTACTAAATGCCTTCTTCACTACCATCTACCTGCAACTCCATTTTCAAATTACTATGAGCCTGCACTCCAATTCTTTGTTTGGCAATACTCCCTAGAACCTCACCATTAAATGTACAAATCCTGTTCTGATTTCCCTACCAAGACATAGCAGCTCACATTTTTCTAAACATGTTAATTTCCTCTAATATTTCATAGTCCTTCACACAATGCCATCTGTTTGCATTGTGCCCACATCTTCCGGGTCCACACACAGATTACCACTACGGTCCCTACTTTCTCCCTAGTTAGACTCTGGCTCTTTATATATTGAAAATAAAGAGGGTCTGGTTTTCCTTTATTTTACTCATCAATGCTTTCTCACTTAGATCCTTTTAATTTTACTTTCAAGCTTCCTCCTCCATTGCATATACTTGTTTAGAGACTTTGCAGTATTCAGTTCTTGGTATCTTTCCTTGATCTCCACGATCTTCCAGTCTTGTTGCCACCCTACCTTTACAGTAGCATATTTGCTCTGCAAGTTCCAGGTAGTAAAACAGTAATTACAAAATCTTACAGTGCTATGAGATGCAGCAGGAAAAGTAGAATGCTCGGATTTCTTTGCAGAGAGCCAGCATTGACCTTATGTGCTGAATAGCCTCATTCTATGATGTTATTACCTTACAAAACCACTCACTATGCAAAAAGGTTCATCTCCACCTCTCTCCATCTCTTGCCCAAACCATAATAATGCACCTCTAACCCTTGTATCAGCAAAAGTGAACAGCTTTTCTTTCGACTAACTTATCTAAAATAGCTGTAAGCTTATATACCTTCATCAAATTTCCCCTCAATTTCCTTTGCTGTAAAGACAACATAGCCAGAACTGAACACAAAAAAATTCTTGTGGCCTAGCTAGCACTTGATCAAGATTCAACATGATTGCTTTGATTTTTAATCAATGCTTTGCTCATTGTTTTCACAATATATACTGCCACCTTATAATATTTGTGTACATGAACTCCAAGAATCCTCTTATCTTGCACACTCTTCAGCCTAATGTTGCACCACCTCATCACATCTGCAGAAATGCCTTAAAAAAAGTGACCATAGGAAATATAGGAGAAGGTTGCTCTTTAGATGCAAGTTCCTTAATTCCAATTAATTTCATTTCATACTTCCAGCAATGTTTTATTTTTCACTTTTTTTTTTAAATCTATACTTCACTAGAATTGCTTTTCCCTCAGTTTACATCACAGCCTGCCAAAGAGTGCAGCACTTCAACATCTATATTTAATTACATTTTCTCCAAAATCACTTCTGAAAACTGTCGCAATTTCTTCCCACAAACTCAAGTGGTCTGTTAAAAGAAAAGTCCAAGTCTGTTTAATTATAGGCACCATGGAATTATTTAGGAAATACTAAATAGGGATTTCACCAAAGGCCAGAGGGCACTTGGTCAAACAGATTTAGTCTCCTGTGACATTCATTAATACAATGATATTACCCACAGTATAATACAGCAACTTCTCATAGGTACATTACCCAACCCAGCACTGTTGTAATTTTCTCTGCAGACATTATCCCAAATTACAAAACAGTAATGTTCTCTGGACAATGACAATTACCCATTTAACATTGTACATAACAGTATGCATAAACACCACTGTTGGGTGCTCTATACTCAGCATTTATAATTCAGGTGATCTTACCTGAGAGTGTTCTGCTGAATGAGCTGAAATAATGTCTTGTAATTTTTTCACAGATTTCTGAGTATCGGCAATCTGTGTTTAAAACAGGCGAAAATGTGATGCCAAGTCAAAAACATTGCAACATTTCTGCCTAGTGTGCCAGCTCTTCAACAAAACCTTTGAATCAGTTTCATTGCCCCAACTCATGATCCTTCAAAAATTATATCCAATTTTCTTTCATAAGCTGGTCTTAAAACTACACCCACCATCCATTCAGCTACACATGCCAGGTCAAAGCTACTTGCTTTCTAAATAGTTTCTCCTTTTGAACCAGGGAGCCCTGCCTCCTATGCTTCACCAGTGCTTTCCTCCTTGTTTCAGCACACTATGTCCCTACTGATAAAAGCCAAGAATCTTGAATGCTTTTTTAAAAAAAGAAGTTCTCTCAATTTACCTCCAAAGCCTCCTGCATATTCATCTCCAGTTCTGTTCCAAAACTCCATTAAAACTATAATGTGGTTCCAAAGACAGGGTGGACCCATTTGTCAGAGGAAGTTTCTCTACTTGTCTATTAGCTCACCTCTTAATTTTTCCCATTGCAAAGATAATAGCACTAATGTTCCAAGCTCTACACAACTAAAAATTGTGGTAAATTACTTGTACACCCTCAAAGTCTCTACTGCTTTCCTGAGGTGCAGTGTCCATAATTTTTTATAATGCTCTGACTGAAGCTTACTCAGTGATTTATAATTCCAGTATGATCTCCATTATGATTTTTATTTGGAAATTTGTTGAAAGTGGACACAAACTTGTAAAGCTTTAAATCTGATTTGCAATTCTATATGAAGTTGGCTTAAGGATGACTTAGGTTTAAGTTTTGAGCTCTGAGTGTAGTACTGGGGATGTCTGGAAATGTGTTTAAGAGTATTTAAATGAGGCTTTTAAAAAAGCCTTATGGTGAACAGTTATTTAGAAACAAGAATCAGAAGACAGTTACCCAAAAATAAGATGTCCAATAGCACAAAGAGACAGAGACAAAAGAAGGTTCTTCTAAGAAGAGAGAACTATCCAGAGCAGAGTGTAATGCAGCATCCAAGTTTATCAGAGAAAACAGGTCTATAGCAGTAAAGGTGCCATTGGCTTAGCAGTCTCTAAACCATTAGAACAAGAGAAAAACCAGGCTGAGTGACTCTAGAAACAAAGGTTGTGGAAGAACAGCTTAAAGAACTTAACATTAAGAAATAAGTGAACAGTTTAAGGGTCTTAAGAGAATATCAACATTCTGGGAATTACAACTGACCAGAAACAGAACTGGACAAGCCATATAAATATTACGGATACAAAAGCCAGTAACAGTCAAGAAACTTTATAGCAACTAATTTGCTGCCAACTTCCCAAAGCCTGCGCATTTACAAGGCACAAGTCAGAAATGTGATGGTAAGCTCCCCACAAAATTCAAGAAACTTGACACAATCCAGGGCAAAGCAGCCAGTTTTAATGATAGCACATCCACAAAACATTCACTCCCAAAAATACATAGATGATGTGTACACCATCTACAAAATACACTGCAGAAATTCACTATGGTTTCTAAGATAACACCTTCCAAACCCATCCTGAAGGACAAGGGTATCAGATGTATGGGAACATTACCAAGTTCTCCTCCAAGCCACTCACCGTCCTAGTTTGGAAATACATCAATGCTCCTTCAATAACACTAGGTCAAAATCCTGAAATTCACCAAAGCAGTGTTCATGTGCCTCTCCCAAATGAACTGCAGTGATTCAAGGAAGCACCTTACCACCACCTTTTCCAGGTCAACCAGGGAAAGGCAACAAATGCTGGTCCAGCCAGTGATGCCCAAGTCCCATAAATTAATAAACAAAATATAAGGAAGATAGAACCATGTGATGCACAAGTTTGATAGAAACAAAGTACAGCTGCACCAACTGAACATGGAGCTTTGGAGTAAAAACAGGCTGATGCTTCACTGAGACTTGAATTTCTGTAGTTGTGAGTAAAAGGATTCAGTCTTCATTTCTGATATTTGTAATTAGACTGTTGTAACCAGTTCTTGTGTAAATACTGCATTTTTTATTCTTTTGTGCACAAACTTTGATGCTTTTTCAATCAACATATTTGTAGCCTGGTGAGTATGTTGAATGACTGACCATTATGGTAACCAAATTACACAAACAAAACCTATGATCTATCAAGCCAGGTTTCACTCTGGGAGACATTGTGTGTGCAGTATCATCAGCTGGGATCATCTTTTAGCTTTTACATTATTTCCTTCCACTTACAATGCCACATAACCATAAACTTCTCTCAAAAGCTTGTAAACTTTTGCTCTTATTCTATTAGTTAAGTTTGATTGTTACAACTGGCTTTTGTTGCCCATCTTAAAGAGTCATATTTCCTTTTAAGAATTTGTGTACATGAACACCAAGGCATTTCTGCTCATTTTATTTTCTATATACATTCACAGAGCTTCTCTGGCTGGGCCAGCATTTATTGCCTATTCTTTTCAGCCAAAGACAAGCTACCTACTTGACCACTGGATTCCATTTGGTTTAAGTAACTCTCAGTGTTGTTTGATAGGGAGTTCAAAACTTTTGACCCAATAACGTGAAGGAACACTGATGTGTTTCCAAGACAGGACAGGGAGTGTTATTTATAGCATACTGCACTCTTTATATTCCTCCCAAATGTAAGATGCAAGTGAAAGAAATCCCACCCAATGCACAACAGCGAAATAGAAATGTGTTTCTCCATCCTCTATATCAAATCCAACTTAAGCTAATAAACCAAAGTTTTTCTTTTCAAAAATACTCATTACTTCCTTACCAGAGTCTGCTGTTTAGCTGTCTCCTCCTTCTCTTTCTCTAACAACGTTTGAAGATTTTTCACACGTGTCTCCAAATGAAGGTTCACCTGCTCGAGCTCCACACAAGACAGCTTTGGAAACAGACAATTCTGAAACTTTATATGCATACTTCACATCAACTATTGAAATACACAACAATACCAATTATTCTCTCACCTTAAGTTCTTTAGTTTCATCAGACATACTTGATTTCACATCCTGTGCTTCATCAATGGCAGATTTGGCTTCTTTCAGCTAAAGGCGTCAGGAATGGTGAGGAGGAAATGACAGAAGATAAATAAAGGGAGTACACTTAAAACACACTTGAATTTATAATAAATATTTTCCACAATGCAGTCCATGCAGTCCAGGTCCATTGAAGACTTTTCCCCTCAATCATCAGTACCTCTTTGATCACAACTCTCTCGAGCTCAGACATATGAAGTGGCTGCTTTCTGACCAGCTTTCGCTCTTATCTGTTGTCACTTGCCTCCTACTCCATCACAAATGTTTTTCATTTCTACTTAATTGACACAGTCTACACTTCGTTGAACTAGCCTCACTATTTGCTCCTGCATTCCAAGTAAGAAACTAATAACTTTCTCACATCATCTTGTTGAACTCAAAATCCATCGTAAATTCCTAATTTAATTCATCCTTTCCCAGAATTCTAAGGTATTTAAGTTCTCAACACCTCTTTATTCTAGCTGCCAAAAACGATGCTTAGACATCAACTCATTGCCACTCGAATCATCTCCTCCCCGACTGACTAAAGCAGGGTTGCCCTGCTCTCGTCACCTAATCCTGCAGCATGAGAAGATAAAACAAATGCAGTGGGTCTCTGACCGCGTGTCAAACACACAATAGTTGTTGCCTAATTTGCTTGAAGAAATATAATACTCCACTGGGTAGCTGAATTAAAAAATGGGGGCAAGGATGGCAGAACCAACTAACCTCAGCTCACGAATATGGCAAACCTTGCATGGTTCACAAAACAGTACATAGCATTTGATGCATTCATAAAGGCCAACTGAGCCCAAAGTTTCAAATTCTCTCTCTGCAAATGATTCCTTCAATTATGTTGCCTTAGCAGGGCAATTCTTTTTCCATTTTCTCTCCTCTGACCTCAATTGTTTATCTGCTTTCTAAAAATAGAGGAAACTCTCCAGACATTTGAGGCTTCACTGCCTCTACAGGGGTAAACAGAGGCATAAGCTATGAGTAGTTTGCTTTGATGGATGCATCCTGATACATCTATCATAAGAATTTTACCCTTCACAAACTTCCACAACATTGAAAATAACAGGAAATTAATTCGTACCTTCTGTTCATAAGTGGAGATTTTCTCCAAGACCTCAGTCTTCTCCTGAATAAGCTGCTTGATTTTCTCAGATAGCTGTTTTTCAGTCACTAGGGAGAGGCAAAGGTTTCAACATACATATTGTAAATATTTTCACAGCCAAAAGAGATTAAAATAATCTGCACAGCAACATGTTACATGGTGCAATGCAACAGGAAGAATGTTGCTGCCGTGACATAAATACTCTCCTTCAAAAACCAAAAGAATCCTCTGTGTAGGTACAGTGGAGGAAAGTATGATCTTAATCTGTAAGGAGTCATAAATGCTCCAGAATTCAAAGCTAACAGTTCTCAACAAATGGAGGAGCTTTATGGGCTTGGCTGGGCATGGAGTTAATCCTAAATATGTTGTTCATGACCTCTCGTGGAACTATTTGGTCTTTGTGGTTGTGTCTTTTTATTTTTCTATATTTTAATTGTGGTCCAAAATGGGAAAAGGACTGTTTTAAATTCAAGGATTGTTATCGGATCGCTGCATGTTTTCAAAGCTAGTAGCCCGACATATTCTGAGCACCATTCCAGCTGCTTATTTAAACAGTTGTTAAACTGTTGGTTGCAGACAAGCTGGACCACAGGAGTTGTGTACAGATAGAGTTTTGATTGGTACAAGTTACGGATTGGTCTGTGGACTAGTGACCAGTTGTTGATGACAAAGACCTTCTGCTTGCTAACAATTATGTGGTCGAGTTTCAGATAGCTGAACAGCTTGAGGTTGTGAACAAAATACAAAGTCACAAGATCATCAACATCCTCTTTGCAGCAAAAGCCGATTTAAACCTGAAGAAAACTAGCTTACCTTTCCTTCAGCAGTTGTTGTAAGCTGTGACTTTTAATTGATAGGTTAAAGGTATTTTAAGTGCACCAGTTACCCAATCCTCTTGTAAACCAGTGGAAGCATCCAGAGAAGGATGACCAAGGAGTGCTCTGACCTACAAAAATCTCAGGAGTCAGTGAAATGCCTTCCCACTCTTCCTTTCCATCCATAACATCTATGTTTATTCTTCCCTGTCTGCGTGTGTAAGGGGGAGTTTAAAAAAGGGAATTTGAGTTTTAATTTGTGGAGATTTATACCAATGGCTTATAACTGTCTGCTTTTAGCTAGAGTATAACTACTTGTAACTAATACTTTTTTATTAAACTTGGTGCTGCTTTTTCAACCCAGGTCTAAAAGATAGATAAACTAAGGAATTCTGCATACTTTTAAAGTATCTAACCTTTGATGATTCTGAAAATAGTAGGGCTTGATTTCCAGTGCACAACACCAGTTAGGCGTAATGGTAACCCCACAATGGTTCACCTGCAATACACATCACAGCTAAACAGTCTGTTGACCCATTTGGGCACGACAATTGACAAGAAAACCAAGAGAATGTCAGAAACAACAGGTCAATTACACCAGCTGTGGTCAATCAACAATTTGGAAACATAAAACCTTTTTGGTTGAAATGACTCCGGTGTAGACTACCCTCATTAGTGGGAGGGAAGTCACAAAGCTTTGTTTTACAGTAATAAGACAGAAGATTAATCAGTGCATTAGGCAGTGGTTGTAAACTTACTTTGATATTTTCTGCTCTTCACCTGAAAAACAAATTGAAATGCGATTAGCAACTGTAAACCATTCTGAAATCAACACAAGCGGGTGTAACAAGGTAGCAGAGCTTCACTTATTCATCCATACAAAGTCTGGAGACTGCA
Organism: Chiloscyllium plagiosum; assembly: GCF_004010195.1. Classification (NCBI taxonomy): domain Eukaryota; kingdom Metazoa; phylum Chordata; class Chondrichthyes; order Orectolobiformes; family Hemiscylliidae; genus Chiloscyllium; species Chiloscyllium plagiosum. Next base: position 130,361,425 of record NC_057712.1, read on the forward strand.
AAACAGCCAAAACCTATCACCCTTGGCAGACTTATTCCTAATCATGATTGTAAACAGCTTCCACACTGTTTAAACAAGAACCCAGCAAAACATTATACAAGTCTTGAAACTTTACAGCAAAAAGTATCTTTGAGGAGCTAATTTTTTTTAAAATCAAAAATGTTTAATGTTCACACCAGAACAGAAAACAGCAAAAGCAGCATCAGGCTTAAGGAGCAGCTTGCCTCTACTTTCTAACATTTCTTAAAGCCTGATTTCCGAAAAGAATTCTATAATTTACCTGAAAGGAAACTAATTCCCCAGCCTCCAAGCTTCACAGCACAGCCTTGAACTGCAATCCATCAGCACCCAAATTTCTACAAATTCTACCACATCAGTTAAGTGTAAAATTTCACTTGACAATGAATTAAAAGAGTATTGTTAACATTAATTAATGCTTTTTCAAGAAAAGAGAAACATAGACATCAGGGAAAGTACAGCTGGGAAAATAAATAATGTTGTCTGCAGCAAAGAATTGTGAAAACAGTGTTGCCAACTCGATGCCAATATTAATGGCATCTCTTCTGGGCTGGAGAGAATCTTGGAATGAGAGGGGAAGTCATGGTCCACATAGGTACCAACAATCTAGTTAAGACCAGGAAAGAAATTCTGAAGGATTACAAGCAGCCGAATAAAAAGCAGAACCACATGATTTCCAAATTATCACCACCCAAGTCACTTGAAATTGACAAATGGTAAATAAATTGAGAGGGGTAATCGTGCTGCACAAAGATTGAATTGGAAGAAAGGGATAAGGGAGAGTGAGGACTGCAGAGCTGGAGGTCAGAGTTGAAAAGCGTGGTGCTGGAAAAACACAGCCAATCAGGCAGCATCTGAGGAGCAGGAGTCAACATTTCAAGCACAAGCTCTTCATCAGGAATGAGGGGTAGCCCAAGGGGACTGAGAGATAAATGAGTAGGGGGTGGGGCTAAGGGAGAAAGGTAGCTGGGAATGCAATATTTGGAGGAAGGTGGGGGTGAATGTGGGTGGAGCAGATAGGTGGGATAAGTAGGACAGTTCAAGAGGACGGTGTCGAGTTACAAGTTTGGATCTGAGATAGGCGGGAGGCGAGGCGAGGCGAGGCGGTGGGGGAAAAAAAGAGATGTGGAAACTGGTAAAAATCCATACTAATCTCGTGTGGTTGGAGGGCCTCAAGGCGGAAGATGAGGTGTTCTTCATCCAGGTTTTGGGTGGCTTGGATTTGGCAGTGAATGCGACTCAGGACTTGCGTGTCCATGGCGGAGTTAAAAAGTGTTCGGCCACAGGGCAGTTTCGTGCATGTGTGCCAGAGATGTTCTTTTGAAATGTCCGGTAAGTTGGCGCCCTGTCTCGCCAATGTAGAGGAGACCACATTGAGAGCAATGGACACAGTAGATGATGCGTGTGGAAGTAAAGGTAAATATCTGTCGGATGTGGAAGGATCCTTTGGGGCCTGGTAATACAGATGGGGGCCGGGGAGGGGAGGGGGGGGAAGAAAGAGAGAAAAAAATTGCTAGATCAGCAGTGGCAGATATTTAAGATGTTCAGCAAAAATGTATTCCAGCCAGAATTAAGGACTCAGCGAGAAGGATGAAGCTAAAATGGGTAACAAAGGAAGTCAAGGAGAGTACCCAATCAGAAAAAAGACATACAAAGTGGCAAAAGGGCAGCGGACGTGCTCCTAACTCTGAGCCAGGAGATCTGGATTCATGTTACATCTGCTGCAGAGATGCGCAATAACATTCCTCAACAGTTGATTAAAAATATTTACAAAGTGGTGGGCAAAAACTAGTGGTATGCAAAAGAATTGGGCATTAATGGCTAAAAAGCTTATAAAGAGAGAGAAAATTGAGCATGAAAATAAATTACTAAGAAAAATAACAACAGCAAGTGTGCACATTTATGTGCATGCAAAAGGTGTGTAGCTAAACTAAGCGTACAATCCTTGCAGGATGTAACTGGGGAATTAAAAATGGGTAACAGGGAAATGGAAGTCACTTTAAACCAATATTTGCCATCACAGTGAGGACAAAATTAACCTACCAAATATAGGTGTTCCTATGAGGGGAAATAACTTTTAACAATCTCTCACAGAATCATAGAATTCCTGAACATACAAATCCCTCAACACTATGGGCAATTTAGCATGGCCAATTCACCCAACCTGCACATCTTTGGGCTGTGGAAAAAAACCAGAGCACCCAGAGGAAACTCACACAGACACGGGGAGAATGTGCAAACTCCATAGAGTTGCCCAAGGGTGGAATCGAACCCAGGTCCCTAGCGCTATGAGGCAGCGGTGTTAACCACTGAGCCACTGTCTACCCATATCAAGAGGGATGAAGCTTTTGACAATCTAGTGGGACTAAAGACAGACAAATCACCAGGATCTGATAGCTGACATTCTAGGATTTTTAAGGAAATGGTTGCAAAGATCGTAGAGGAAAAAGGCTGATATATTCTAGAACTTTCTAGATTCTGGGAGCGTTCCAGCGGATTAGAAAACTGCAGATGAGCTGCCCCTGTTTAAGTAGGAAGGGAGGGAGACAGAAAGCAGGAAATTTAAAGACAATTAGCCTAACTGGGTAAATGCTACATTCCATTATTATGCAAGAAGTAGTATGATATTTAGAAACACTTAATAAAATCAAAGAGTCAACACTGTTTTCTGAACGGGAAATCATTCAAAACAAATTGATTTGAATTTTTCGCAGATATAACAAGCAGAACCAATAGATATTTGGTTTCCGAAGGCATTTGATAAGGGACCACATAAAATGTTATTTCACAAGATAGGAGCTCAAAGTACTGGGGGAATTAGCATGGATTGAGAACCGGTTAACATACAGAACACAGAGGTGGGAATAACAACTCTCTCGTGTTGGAAAAACAAAAACCAATGGAGTGCGACAAGCATTAGTCCTAAGGCCTCATTTACTTAGTGTTAATGACTTCGAGGGGGCAGAGTCTAATGTACTCAAATTTTCTTACAATACAAAAATAGGTGGGAGGACGCATAGTAATGACGATACAAGGAATCTCCATGGGGATATAGATAGTTTGCCTGAGTCAGCAAAACTTAACAAAAAAATGTATAATACAGGAGGTTACACACTCTAGTGGGAAGAATCAAAAGGCAGACTGTCCATTTAAATGGCCAGACTCCAAAAAAATAGCAGAGCAGAGGGATCTGGGTGTTCTTGTGCATGAAACACAAAAGGTAAGCATGCAGGTGCAGCAAGTAACTAAGGCGGCAAAAGGAATATTGGGTTTTATTGCTTGGAGTTCAAAAAGAGAGAAATATTGTTAAAATTTCTAAATTACGCTACCTGCCATGGCAGGATTCAAACCCAAATCCCCAGAACAGGACCTGGGCCTCTGGATTCATAGCCGAGCAGTAATTCCACAAGGCCATTGCCTCCCTGACATTCGTCATGTCTATCTCGAGAGCATATAACTATTTTTAAAAACGGTGAGAGAAGGAACCACAGTTTAAAACAAAATCATAGTATGATTCGAAATAGTCCATGTGATTTCCAGGAAACAAACCTATTTAAGTTACTTGAGGATGAAATGAGCTGAATGGATAATGGGAAACCAATTGCATTACGAGATTGGTGTTCTAAAAAGTCAGAGTCATAGAGATATACAGCATGGAAACAGACCCTTCGGTCCAACCTGAACAGTTTATGACGGGCCGCAAAAAAGGTTGTTGCACTAGCAAAAAGCAAATGACATAGGGAGGAATACATTGCCCTAGGCAGAATATTGATCAAAGGGCAAAAGGCAAAGTAGGGGTAAACAAATTATCTTCAAATTGGCAGGCCATTTATAGTGAGGTGTTATAAGGATCAGTACTGGGACCTCAGCAATATCTTCTAGTCTCTCAACCCTTCTCTTTTCCTTTAAACCAACCCTTTTGATCATGCTTTTGGTTTCTTTTCCGAATATTTTGTGACTGTCAAATTACAGTTCTGTGAAGTGTCTTGAGTTTTGACTATAGGTTTAATTTGTCTGGTATGAAAGCAAGATTTTATTTAATCTACATGTTTTAGAAGCTTGGATCTTTACAGTGTAAGGAAACCCAACATCTGCTCTTCGTGTATAGCAATAAACTTTGGAAAAGCATCAAAAAGTTTAATATTTCTTCCTGCTTCTGTTATACAACTGTTAAATTTGAAGATTTTTTTGTGAAATCACATTATTACTTTAGAATAACTGATGTGTAGAGAATGATGGACCACAAAGGGCATTCTGCTCTTTGCATCCAGACGTCACCTTGACAAATAAGAAGAAAGAAATTGTGTTACATTCTTGGAAGAATCGGGGGTGTTATAGAAACATAATTAAGAGAATAAATAGGATGGAAGCAGGGAGGTTGCTTCCACTGGTGAATGAAACTAGAATTAGGGGGGCAGAGCCTCAAAATAGTGGAGAAACAGATGTAGAACTGAGTTGAGGAGGATCTTCTTCACCCAAAGGGTTGTGATTAAGTGGAATTCCCTCCCAATGACGCTGTTGAGGCTCTCTCATTTAATGTTTTTATATTTTGAAACAGTAAATAAATTAATGGTTATTGCGAGCAGGCTGGGAAGTGGAGCCGAGCCCACGAAAAGATTATCCATGATCTTATTAAATGGCGGAGCAGGCTCTTTCGAATCCTCACACTTCCTTCAGACCAAAGGGGTAGCCATGGGCACCCTCAAGGGTCCCAGCTATACCTGCCTCTTTGTCAGGTATGTGGACAGTCCATCTTTCATAGTTACACTGGCACCATTCTCGACCTTTTTCTCCTCTACACTGATGATTGTATCAGCCCCACCTCATGCTCCCACAAGGCGATTGAGCCAACTTCATGAACACCTTTCTCCCTGACCTCAAGTTCACCTGGACCATCTCTGACAATTCCCTCCCTTTCCTGGACCTCTCCAGCTCCATTTCCGGTGACCAACTCAACACTGACATCTACTTCAAAGGCACCGACTCCCACAGCCACCTGGACTACACCTCCTCCCCAGCCCCTCCCCCCTGCAAAAACACTATCTCTTACTCCCAATTCCTCCACCACAACCACTCTCAGGTGGAGAATTCCACTCCTGAACATTCCGGATGGCTTCCTACTTCAAGGACTGCAATTTCCCCTCAACAATGCCCTCCACTGCATCTCCTCCAATTCCCACACTTCTATCCTTCTAATCTCAACAAGGATAGAACTTCCCCCAGTCCTCAGCTTCCATCCCACCAATCTCTGGATACAACGTATCATCCTCCGCCATGTCCGCCACCTACAATCAGACCCTACCACCAGAGGTGTATTTCCCTCACCAACCCTATCAATATTGTGCAGAGACCAGTCCCTCCACAACTCCCTAGTTAGGTCCACACAGCCCACCAACATACCCTCCACTCCAAGCACCTTCCCTTGCCACTGCAAGAGGTGTAAAACCCTCACCCATACCTCACCTCCAAGCACTTTATCTACTGTGTCCATTTCTCTCAATGTGGTCTCGTCTACATTGGGGAGACAGGATGCCAACTTGCAGAATGTTTCAGAGAACATATCTGGGGGACATGCACCAAACAACCCCACCGCCCTGTGGCCGACCACTTCAATTCCCTCTCCCACTTCATCAAAGGCATGCAAGTCCTGGGCCAACTCCACCGTCAAATCCAAGCCACCCAATACCTGTAGGAAAAACGCTTCATCTTCTGCCTTGGGACTCTCCAACCACCCAGTATCAATGTCAATTTCACCAGTTTCCCAGCAGCCCTGCCCCCACCTTACCCCAGATTCAACCCTGCAATTCGGCACCACCCTCTTCAACTGTTCTACTTATCCATCTTCCATCCCATCTATCCACTCCACCTTCCACTCCAAGCTATCACCACCCACCTTTATCTACCTATCGACTTCCAAGCAACCTTGCTTCCAAGCCCCACACCTCTTCCTATTTATCTCTCAGCCCCCTTGGGCTGCCACTCCCACATTCCTCATGAAGGATGTATGCCCAAAACATCGATTCTCCTGCTCCTCGGATGGTACCTGACCTGCTGTGCTTAAGTGCCACATTTTTTTGATTCCATGGGCCAGATGGTGTACTCCTGCTCCCATTTCTTATGTTTATAAAACCACGAGGGACATAGATAAGGTAAACAACCGAAATCTTTTTCCTAGAGTAGGGAAGGTCAAAACTAGAGGGCATAGTGTTAAGGTGAGAGGAGAAAGATTTAAAAAGGGACCTAAAAGGAAACTTTTTCACAGAGTGTGGTTCGTGTATGGAATGAACTGCCAGAGGAAGTGGTAGATGCAGGTACAGCTACAACATTTAAAAGACATCCAAACAGGTATATGAATAGGAAAGTTTAGAGGAACACTGACCTAACATAGACAAATGGTCTGAGTTTAGCTTGGGAAATTTGGTCGATATGGACAAGTTGAAACAAAGGGCCTATTTCCATGCTGTATGATTCTATGACGAGTGTGCAGTTCTGTTCGTTCAGTGATAGGAAGGATGTTATTAAATTGGAGATGGTACAGAAAGGATCTATAAGGATGTTGCCAGGTGTGGAGGGCTTGAGATGTAAAAACAGACCGAAAAGACTGGTGCTTTATCCACTGCAGCGCAGGAGGTTGAGGGGTAACCATATGGTGGTTTAAAAAATCATGAGGGGCATGAATAAGGTGAATAGCAAAGGTCTATTCCCTCGGATGGAGAGTTCAAAACGGGGAGCATATTTTTAAGGTGAGAGGAGAAAGATTTAAAAAGGCATGAGGAGCAACTTTTTTATACCAATTGTGATAGGTGCATGGAATAAACTGCCAGAGAAAGTGGTGCAGGTCCAGTTACAATGTTTAAAAGACATTTGGATAAATAAATGAATCCTAAAGGTTTGGAGGGATATGGACCAAGCCCTGGCAGGTGGGACTAGTTCAGTCTGGCAACATGGTCAGCGTGGACTGGTTTGACCGAAGGGTCTGCTTCCATGCTGTGTGACTCTAACTAACTATGCAGGGTGTTGGTGAAGTTACACTTGGAATACTGTGTAGAGAACATTTCTGGTTTTTGCAGTTCAACAGAGAATCAATAGGTATATTGCTGGGATGAAGAGAATGACTTATCGAGAGTGACTAAACAGGTTAGGCCTTTATTCATTAGAGTTCAGAAGAACGGGGTATTTAAACAGAGAAGATTCTGAGAAGGCCTGACAGGCTGGATGTTGAGATTTTTCCACTAGTGAGGGAATCTCAAACTAGGGGACACAGTTACACAATAACAGAACATTCATTTAAAACTGAGATCCAAAAGACTGAGTTTCCTTCCAGAGGGTACTCAATAACTGCAATTATTGGCCCAGAAAGTTGTGTAAGATTGATCACTTTAAAAAAAATAGATTTTTTGAAATTTTGGAGAATGGAAGACTAGCATGAAAGAGTAGCTGAGGCCTGAGGCAACTAGCCATGATCTTATTGAACAACGGAGCAGGTTGATGGGTCAAATGGCCTACTCATGCTCATTTTTTATAGTACACCAAAAAGTACACTTTCCACTTAAATCATCTATCCCAGATAGCTTTATTAACAACCCCATCAGCTCTGAAGAAAGCAATGTGAATTTATGATAAATGTAAATGAATCTTACTTACTGAAAGGCAGGTTCTCCATAAAAGGATGACAAAAGTAACAATTCCTATAATAGCAGTCATCAAGATGGGCTCCCAGGGAACTCCATGGAAATCAGGACCTGGCCTCATTTCTTCAGGCAAAGAGGACATTAGCTGAGAATGAGGAAAATATTTGTCAATAAAAAAAAGTATTATTCCTACTAATACTTGCATAGAGGAATGCACTCATATTATCCATTTATTCACACAGCTATAAAGTACCTTAGGGTGATTTTCTACATAAAAGGCGCAATGAAACAATGATGATATAGACCGTGCCTTTATCTGGGATGGTAAAACTAGGGAGTTCAGTCCAATATTGGAACAGAAGAGGCAACAGTTGAAAGGCACTGAAATAACACTTATGAATATTTGTCAACATATTTCCCAAATATGCACCATTGTCAGCTATAGGCAATTACTGCACTAAAGTCCCCTGCACATTTCAATAGGCCAGATCCTTCTACATTGCTCAATTAATGAAATGCAAACTTACCCATGGATATACATCTCATGGTAAAATTAGAAGAGAAGTCAGTACTTGCAAAAAGAAGATAACCCCAACTCAGTGAATACAGGAAGCGGTTAACATACAACTAACTCTCTCAGATTGAGAAAGATCAACAGCTACTTAAGAAACAAAATCAAAAAAGGAATGTCATAAAATTCAGTTCAAAAGCTTCATCCCATTATGGTTTTTGAGACAAAATACTGACTCAATCTCAAGTTTGCCAATTTATAATGGAGACTTCAACAGATGCTGAAATGTGTAACTAAATTAATACTGAAACTAGTGGTGTAAGGAGAAAACTGGATGAGGACTAGCAATTGTTTCACTTCAGTAAAATTATTTCCAAATTATCAACAAGGTGACATGGGGAAAAAAGTTTAGACCAATGAATTGTCTGCAAGGGACTATCAATCAAATCTGAGGTATCACTAACAAACATCAATCAAGTTCATTCCACAATACAGCACTCTCTTACAGATTATGCTATCACTAACATTCCGTATTGAACAAACTTTTCTCCCGTCTTCATAAACTTCTTAATATTCTACTTCTTTAAAGCTACTGTATGTTTTAAACTGAAAACAGATAAACAGATAAATTTTAATACGGTGTTGCCTGGTATGAAGGGAAGATCTTACGAGGAAAGGTCAAGAGACGTGAGGCTGTTTTCGTTAGAGATATGGTTGAGAGGTGACTTAAATGAGACATAAGATAATCAGAGGGTTAGATCAGGTGGACAGCGAGAGCCATTTTCCTAGGATGGTGATGGCTAGCATGAGGGGGCATAGCTTTAAATTGAGGGGTGCTAGATATAGGACATAGTTTCTTTACTCAAGAGTAGTAGGGGCATGGAACACAGTGCCTGCAAATACTTGTAGACTCATCAACTTTACAGGTATTTAAATGGTCATTAGATAGGCATATGGATGAGAATGGAATAGTGTAAGTTAGATGGGCTTCAGATTGGTTTCACAGGGCAGCGCAACATCGACGACTGAAGGTTCTGTACTGTGCTAAAATGTTGTATGTTCTAACTTCTTGTCCATCTTAAATGCACGGAAATGAAGGAGTCAAAATCATGCACATAAGCAAGGCACTTGCAATACACAGGGATGGAGGTTTTCATGATAAATTTATTGAGACACAAAACTGACAGGCATTCAAATATTAATTTTTCAATCAATTAGTTGTAATGATAGGGACTTCACCAGTTCCTTCTCCTACTGCCATAAGAACCTGAACTCCTTAAATGCTAAGTTTCAGTAAAATGATCTGGTTCAAAAAAAGGAACTTGCCTTTTTGGAGCAAGTTTACAAAATGAACTTCCTACAAAATACACTTACTAAGCTTTCTTGCACAACAAGCAGATTAGAGTAGGGCAGAAGAGGCTCTTTGCAATGTATCAATTTTGTGAGATAACCTAACACTTAGCAACTTTCCCAAAATTTGGAACAAAATTTAAGATCAAAGCCACTCACCCACAAACAGGAAAACAGAATTAAATCATCCCAGAGGATTCGGGAAAAAACATGGACTTTCACATTATTAAAATTGGTGTTGTTGCGATGACAAAATAGATGGTGGATATTGCTGTAAGCATGTCACACAGCAATTATAGTAAGACTCCAATTTAACAGGAACAGGATCTTACCCAGGTCTAAAGGGTGTACCAGACACAGTTTCATTCTCCTGTCAGCTTGCTTACTAACACATGAAGCAGTCTGGAGCTTGGCTGAACTAAACACAGAGTAATGGCTATCTTTAAACCGAGATTAGATTAGATTCCATACAGTGTGGAAACAGGCCCTTCGGCCCAACAAGTCCACACCAACCCTCCAAAGAGCAACCCACCCAGACCCATTCCCCTAACACTATGGACAATTTAACATGGCCAATTCATCTAACCTGCACATTTTTTGGACTGTGGGAGGAAACTGGAGCACCCAGAGGTTGCCTGAGGCGGGAATTGAACCTGGGTCTCTGGCGCTGTGAGGCAGCAGTGCTAACCACTGTGCCACCGTGCCGCCCTAGGTGAACATGTTTAGAGAAATTATGTAAACCAGGCAATAAAAGCTTATCAGATTACACAGGCTACATTACTGTTGCACAATATAGAACATCCAGAATCACAGAATTCCTACAGTTCAGAACAAGGTCATTTGGCCCATCAGGTCACCACCAACAATCCTTTTAACTCTGTATTTACCATGGTTAATCCACCCAGCCTGCATATCCCTGGACACTAGTGCTTTTTAGCATAGCCAATCCACCTAACGGACCCTTCTTTGGATTGTGGGAAGAAACCAGACCACCTGGCAGAAACCCATGCTGGCAAGGGGAAGATGCACGCTTCACAGAGACAGTACTAATCACCCCATTTCTATAAAAATATCCAGACCAAATAAGATCAAATTTCCTTCCCTAATTACAAAGTTCCATTGCACTGTATCCTGTTTACTCAGACTTAGATACTCAGATCAAGACAGTCCAAAAACTTTAATGCTGTACCTGGGAAGAAAAGAATAGAGGTCTTGTTTAGGGTCCTAATGTCTTCCAAATAAATAATAACGTGAATACATGATGCACCTCAGCAATTTGCGAATTGCAATCATGAGCTACTCAAAACAGGGGTTACCATTTGACGGCACTTTTCTACTCAATGACTGATCGCAAGGCTCCAGCCAATAAACTAGCCTAATGGGAAAATAAAATAACCTGAAATTGCATTACATTATAACCTAGGTCACAGACATGTATAAAGTGGTGAGATACACAAATAAATTTAGTGCTATGCAAAGTTGCATGTCAATCTGCATGCACATATTTCACGTGCAAAATAATACATGCGGACAGATAAAAATTGTCACTTGTATCTCTCATTGGTTTACAACGGTACCAGGTTTAGAGAGTCATAGAGATGTACAGCATGGAAACAGACCCTTCGGTCCAACCCGTCCATGCTGACCAGATATCCCAACCCAATCTAGGCCCACCTGCCAGCACCCGGCCCATATCCCTCCAAACCCTTCCTATCATATACCCATCCAAATGCCTCTTAAATGTTGCATTTGTACCAGCCTCCACCACTTCCTCTGACAGCTCATTCCATACCCGTACCACCCTCGTGGTTTAAAAACAACTTAAATTTTAAAATCATTACCCATCCTCATTCAAAGCCAACCACAGTCCCACTCCTCCTCAGCCCTAACTTTCTCCATCCATATCACCCTCATATCTGTGCTGCTCCAATCCTAGTCTCTCGAGCATCACCGATTTTAATTACTCTACTAATGACACTAATAGCAGCTGTACCTTCAGATCTCAAGGTCCACAACTTTCACCAAGCTTCTGGTCTTCTGCCTTAATTTTTTTATAGTTAAAAATCACAACACCAGGTTATAGTCACAGGTTTATTTGGAAGCACTAGCTTTCAGAGTGCTGCTCCTTCATCAAGATGGTTCATGAGATGTGGGTGTCATTTGTTGCCAATCCACTATTGCCTAGTTACGAGCCAACCACATTGTCAAGAGTCTGGAGTCACATATAGACCAGGGCAGGTAAGGATGGCAGAATTTCTTCTCTGAAGGCCATTAGTGGACTGCATTAGTTTTTATGACAATTGACAGTCACCATTAGATTCACTTTTCATTCCAGATTTTTACTGAATTCAAAAGTTTTACCAGTTGCCATGGTGGGATTTAAATCCATGTTTTAAGAACATTTTTGACTTTTTAAATTACTAGTTCAGTTACATTAATAGGACACCATTGTCTCCCCTTAATAGAAAACACTATATCCAAAATTATAAAATTCATTAATGTATTGCATGTGCATGTCTGTATTCAAACATTTGCAAAAGCTGTCAAATCAAGAAAACAAGCATTATCCTCTTTCTGGGACCAAACCCCACCCAGTCTGACTACTCTTCATTCTCGCACCACACTCCATAGCTAACATTTGATGCTCTCTCAAGATGTCAAGCTTGCTACTCAATTACAAAACAATTTCTACTCAAGACCAACTACTTCGAGTAACTAGACATTAGCATTAAATACATTTCACAAGTTTAATTTGCAACCAAAGGACAAATTTATATGAATGAACTACCATAAAAATTACATTCCTACATATATAGTTATCATGTCATTACTTCAACACATTTAGAGGGTAAATTTTTAAACCACAGAATGAATTGTATACTTAGTTATACTCAAGTAACCTGTATTGTTATATAGCACCTTTAAAAGAAAATATCCCAAGACAGTACAGCGGACTGCAATCTTAAAAAATCTGATACCAAGTCAAAGACATTGTTGGGACAAGCAATCAAGTGTTTGGTCAAAACAGAGGTTATAAAGAGGTTATTTAAGGTTGAGAAGTGTCTGGAGGTAATTCCAAACCTAAAGTCCTAGAGGACTGATGGAACAGTCACCAACTGTGGAATGAATAGGAAGATACAAATATCAATATAGAATAGATGCAGAATCCCTACAGTGTGGAAACAGGCCCTTTTGGCCCAACGAGTCCACACCGACCATCAGAGTATCCCACCCAAACCCATTCTCCTACCTTACTACTCAACATTTACCCCTGACTAATGCACCTACTCTATACATCCCTGAACACTATGGGCAATTTAGCATGGCCAATTCACCTAACCTGCACATCTTTGGATTGTGGAAGGAAACTGGAGCACCCAGAGGAAACTCACACAGACACGGGGAGAATGTGCAAACTCCACACAGACAGTCGCCAGCTGGAACCGAACGCAGGCCCCTGGCACTGTGAAGTAGCAGTGATAACCACAGAGCCACCATACAGTTTTTTAAAAAATCATGCACTGGATGTGCAAATCACTGTCTAGGCCAGCATTTATTTTCCATCCATAACTGCCCCAGAGGACAGTTAAGAACCAACCAGATGTCTATAGCTCTGGAGCCACATGTAGACCATATCAGGTATGGATGGCAGTTACCTTTCCGAAAGGGCCAGTTGGGTTTTACTTAGAAGTAAAAGGAACACAAGGTTATAGGAAGTCAGAGGCAGGAAGGCATAAGGCCACTGTGGGAACAGGAACAAAAATGAGTTAGTGACTTCCAGAGTAAGTGACTTCCATTTATAAAGCAATTTTTGGATGAATTTGTAGGAAGTATTCCCTTGCTATTTTCTCTCTCACATGCTTGGGACTACATTAACATGAAAGAAGTTAGCTCTGCTATATTTACACACAGATTGTAAATACGATATTCAAGAAGCCAATGTAAACTATACTAGTCACATGTATGGTAGTTGAAAATGTGTTGCTGGAAAAGCACAGCAGGTCAGGCAGCATCCAAGGAGCAGGAGAATCGACGTTTCGGGCATAAGCCCTTCTTCCTGAAGAAGGGCTTATGCCCGAAACGTCGATTCTCCTGCTCCTTGGATGCTGCCTGACCTGCTGCGCTTTTCCAGCAACACATTTTCAGCTCTGATCTCCAGCATCTGCAGCCCTCACTTCCTCCTCGAAGACATGTATGGTAGTACCAAGTTCAAATTTACTTTTTTAAAAAAGTCATTTACATCCTGTGGATGTCACCCGCAAGACCGGTATTTGTTACCGATTACTGTCTTTGGAAGGTGGTGGTCAGCATCGGTGCAGAGTCTGTACACCCACAATGCCTTTTCCATCGCAGGTTAGCACAACGTCTTCTGTTTGTTCATAGGATGTAAGTGTCGCTGGTTAGGGTAGGATTTAAAGTCCACTCCCAATTGCCCTGGAACTGAGTGTGAGACTGTTTCAAAGAGCAGTTTAGAGTCAACTGCATTACTGAGAGTCTGGATCACATGTAGGCCACACGAGGAATGACAGCATATCCTCCTTAAAGAACGTGAATGAACCATTTTTTTTAAAATAAATCAATTTTTTTAATATCACAACAATCTGGAAATTCCGTGGTCACTGCTTCTATTCCTCATATCCTGCATGGACTGAATTTAAATATCCCTTACTCCAAACTGCTGGTCCAGTAACATCACCGTGCTACAATCTGCCTGAGCAATCTGCTGGTCGAGTTACACAGGGTAAGTGGGTAGATAGCACAAATCCGGAGACTTGACGGCCTTGCCAAGCACAGAGAGGGGTGAGCTGATCCATTTACCTGACACTGCCTGCCTGCGAACACTTGACTCTCTCACTTACACAGACACTGACCTGGCCAACCCGGCCCACCACAAAGGAGTACATGACCGCAGCAGCTGCGGGTACGGATGCCGGTGGCTGCGGCTGGTGCGGCGGCCGCGGCGGCGCCTGCTCCAAATCCATGGCGGTCCGGGGAAGGGGTTGAACTTTGCCCGGTACGGAAGCGGTGTGGGGAGGGGGGGAAGGTTGTGGTTGAGATCGGGCAGAGGGGTCTACGCCGATGTCAGGACCTTGGCCCCATGTTGGCGAACGACCCGCTCCTGGCGACGGTCAACAACCGCCACTCGAACACGTCAACTCTAAAACGGCGCGCGCCGCCGGCCCCCGGACACTAAAACGCGCGCGCTCACCACCGGCCAGGGGACTTCCTGCTTCACATCCATCCCTTTGCTCGGTGTGCCTCCCTCCCACAGCAGCGCCACCCCTCGGCACTACCACTTTGTGACACCCGAGTCTTCCTCTTGATTTCCACTTGTCTCGCCTGTCTCGGTCACGTGCTTCCAAAATGTACAAATGAAGAAGAAATACAAAAAAAAACAGCCTCAAAGCAAGTCGTCCAAACTCCCGCGGACGCTGGAAAATGTTGAAAGTAAAACTCCAGAAATATTCAGCAAGTCGGGTACTTGCAAGGAATTTCGAGGAAAGCAGCAGGAGCTTCTTTAAATAGATAAAAAGGAAGAGAGAGGCGAAAGTGAACAGAGGTCTCTTATAAGACTGGGTAAATTATAATGGGGAAACCATGAAATGGCAAATGCGTTGTATAAATACTTCACATCAGTCTTCATGATAACTACCTGACGAAGGAGCAGTGCTCTGAAAACTGGTACGTCTAAATAAACCTGGACTATAACCTGGTGTTGTGATTTTTAACTTCATGTTAAGGAGGCACTGATAGCGTTCCAAATATGCCAAATAAAGGGCAATAAAAAGGAAGATGCTGCCAGACTTGCCGAGTTTCTCCAGTAATTTGTTTTTGTTAAGATTTTTAATCAATCAAGTGTTATGGGGAAAAGACACTAAAGTGAAGGACTAACAGATCAGCCATCAATGGTGTGGCAGACTCAATGAGCTAAATGGCTGAGCTCTGCTCTGTCTATGGCAATATCAAGACAAAAATAAATAGTTAACCTTTCTACAGAACTTGCCTGACTTGAAGACTTCCAGCAGTTTGTGTTTTAATTATGAATTCAAAACTACATTTTTATTTTCCAGCTTGAAGAAAATTTCACATGTCCTTCAGTTTTCTCCTTTTTTGAAAGCTAACTCAGGCTGCTTGATGCTTCATTCACATCAGTCAGGCTCCTGCCAGACTCTCCAGCATCTCTTCCAAGTGGCCACTCTTGACAAGACATTGTATCTGCAAATTACTCAACCACAAAGGCCACTACAACCATGACTTCTGACTTCCATAAACTTTATATCAAAAGGTGAGAGGACATCAACTAAACTGGTAACACTCGCAAATTATAGCTCCAATGCATTCACAGCTACCTACGAGAAGAGCATCTACAACTTTACTCAACTGTATGACATTAATTAATCAGAAGTGGGTACTGCAGATGCTGGAGATTGGAGTCAAGATTCAAGTGGTGCTGGAAGAGCACAGCAGGTCAGGCAGCATCCCAGAAGCAGGAAAATCGATGTTTCGGGCAAAAGCCCTTCAGCAGGAATGGTGAAGGGCTTTTGCCTAAAACGTCAATTTTCCTATTCCTCGGATGCTGCCTGACTTGCTGTGCTTTTCCAGCACCACTCTAATCTTGGCATTAACTGGTGTCTATCCTGACTCAGCCACAGTGATTTCACCTCAACAGAAAAGGCTACAATGTTCTGGAGAATCTCCTCCCATTAATAATTTACATTCATTTTTATATGAATGGTAAGTGGAGCCACCAAGTGGCAGTTCATAAATGACAAAGCCCTAGTCGAGAGAGATCTAGTTGGATTGTCACACATTTATCATAAGAAGGTAGAGAGAATGGGGGTCCTCTACACATGTGAGGCTAGGGTTGAGGAAATCAGAAAGATCAGCACCTAACTGTTCCGAAAGGCTCCAACCCATCAACGTTCACATTCAAACATTAAGAACTGTCAACTTGATCCAAGTACCAAAAGATGGCTGTGCCTTTGGAACCACAGCCCTCAAGGAGTTGGAGACGAAAAGTGATTGAAGGAAAAATAAAAGTACTTACATGCTCTATGAGTGACTGAACGACAGGCCGCACATTACCCTTGATAAACAGGACAATAACATCCATCACTGTGATGGTCCACGATAGGAATGGACCTCTCTCCTGAAGTTCACTAGTGTCCATTATCACGCTGTTGTCCAGGATGGAAGGAGTCTCTAGGGTTCAATTAGAATACATGCAATAAAAGTACTCATTTAGCACCAGTGAATTTATAGTTATATTCATCCAATAATGAAGTATCTGAACAGCAGGTTGACATTCAGTTCCCTTGATATTGTTCTGCCATTAATATCTGCACCTAACAAACAAAAATCTATAAATTTAGATTTAAAATCAACAACTGATCTCGAGCCAGTTGCCATTTGCAAACAATAACCTATCCCACTTCATTCCTGTTACAGCAGGGAAATAATCCAGATTCTGGCTGTAGATTCATTTTAAAGATTCTCCAAGCTTATCGCTTATGCATTTTCTCTAACCTCTTGTGTATTTCCATGATCTGTTGCTAGACATTCCTGAAGTTAGTCTGGAGTGACTGCACCATTATTTGTCCTTTCACTCTCTGGGGACACTGCTGGTCTCAGCTCAGAGTATATGTCCCTGCAGTTTGCAAACAGCAAGTCTTTAAAGATCGCAATTTCCCCTCCTATGTGGTTGGTGATGACCTCCAGCACATCTCATCCATAGCCCGCACCTCCACCCTCGAACCCCACCCCTCCAACCTCAACAAGGACAGAAACCCCCCACACTCATCCTCACCTTCCACCCCACCAAACTCCATATACATCGCATCAACCTCCGCCATTTCCGCCATCTACAAAACGGACCCCACCAGAGATATATTCCCCTCCCCACCCCAATCCACTTTCCGTAAAGACCGTTCCCTCCGAGACTACCTGGTCAGGAATTGCAAAACCTGCTCACACACTTCCCCCCTCACCTCCGTCCAAGGCCCCAAAGGAGCCTTCCACATCCAAAATTTCACCTGGACTTCCATACGTTATTTACTGTATCCGTTGCTCCCGACGCGGTCTCCGCTACATTGGGGAGACAGGATGCTGAGCGCTTCACAGAACAACTCTAGGTCACCCGCACCAATCAACCCCACCGGCCCATGGCCGAACAATTTAACTCCCCCTCCCACTCTGCTAAGGACATGCAGGTCCTGGGCCTCCTCTATCGTCACTCTCTTACCACCAGATGCCCAGAGGAAGAACGCCTAATCTTCCGCCTTGGCAGTTTCCTCATTCCTTCCCCCCCATCTTACCCCAGTTCCAACCTTCCAGCTCAGCACCGTCCTCATGACCTGTCCCATCCATTTCATCTTCCTTCTCACCTATCCAATCCACGCTCCCCTACAACCTATCACGTTTACCCCTACCTCCATCCACCCATTACACTCTCAGCTACCTTCTTCCCAGCCCCACTCCCCTCCCATTTATCTCTCCATCCCAGAGGCTCCCAGCCTCATTCCTGATTAAGGGCTTTTGCCAGAAACGTCGATTTTCCTGCTCTTCAGATGCTGCTGGACCTGCTGTGCTTTTCCGGCACCACACTCTTGACTCTAATCTCCAGCATCTGCAGTACTCACTTTCTCCTAAACAGCAAGTAATGACAGCTCTCTAATTTCTAGCTTTAAGCAAACTTATACATTCTGCTGCACGGCTTCATAATTTGCTAAACGCCCTACCATATGGTATTCCAACACAAGGCTTTGGATGTCCATATACATGATGGTTTTTGACTTGGAGATAGAGTCAACCTGATCACTTCCAAAGAAATCTACAGAACTAACTGTTAATTTGCTGCAATAACAGAGACATTTGGAAGTGGGGATCACCTTCATACAGCAACACTGGAGAGATGAAGGAAATATTCTGCAGGGATGGAGAAGAATCTCCCCCACACTGAGTGCGATGGATAAACTAGTAATGACATGAACAGGAAGATTCGAAGAGAGGTGGAGGAACCTGATTTCTGTTTTAATTATTGGCAGGGTGAGCTGCCTTCTTGAGCCACTGGAGTTCATGTGGTTCAGGACATCCATGTGGAGGGAGTTCCAGCATTTTGACCGAGTGACAGTGAAGGAGTAGCTATTTATTTCCAAGTCAGGATGGTTTGCAGGGGAACATTCAAGTGGTGGTACTCCCTTGCATCTCCTCACTTTGTCCTCCTAGGTGGGAGGATTTGAAGCTACTCCTGAAGGAGCCTTGGTCAGTTGCTGCAATACATCTTGTAGATGGTATACACTGTTCGTACCATGCATCAGCGATTGAGGGAGTTAATATTCATTTGAGTGGGATTCTTTATCCTGGATGGCATCATGTTTAGTGAGTATTGTTGGAGCTGTACTCATCGAGTGAAACGTAGAAATATAGAAGCACAAATAGACCATTTAGCTCCTTGAGCTTGTCCTGCCATTCCAGGTCACTGGTGAACATCTATTTTAGTAGTGGAATATAACATTATCACTTGATATCATTTACTGATTTCTGCTTAGTAAACTTGGTCTTTATTTAGATTCCTCAGCTGTTTTTTTTAGGAAGAGGGGTATGAGAGAAATTTACCACCCTGAGTTAAGAAGTTTCTCTCTATCTCAGTCTTAAATAGTGTACGTTTTATTCAGAGACCGCATCCCCTGGTGCTGGACTCCACAGCAGCCAAAGAAGCATCCTTTATGCATTCACTCTAAGAATTTCCTAAGCTTTGACAGATCACCTCTCATTCTTCAAAAGAATGAAGGCCAACGTCTCTAGATCTGCTTCTCATAGGACCTAACCATCACCCTGCAAAGAATCTGATTGATGAATCTCCATTGCACTCTCTCCAAAGCAAGTATATCCTTCCTTATGTAAGGGGCCAAAACTGCAAGCAAAAGTAGTGTTCTATACACTGGCTGGTTTCCCGAGGCATGCTGGTTTTATATAGAACATAGCTGACAATGTGTTGCTGGAAAAGCACAGCAGGTCAGGCAGCATCCAAGGAACAGGAGAATTGACGTTTCGGGCGTAAGCCCTTCTTCAGGAATGAGGAAAGTGTGTTCAGCAGGCTAAGATAAAAGGTAGGGAGGAGGGACTTGGGAGAGGGGCGTTGGAATTGCGATAAGTGGAAAGAGGTCAAGGGAAACTGGAGAAATCTGAGTTCATCCCTTGTGGTTGGAGGGTTCCCAGGCAGAAGATGAGGGCTCTTCCTCCAACCGTCGTGTTGCCATGGTCTGGCGATGGAGGAGTCCAAGGACCTGCATGTCCTTGGTGGAGTGGGAGGGGGAGTTAAAGTGTTGGGCTACGGGGTGGTTGGGTTGGTTGGTCCGGGTGTCCCAGAGGTGTTCTCTGAAACGTTTCGCAAGTAGGCGGCCTGTGTCCCCAATATAGAACATAGAACATTACAGTGCAGTACAGGCCCTTCGGCCCTCGATATTGCGCCGACCTGTCATACCAGACTGAAGCCCATCTAACCTACACTATTCCATGTACGTCCATATGCTTATCCAATGACGACTTAAATGTACTTAAAGTTGGCAAATCTACTACCATTGCAGGCAAAGCATTCCATACCCTTACAACTCTGAGTAAAGACATCTGACATCTGTCCTATATCTATCACCCCACAATTTAAACCTATGCCCCCTCGTGCTCGCTATCACCATACTTGGAAAAAGGCTCTCCCTGTCCACCCTATCTAACCCTTTGATTATCTTGTATGTCTCT
Source organism: Chiloscyllium plagiosum (assembly GCF_004010195.1). Lineage (NCBI taxonomy): Eukaryota > Metazoa > Chordata > Chondrichthyes > Orectolobiformes > Hemiscylliidae > Chiloscyllium > Chiloscyllium plagiosum. The sequence goes on from NC_057712.1 coordinate 130,381,690, forward strand.
ATTAAGTCACTTCTCAACCTTCTTCTCTCTAACGAAAACAGCCTCAAGTCTCTCGGCCTTTCCTCTTAAGACCTTCCCTCCACACCAGGCAACATCCTAGTGAATCTCCTCTGCACCCTTTTCAAAGCTTCCACATGTTTCTTCTAATGCGGTGACCAGAACTGTACACAATACCCAAAGTGCGGCCGCACCAGAGGTTTGTACAGCTGCAGCATAACCTCATGGTTCCGGAACTCGATCCCTCTATTAATAAAAGCTAAAACACTGTATGCCTTCTTAACAACCCTGTCAATCTGGGTGGCAACTTTCAAGGATCTGTGTACATGGACACCAGAGATCTCTCTGCTCATCTACACTACCAAGAATCTTACCATTAGCCCAGTACTTTGCATTCCGATTACTCCGACCAAAGTGAATCACCTCACACTTGTCCGCATTAAACTCCATTTGCCACCTCTCAGCTCAGCTCTGCAGCTTATCAATGTTTAGATTAGATTACTTAGAGTGTGGAAACAGGCCCTTCGGCCCAACAAGTCCACACCGACCTGCCGAAGCGCAACCCATCCATACCCCTACATTTACCCTTTTTACCTAACACTACGGGTAATTTAGCATGGCCAATTCACCTGGCCTGCACTTCTTTGGACTGTGGGAGGAAACCGGAGCACCCGGAGGAAACCCACGCAGACACGGGGAGAATGTGCAAACTCCACACAGTCATTTACCCGAGTCAGGAAATGAACCCGGATCTCTGGCGCTGTGAGGCAGCAATGCTAACCACTGTGCCACCCACTATGTCTCTCTGTAACCTACAACATCCTTCGTCACTATCCACAACTCCACCGATCTTAGTGTCGTCAGCAAATTTACTAACCCATCCTTCTACGCCCTCATCCAGGTCGTATCTGCCTCTCTCTAACTTACAACATCCTTTGTCACTATCCACAACTCCACCGATCTTCAATGACGTATAAATTATGGAACACTCCCCACTTCACATGTCCAACACATTCCTGACCTGTGCCTTGTGCCTCTTGATGGGCATGCTTTGGGGAAATCAGGTAATGAGTTACTCTCTGCCTCTGAGCTACTCTTGTGACCACAGTAGTGATATAATCAGTCCACTTAGCCTGATGGGCTGAAGTGATGTTTAGAACAGAAACTTATATGTTGAAATTCAATTCAGAAATTTGAGAATATAATCTAGGCTGCTTTTTTGATACAGTGCTGAGGGAATGCTTCAGCAGAAGATGCCTTTCTAAATAAACAATGGCATTTTCAAATACTGCATTTTAGTGAAGCACTTGGGGACATTTCTGATTAGAGCTGTTTAGTCTATCATATACTCCCATATTAAAAAGGTCTCCTTTGAAACCTCGGGAAACAGCAAAGGACCAAAGAACACATGACAGTCAAGTTAAATGAAGTAGCAATGACGACTCTCAAATTTTGAGTTTAGAAGGATAAATCTTGTTGAAGGAAGACTGCAATGAGGAAGTGAGGAATTCCACAGTTAGGGCTTTGGGAAACAAGTTTGAATAATGAAATCTGTTGATCAAATCACCAGAGGATTTTTAGATTATTTATATACACTGCCATTTTAAATCTTTTCTATCAATGCAAACAGCAATACTTTTCACTCACCTATTTCTGTCTCCAAGTGGCCAAATTTAGCACCTTCTCCTGCTGGAACTTTCACGTCCTCTTGCTTTCCTTTTGGCAAACTCTCCTCTGCAGTGTATTCTTCATCAGACTGTGCTACGTTCTCTTCAAACGTCACAACAGAAGGTTCCTTCGGAAGCTTCTCTCCTCCCTCACTGATGTTTAGGATATTCAGTTCTGTCCAAGGCTCATCCTCACCATCCGATTTCCCTCCAACATTTGGAGAAGATCCTTCTCCCTCACGCTCTTTGAACTTGCTCCATTCAGAAGTTTCTTTCTGATTCTCTTCTATCGTCCTTTTAAAATTTGGAATTGCTGTTCCTGGAGCCTCTTCATTACCTTTCAAATCCTTTGCTGTTCGGTCAACCTCAGTAATATTCGAGGAAGACAGTTTAATTGCTGGTTCCTTCTTGTCTTGGCCTGTCATGGTCTCTGAAATTGGATGCTTTTTCTCTGTCTCTTTGACAGACTCTGAACTACTCAATGTCTGTTCATCCTCCTCTCTCTCTGGATAGGCTGCATTCTCTGAAAGGTTTCCAGAATGCATTTTTCTCCATGGCTTTTCACCTTCATCTTCCTCCTGGTTTCTCGCTGAATGTACTGCATCGTTGCTCAAGACTGGAGAATGCAATCCTATCACTGGCTCATCATTATTCTTCTCTCCTTGTTGTGCTTCAGTAGCTTGCCTCTCTTGATCTTCCTGGTTGCTGCCCTGTAATAATCCTACAGCAAAACAATAGCAAAGATACAACGTTAAAGCAATGTTTTTCAACCTTGAAAGAAGCCTGTCTTCCTGCTATACAGTACAAACAACACTGATTACCTACAATGTCGGGGTTGGTGGGTTTGAGCTACAGGGCTGAATAGGCTATGGCATTGAAGGCCGAGGAGTGACCTTATACAGGTTTATAAAATCATGAGGGATAAAGATAGGGAGAATAACCAAAATTATCATACCAGGGTAGGGGAATCCAAAAATAAAAGATATAGGTTTAAGGTGAGAGGGTAAATACTTGAAAAGGACTCTACGGGCAACTTTTTCAAACATCAAGTGTTGCGTGTATGGAATAAACTGCCAGAGGAAGTGGTGGTGGGATGTACAATTACAACATTTAAAAGGGATCTGGATGGGTACATGAATAGGAAGGGATTAGAAGGGATATGGGCCTCATGTTGGTTGGACCGAAGCATCTGTTTCCATACTGTACAACTCTGACTCTGATTTTGCTAAATGACCACTTCTCCTTCAACAGGCAAAAAAAAAAGCTAATCAACTGAAGAGCTCAATGCTTTACTCACCAATGCAAAAGTCACCAAAAGCAGGAATTCTTCTGCTCAGCTCTAACCAACATCTTGCATTCCATTTGTACAAAACCTAGAAATGCTTAAGTCTTTGGAGCTTGCAGGCTGGTACAATTGCAGCATTTAAAAAGGACCTGGATGGGTATACGAATAGGAAGGGTGTGGAGGGATATGGGCCAAGTGCTGGCAAACAGGACTAGATTAATGTAGAATATTTGGTCGACATGGAGGAATTGGACCGAAGGGTCTGTTTCCGTGCCATACATCTCTATGACTCTATCTACATTAAATGCAGAATTAAACTCACTGCAAAGGCCTAACAGGAGATTTCTTCTGCAATCTGCTCTAGCTTGTGGTCAATATATGCTGTTGAAGTGACCTTCGGGAAACCCCTCAACTGTCAACTAGTGCAAACACTAAATTCACTCAGGGCATGACAACTACACCAGTTACTAGGTAGGCTCAGCTGGCAACTCCCTCACTCTCAATAGACAAGGGAAAGCTCATGGTCTGCTGGCAAATCCTCTCACCTATAGCTGTTATGCTTTCCTGTTTGCTCCATTTTGACGATTACACTACCCAGCTTTGGAACAATATCACCATGCCTTCAATGCCATTGGATCAGATTCTGAAACACCTTCCTAACAACACTATAAGCATGCTTCTATCACAGAGTCAGAGTTGTAGAAGTGTACAGCATGGAAACAGACCGTGCAGTCCAACTCATCCATGTCGACTAGATAATCTAAATTAATACACCTATTCATACACCTATCCAAGATGCCTTTTAAATGCTGTAATTTTACCAGCCTCTGCTGGTAACCACCCTCTGTGAAAAAGTTGTCCCTAAGGTTCCTTTTAAATCTTTCCTGTCACTTTAAACCTATACCCTCTAATTTTTGACTCCCTTAAACCAGGGAAAAGACCTTGGCCATTCACCCTCTCCATGCCTCTCATAATTTTATAGACCTCTATAATGTCTTTCCCCAGCCTTTGAGGCTCCAAGGAAAATAGCCCCAGCCTATTCAGCCTCCCCCTATTGTTCAAACCCTCCAATCCTGGCAACATCCTTGTAAATCTTGACTGGACCCTTTCAAGTTTCACAACATCCTTCTTATAGCAGGGAGACCAGAACTGAACACAGTATTCCAAAACTGGCCTAAGCAATGTCCTGTCCACCACAACACTACCTCCCAACTCCTATGCTCAATATTCTGTCCAATAAAGGAAAGCACACCAAATGGTTTCACTATCCTAACAACCTGTGACTCCACTTTCAAAGAACTATGAACCTGCACTTCAAGATCTCTTTGTTCAGCAACACTCCCCAGGCCCTTACCATTAAGTGTCTAAGTCCTGATTTGCCTTTCTAAAATGCATGGACTGCAACAGTTCAAGAAAGTCTTAAGGCCAATTAGCGATGGGCAACTAATGTTGACTCAGACATCCCAATAAAGAATCAAAACAAAACTGAATGAGACTTGATAAGAGTCAGTACAAGGTACAAGATGAAAAATGGAAGGCTGTGTAGGAGTCTACTGTGTAAGCAAATCTAGGGGTGCATGGACATGAGGTTTAGCAAGAAAAAAAGCTGAGGCTGATGTAGAATTCAAAGAATCAGAGTGCAAAAGAGGCACTTCAACCCACTGAGTCTGCACCAGCATATGAGAATTACCGGACTTTCAACCTGATTGCATTTATCACCAACACTTTGCTCATAGTCCTGAATGTTATGGTGTACCAGGTGCTCATCCAGGTACTGTTAAAGAATGTGAGGCAATTTACCTCTACCACCCTCCCAGGTAACGCATTCCAAATCACCCCCACCCTCTGGGTAAAAGACTTTCTTCACATTCCCCTAAACCTCCTGTCCCTCACTTTGAACCTGTGTCCCCTCATGACTGACCTAAGAGGAACAACTGCTCCTTATCCACTCTGTTCATGGCCCTCACAGTCTTGTACATCTTTATCATATCGCCACTCAGTCTTCTTTGCTCCAATGAGAACAGCCCAGGCCTATCCAACCCTTCCTCATAACTTAAATTTTCCATCCCAGGCAGCATCCCTGTGAATCTCTTCTGCACTCCATCCATGCAATCATATGCTTCCTATAATGTAGTGACCAGAACTGCACACAGTACTCTAACTTTGGTCTCACTGAAGTTCAATACAACTCCAACATGACTTCCCTGTTTTTGTAATCTATGCCTTGATTAGCATAATCAAAGCCAAGTGTCCCGTATGCCTTTTTCATCATCCTAAAATATTCTTCCACCTTCGGAGATCTAAGGACAAACATTCCCAAGGACCCCTTGTTCCACAGAACTTCATTGAACACTCCCTTGTCCAGTTACTCCTTCCAAAGTGTATCATGTCACACTTTTCAGGGTTAAATTCCATCTGCCACTTATTTGCCTATTTGCCCATCCCGCTTCTATTTTTTTTTAGCCCAAGACACACAACCTCACTGTTGTTAACCAATTTTTTTGGGTCATACACAAACTTACTAATCCAATCTCTCGCACAGTCATCTATGTCTTTTATATAAATGATGGATAAAAGGCAACCCAGCATAGATTTCTGTGATACACACTGGACACTGCCTCCCGTCACTAAAGCAGCTTTCTGTAATCAACCGCTGTCTCTTATAACTGAGCCAATTTTGAATCCAGTTTATCAAATTATTCTGGATCCCACATGGACTTGGCTTCTTGGTAAATTCCTTTTCTGGAATCCACATAAACTACATCAACTACCCACCTTGTCAACTCGAAAAGTTCGATCAGATTTACTAAGGCATGACCTCTCTCTGACAAAGCCATGCTGACTATCCCACATTAAGCCTTACTTCTCCAAGTGGAGATAGATGCTCTCCTTCAGAATTTTTTCCAATAATTTCCTTACCACTAGCGTGAGACTCACTGGTCTGTATTCTCAGTCTTAAATATCAATACCATATTAACTGTTCTCCAGTTCTTTGGTATCTCCCACATGGCCAGACAGGAATTAAAAGTTTGGGTCAAAGCCGTACAATCTCTTCCCTTGCCTCCAACAGCAGTTTGGGACACATTTAATCTGAACCGGGCAACTGGTCCACATGTCTGTAAACACATGAAATGCCTTGTTCTTCACAATGTCAATTTTCCCAAGCATCTTGCAGTCTCTCTCAATGGGTTCCATATCTTCATCCTCATTCTCTTAGGTGAAGACAAATGTGAAGTGTTTGTTCAATACTCGACCAATATCTTCTGGCTCCACCCACTGACTGCCCTCTTTGTTCCTAACAGGCCCTACTCTTTCCCTGGTTGTCCTCTTCCTCTTGTTATACTCTCAGAACATCTTAGGATTTTCTCAAATTTTACCAGACAGAGCTTTCTCACCCAGGAGGAAGTGAGGACTACAGATGCGGGAGATCAGAGTCAAGAGTGTGGTGCTGGAAAAGCGCAGGTCAGGCAGCATCCAAGGAGCAGAAGAATCGACATTTCAGGCATAAGCCCTTCATCAGGAATGAGGCTTGTGGATCAAGGGAACTGAGAGATAAATGGGAGGGGAGGTGGGACTGGGGAAAGTAGCAGAGAATGTGATAGGTAGATGAAGGTGGGAGTGAAAGTGATGGGTCGGAGAGGAAGGTGGAACGGATTGGTGGGAAGGAAGATGGAGAGGTCAAGAGGACAGTGCTGGGGGCGGCAGATGAGCAAACTGGTGAAATCCATATTGACCCCGTGTGGTTGCAAGGTCCCAAGGCGGAAGATGAGGCCTTCTTCCTCCAGGCGCAGGAGGTTAGGGTTAGGTGATGGAGGAAGCCCAGGACCTGCACGTCTTAGGAGGAGTGCGAGTTAGTGTACAGCCACAGGGCGGTGGGGTTGGTTGTGCAGGAGTCCCAGAGATGTTCTCCTAAACGACCCGCAAGTCGGCGTCCCGTCTCCCTGATGAAGAGGAGACCACATTGGGTGCAACAGATACAGTAGATGATGTGTATGGAAGTACAGGTAAATTTGTTTCTGATGTGAAAGGATCCTTTGGGGTGGATCTGACTTGTGGAGGGAATGGTCACTTTGAAATGCAGATTGGGCGGGGAGGGAAATATACCCCTAGTGGTGAGGTCTGTTTGTAGATGGCAGAAGTGGCGGAAGATGGTACGACGTATCCGGAGGTTGGTGGGGTGGAACGCGAGGACCAGGGTAGTTCTGTCTTGTTGCGACTGGAGAGGGTGGGGTTCAAGAACAGAGGTGCAGGAAGTGGAGACGCGCTGGAGGGCATCGTCGACCACGTGGGAGGGGAGATTGCAGTCTTTGAAGGAGGAGGTCATCTGGGATGTTCTATGTGGAATTGGTCGTCCTGAGAGCAGATGCAGCAGAGGCGGAGGAATTGGGAATAAGGGACTGGAGTTTTACAGGAGGTAGGTTGGGAGGTGGTGTAGTCCAGGTAGCTGAGAGGGTCAGTGGCTTTATAGTAGATGTCTGTGTTTAGTCGGTGGCCAGAGATAGGGTAAGTTGCTTTCTTGAACAACTGAAGAGCATTTCACGTAGGGACACCCACAGCACTATTAAGTCGATACTTCCAAGATTTTGACCCAGCAACAACGAAGGACATACAAAGTACAAGTCAGGCAAGAGTGTGCAAAAAGTAAGTTACACATGCCGTGACTCCCATGCATCGGCTGCCCTTGACCATCTAGGTAGTAAAGGCCGTGGCTTTACAAGGTGCTTCAAAGGAGCTTTGGGGAGTTGCTGCAGTGCATCCTGTAGGTGGTACATATTGCTGCCACTGACTGTCAGTTGTGGAGGAAGCAAGGGATATATGGCCACAAATCAAGCAGGCTGCTTTGCTCTGAATGGACAACCCCAAATGAAATTAGTTTAAACTCTTACCATTGGGTGAATCTTTGTCTTCTTGTGGTATTTCCATTTCAGGAATGAGTGCAACACTCTCATTGTTGCCCGAGGACTTCTCCCTTATTTGAAATATAAGCTCCTGGAGATCACTCAAGAGCATTGACTCCCCATCGCTGTGTGAATTTTCCTCAGCCTGCCACTGGTTCTCTCTTTTATCTAACATATTCTCCACCATATCAAGAATCCTTGTCTCAGATCCCTCCAATATTTGGTCAAGAGTTTTTTCAATGTCTTCCTCACTGGTTCTGGACAACTTGCTAAGGCTTAGTTCCTCTTTCAAGTCATGAAGCACAGCTTCTAGTTCTAGAACCTGCTGTGGATCAAGATACACATACAAACGTTCAAAGCTCTTTTCATCTAAGTAGCCTTTCAAAATTGTAAGTTGTTCCACTTCTTCATTATACTTTGAATCTTTGTTCTCTGACCTAATAACTGTGCTTTGATGAACAGGTTCTTTAGCCTTGCTTTCAACTTCAGAGGGGCCTAATGTAGTTTCAACACTGGAGTACGTCTCCGATTGCATACCCTCATTCACCGTGCTCTCAGTTTTGAAACCCTTGCTCACAACTTTTTGTGACATTTCAGACAGATCTTTCAGATGCTGAGACTGGTCTTTATTATCCACATTGAGAGCATTTTCTTCCACAGGCCGAAGGTGGGGTTCTAATTCTCTTTGGCTTTCAATTTTATTTGGCACATCTTGAATATTCTGAGCAAGTTTGCGGTGTTCTTCTTCATGGTTCTTTTCTACAAGCATTTCTTTTTGGCTATTTGTAGTGTTTATCTGATCCTCTGGCTCCACTGTATTAATTTCCTCTTCCGAGAGTACATCTTCATCATCCAAATCGTCATCATCTGAACTTTCTTCTTGATCAGTGGTATCAGAATGAGTATTTTGTGCCATTCTGGCTTCTGCAGCATTTTCATCTTCTAACAACTCTTCTGGTTGATCAACAGCATAGAGTTCTTCCAAAATGTCCATATCCTCTTCCTTCTTTTCTTCCTGCAATTGGTCTGAAATATCATCTTCAGTTAGTTTTGAATTACTACCTAATGAAAGACTTGCATCTTTATGGTTATTCTTTGTCAAATCAGATTCAAGATCCTGTAATACTTCATCTGTCATTTCAAAGCCCTCTACTTTCTCATAATTTGCTCCAGGGCTTGCAAGATGTTCCTTGGCGTGGTTTGTGTCATGCGGTTCTTTGCCATTGAGGTCCTCTACAGAAAATGATTTGGTTTGATTTTGTGATTTCAACTCTTCATTTCCACTACGTGAGATCTCAACAGATGTATTGCTGGACCATTTTGGCTCAGAGTCAATCAATTTTTCCATTTCAGGTTCTTGTTCTAAATGCATTAACTTTTGCGAACCTTGATTTGTCACGGCTCCTGGTTTATCTTCAGTACTAGGATGTCTTAGAGTTCTCAGTTCAATTTTTCTGGTCTGGTCATCCTTCTCTGGTATTTTTAACAAATCATTAGAGTCAGCTTCCTCAGTAAAAGTTGAGCCATTTGTTTTCAATCCATGCTTTCTCTCTAGCCCAGACATTTGATTTTCAGTTTTGGACCTAATATCTTGAACCTGCTCTTTGCCTTCATTTTCTTCAAAATGTGTTTCAAAATTAGTATCAGTTTCAGAGACCCTGGCAAAAGCTTGAATTGTGTCCTCAGTTCCATCATGTTGCATTATTTCATTAGACCTCTCCTTCACTCTATCATTTTCTATTCGTTCCGGAGCTGTATTCACAATTTTTTCCTCAACCTCTTTCTCTGATGTATTTATCAAATCCTTTGCTCCTGAATCTTCAGTGTTTCTGTAATTAGTTTCTTTCTGAGTGTCTCTGGAATCAGAATGGAGAGGGGCTGTAAACTTTAATGTTGTTTCACCTCTTCTTACAACTGAACTGAAAGTGTCACTAAGTGTAGTCCACAATCTTCCATTTTGACTGTTTTCACCTTCCGAACTTCTCACTTGAAGCTTTTTATCACCCTCACCTTTAATATTGACAAGTTCTTCCAATACCTCAGCCAATAATTGCCCCTTTTCTGGATTGACAGGAGTCACAGCAAGATTAACATCCTGAGCAATAGTTTCTTCAGATTTTACAATATGGTCTTCACCAACATCTTCATCTTGGAAATGGTCTTCTTCTGGAAGCTTTGGCTGCTGTTGATATTTACTATCAGAATATGTTAGCAGAGCTACCTCCTCAGGATCTACTTTCTCAACTAATTCATCTTTCTGCAGGTCAAAATCAAATACAGTACCTTCATCGAGCACGGTCACCTTGCTAGTCATCTCTTCATCAACCACAATTGCATCCATTGTTGATCCAAATGTAGTTTCTAATTTCAAAGATCCCTCAAGTTCAGAAATGTCTTCCCTTTTATCTTTCAGAGATCTTTGTTCCTCAGTATCTAATAGTTCAACTTCACTCCAAGAAACTCTAGTGTCTTCGCTGTCAACACTTAGATCCTCATTTTCTTTTTGAAGTGAGGTTTGAAGCCCCTGAGAACTTGATTCCAAATGTGCGCTCACTTTAACGTGGCTACTACCATCCTCTTCTGTTGGATGCTCTTCCAAAGAGAAAGCATTTTCACCCACATTAGCAGGTTTTCCTTCAGATTCTCCATCTTCAACGTGAAGAATTTGTTCATCATTTAGTATATTATCTACAGCTTCATCTCCCTTATCTTTAATTCCTGTTGGAGAGTCACTGACACTCCGGTCTGCAAAATTAACTGCCTCTTTATCGTCTCTAGCTTTATTTTCTCCCAAATTATTATCAGGCACTTTGGGAGCTGGAACTTCCTGCCCAGTATCTTCAACTCTTTTCTTTGTTGCTATGATTTGCGATTCTGACTTCTCTTCATTGATCATGGCTTCTCCATTTGCTTGTGTCAGGTGATCAAGGTCTACATAATCAAATTCATCAGGCTCTTCATTAAAACAAGCAAAATCAGTTTCCTGTAAAACAGGAGAAAACCAGAGTTTGAAGAAATAGTTACACACCATTAAGCTGAAGTGTGTACAAGTTGTAATTCATGAATGGTAATGGGAAGAGCATCGGAATTGAGGAATTAACAGTAACATACAGTATTTACAGCAGATATTTAAAATCCAAATTTTCCCCTTTGTACATTATATCAACACAAACCAAGAAAGCCCAGTGACAACCCAACAAATATTCTCTCATGAAATAATTTCCCCTAATTATTAATAAAAGAGGAGGAAAGTGCAAGTTTGCTCAACCCTTTCTGCTAAACAGAACTCCAATTGTACTGTTGTTTGAGCATCAATTGCCTTTAAAGGTATAAAACTATTTCCAGCGTTGGGTCAATATACACAAGGAGGAACAAATTTATGTTTAAATCAATGAGACAGGTTTTAAAGAGCTCTCTCACTGGTTAAGGTCACACTATGAGACATGATTATCTACAAAATGCACCAAAAAGGTAGACGGTACTGAAGAAAGGGGCAATAACGTTACAAATAACACTGTAAAAGAGAAGGCTAAAAGGTAAGGACTTCAGCTAGAAGTCCCAACTGAATAATCCATCTCAGCCTCCCTCTTCCAGTGACCCTCAATATCACAGATGCCTGTCTTCAACCAACTCAAAATCCACTCCACATGATATCAAGAAACTGTTACAGGCACTGGATACCGGAAATGCTTTGGGCCCTGACAATATTCTGGCAGTAGTACTGAAAACTTGAGCTTCATATTTTATCACACCCCGAACCAAGTTTTCCAATACAATTTCAACACTGACATGGACAATGTGCAAAATTGCCCAGCTATGTCCTGTTCACAAAAAGCAGGATAACTCTAACCACCCTGGATCAATGGTGCTGGAAGAGCACAGCAGTTCAGGCAGCATCCAAGCAGCTTCAGCAAAATCGACGTTTCGGGCAAAAGCCCTTTTATTCCTGATGAAGGGCTTTTGCCCGAAACGTCGATTTTGCTGAAGCTGCTCGGATGCTGCCTGAACTGCTGTGCTCTTCCAGCACCATTGATCCAGAATCTGGTTTCCAGCATCTGCAGTCATTGTTTTTACCTTAACTCTAACCACCCTGTCAGTCTACTCTGAATCATCATAAAAGTGATGGAAGGTGTCATCAACAGTAAACAGCATCAGCTCAGCAATACCCTGCTCACTGACACACAGTGTGGGCCACATAATTCTTGGCCTCATGACAGCCTTGGTTCACATATGGACAAAAGAGTTGAATTCCAGAGGTGAAGTGAAAATGACAGGTCTCTCCTGACTCCTGCTTAAAAATGTGTTGCTGGAAAAGCGCAGCAGGTCAGGCAAAGGAGAAGGAGAATCGACATTTCGGGCATAAGCCCTTCTTCAGGCACAACCACCTGATAAAGGAGCGTCGCTCCGAAAGCTAGTGTGCTTCCAATTAAACCTGTTGGACTATAACCTGGTGTTGAGAGATTTTTAACTTTGATCATTTAAATAATAGTGTACTCTGCCAAACCAAAGCGGACAATGTCAAATTTACCCACATTATTTTATACCTGCCATGCATTTGTCCAGTCAACTTGTCTAAGTGGTCTTGAAGATTCTTTATGTCCTCCTCAACACTCTATCCCATATAGTTTTGATTCATCAGCAAACCTCAAAATACGTATTATATTGTTGATATATATTTTGAATAGCATTGATCTTTACAGTAACTCATTTCTCATTACCATCCACTCTGAAAACAATCCTTTTCTTCTTTTCTTTTCCTGTCTGCTAACCAATTCTCAATCCATGCCAGTATATTGCCATGAATCCCACAGTTTCAATTTTGCGCACTAACCTCCTTGTGGGACTTCACCAAAAGCTTTCTGAAAATCCAAATATCACCCCTTCCACTAGTTCTCTCTCATCTCCTCCAATTAGCTCTGGGTTCAAAAAAACTCCTGATGGTTTGTAAAACATAATTTCCTTTTCATAAATCCTTGCTGACTTTGTTCAATCCTAATGGTATTCTCCAAGTGTCTGAGTATCACTTTACAATAGACTCCAGAATTTTCTCTTCTCCTGACGTTAGGCTAACTGGTCTGTAACGCCCGGTTCTCTGCCTCCTGCCTTTTTTAAAGAGTGGGGTTGCATTGGTAACTCTCCACTCTGCCAAAATAGTTTTGGATAGACAGAATTTCCAATGATGACAACAACACATCCACTATATCCATGGCCACCTCCTTTAGTACTCTGGGATTTATACTATCAGGCCCTGAGGATTTATCAACTTTCAGTCTCATTAATTTCTCAAGTTTTTTTTTAAATAATATTAATTTCGTTCAATGGTTCCTTCCCATTTAACCCTTGCTTCCCTAGCATTTCTGGATGGTGTGTTCCCTCCCTGGTGCCAGGATCAAGGATGTCTCTGTGAGCACGGAATATTCGGAAAGGGGAGGGTGAGCAGCTAAAGGTCATGGTTCATATTGGTACTAACAACAGGAAGAGTGAAGAGGCCCTGCAAAGGGAATTTTAGAGTTAGGTAGAAAATTGAAAGCAGGACATCTAGGATTGTAAGCTCAGGATTACACTCACGGTACCTGTATAAACAGCAGCAGCACCAATCTCCTTGCAGGGCAGTTTGCTACTGCTACAGTGAGGACTTAGCTCATGTGGTAGGGGGTAGGAACCAGAGCAGTAGATCAGCATATTGAGTGATTGAGAAGAATGTATAAAATTTACATCAATAAGTCAAATAAGGAGGACAGGTAGGGCCACGTTAATGATCACGCCAAGTCTGACTGTCTGAAGTTTATTTATTTTAATGCAAGGAACGTAGCAAGTAAGGCAGGTCAGCTTAGCACATGGAAATACAATGTTATAGCCATTACAGAAACTTCGTTGAGAGAAGGGCAGGACTAGCAGCTCAATGTCCCAGAGTTTAAATGCTTCAGGCACAATAAGAGAAAGGTAAATTGAGAATTACTGATTAAGGACAATTTCACAGCTGCACTAAATCTTGGAGGGCTCATCCAGCGAAGCCATATGGGTACAATTCAGAAATATGAAATGTGCAGTCATAATGATGGATAATACAATAGGACTTCCAATAGCCAGTGAAAGACAGAAGTACTGATATGGAAGCAGATCATTGGAAAAATCTAAAGACAACAGGATTGTTATAGATGATTTTATCTTTCCCAATATTGACTGGGACTCTCTTAGTGCCAGGAGCTTAGATGTGGCAGAATTTGTTAGATGCATTCATGAGGGTTTCTTGAAACAGTTTACAGTATAGGTAGTGTTATGGACCATTCCAGACCCCTCAAAATATTTTAAGGTAGGCAGGCTAGACCCTAACATTTCTTACTTTAAAAGGTAGGTGTGAAGTGCATGTTCCAGATGTGATGTGACTGATCAAACTACTTGGCATTAAGTAAAACACAATTTATTTAAACACTAAAGTTAAAAAACAAACAAAAGAATGAGGAATTGAGAATAATTTAGCTATTGGAAATCTTAACTAAATAATAGATACAATACCTATTACTAATTAACTGTCCCACGATAGTAACATCCCATAAACACACCCCTTGGCATAAAAGTAAAATCAGACACAGATTCTTACAAGCAGTTCTCTAATCCAGGAGGAAAGAACATCAAGAAAGATTTCAGAGAAAGTAGCAGCTAGGAATCATTTAATGAAGCTTCCAACTCTTCTGAGACCCGAAACTGCTTGTGACCGCTAAAGCTAAAAGAAAACTAGAAAGCCTGATCTGAGAGAGCTGGCTACTCCCCCTCCAATGTTATAATTGTTTTAAAAACCTAAAGGCCTCAAGTTATTTACTTAAGCTGTTTTCAGTAACCAATGTGGCACTTCTGCCTTTACAACCTACCATAAAACATTAGGCAGGGAGTTGAGAAATTAGATTGGGGTTAGCTGCTCGAGGGCAAATCCACATCTGATATGTGAGAGCCTGTTAAAGGCCAGTTGTTCAGAGTTCAGGACCAGCGTGTTCCTTTGAAGATTAAAATGGGGATGGAAAAATTTGGGAACACTGGATGACAAGAAATACTGCAAGTTTAGTCAAAATAGAAAAAGGGAACATTAGTAAAGTTTAGGAAACTTAGACAAGGCCCTGGAGGAATATAAAGGAAGCAGGAAAGAATTTAAACAAGGAATTAGGAGGGCTAAAAGGGACTATAAAATATCCTGGGTAAATAGGATTAAGGAGAGCTCAAAGGCATTTTACATGTACTTTATCTCAAGAACTAGGGAAAGAGTGGGTTTGTCGAAGGACAAAGGAAGGAATTTATGCATGGAACTAGAGGAAGTTCTATTTCACACTGGTATTCACCAAGGAGGCCATGGATGATGGTAAGATTTGGAAGGGGTAGGTTGATACTCTAGGGCATGTCAGTATTAAGGTGGTGGTGGTGGTGTTGGATGTCTTGAAAAACACTAAGCCAGCTAAGTCCCCAGGGCCTGATGGGATCAATCCCAATAGATAGATCAAGACATTGCATTAACGCTGGAACAACATTGTCAGATTCAAAAGAAGTTCTGTGTTTTTGTGGCACAAAATATGATGTATTGGTACACCATAACACAATAAAGAAACACAATCTTACAAGATGAAGAAAAACAGTAATCTGATCACTGAGTGATCACCCCAAAATTTGAAACCAGAGTATTACAGATTGTTGCAGCATAGCCAATATTTGTAGTTTTATACTGAGATATATAGCACAAGTACACACACCTACCTCAGCAGGCAATTCCACCTCCTCAGTTGAGTATACTAAATTTACTTCAACAAGATCTTTGGGGAAATATCCAAACTGACTCCCCACCTATGAGAAAGAAAACATTTGAATATCAAGGAATGTTGCAGATATAAAGAAGGTAAATCAATGAAAACAATTATCATCTTCAGGACAGCAGCAGAAAACAAGAGCAGACCAGTTTTTCAACACAAGGATTATAAAACCAGTTAGAAAATGAAATCCTAATAAAAATAACTATCAAAATAAATGATTTTCTAAATTTTTACTTACATGGATCCCCTCTAACAATCCTAATGATAATCTTGATACATAATGAATACTAACCTAAATACTGTACACTGCTCTAATTTCATTAGACAACTGAAAACTGAGTGTCTTATACAGAATGTTGATCCATTTCTGCTTGTGACTTGGGTCAAGTCAGTCAGGAGGCGATTTGATGGGACATTGTAATTCTGGCATTCTTTGACCAGTTTAGGAGAAATTTAGCAGAGCATGAAAAAAAGTAGGCTGCTTGCATTAGAATCAAAAGTTAAATTCTTTAATAGCATCTTAAAGACACAGAGGTGGGTACCTCCAAGAAAACAAAAGTCAAGTCTTATAGCCATCACGTTTCTCTTGCTTCTGCCAATACTTTGATAGAAATATTTGAGAGCTAACAGGAATTAAAACACGGGGAATGAGAGTCTGAGTTGGTCTGGGCAGGCAGATGAATAAGTGAACCTTTCATAACTGGTTGTACAAACAACATAGAAAGTGTAAGAGGAGATTTCCAAGCCAAGAGATTATACAGAAATTTTGTTTGTTGACTGATATGCTGGCTCTGGAACATGAGGAAGGAATTGTTATTAGGAGATGGTGTTTCTCCTCAGATCTCATGAAAATACTTTACTGCTTTGACATTACTGTTCAGATATCAGCATGTGTCAAATCGATTTATACAGAATAAAATATAATAACTGTCACCAATACAAATAAGTAATTTTAAAACTTGAAAGTGAAATCATTCAAAAGAGTTAATTAATTCTCGTACCACAAATACCTGTGCCAAACTTTGTTGTGAATGGTACAAGACACACTGCACTGTTGCAGGAAATTCACAAAGCAAACACATTTGTCATTTATCACAAAGATAAGCACATCCCCTTATCACTAAGCTGGTTAATATGTAGAGATACCATGGGCAATAAACCAACTTTAAACTATGCCAACTGTTCACCAATCTGAAGCAACCTCAACTTTATTGACTGTTAACAGCTTCTGTTCTACGTTTACTGCCCGAGATTAGATTACACATTCAGCTATTCATAATCCATCCTCAATACAAGATTCTTCACTGGAAGTAAATTTGGAGAATTGGAAGATTACAAACTAATTTAAGCGCAGCAAAAAAATGGTTTAAAACCACTTGCACCCACAACATCCTGACTGCCAGAATGCTGGGTACAGCTGAAGTACTCTGTTTGAATCCTGGAGATAGTGAGGACTACAAATGTTTGGAAGTCAGAGTCGATAAAATGTGGAGCTGGAAAAAGCACAGCAGGTCAAGCAGCATCAGAGGGGCAGAAAAGTCAATGTTTCTGTCAGGACCATTCATCAGAACCCGCGAAGGGTCCTGCCCAAAACCTCGACTCTCCTGCTCCTCTGATGCTGTTTGACCTACTGTGCTTTTACCAGGTCCACACTTTGTTCGAGTCCCGTAATCCCAGTATTTGAAAGGACACAAAGGCCCTCTGATTCCCTAGATTAGGAGGCAAAAATATATATTTTTTTAAACAAGAAACAGAAAGCTGACATGGTTCCAGCTCCCTTCACTTCCCAGGTGACCCTTGCTGGCAATGTGTGGCAGCTTGAGATGAAGATGGGATTGAGCTTGCTTGCAATCAATGAATGGTCACAGAAGATGCTTCCTGACAAAGATTAACTTAAGAAGCATCCCACAGATTACAATCGGAAAAGGGATATTATGCTTGTCTGCACCACACAGGAACTTCATACCCATTGATTTCTGGAACTTTAAACAATTTTATGACATTGTGCAAGTGAAAGTCATTGGGACTGACATTCACTGACACCAGTATTTCTCTCAAAGTTGATCACAAAGTTGAATTCATGGTGAACTTATTATTCTTTCACAGGATGTGGGCATTGTTGGGCAAGGCCAGCATTTATTGTACATTCACAGTTGTCCTCAAGGTGGTGGCGACAAGCCATCTTCCTGAACAACCAGAGGCCATGGAGAAGATCTATGGAATTTGTTCGAAAAACAGTTCCAACAACAATGAAGGAATGGCAATACATTACCAAGTTATGACGCTGAATGGTAGGAGAGGGTCTTGCAGGCGATAGTGTTCACATTTATCTGCTGCCCTGGTCCTTCAAGAGTGTTTAGGAGCTTAGAAGGTGCTGCTGAAGAAGCCTCAGTGAATCATTGCAATGCATCAAGTAGACAATGTGTTTGAGGATGTGGTGCCAATCAAGCAGTGTGTTTTATCTTGGATGGTGTCAATGTTCTTCTGTTGTTGGAGCTGCACTCATCCAATGGGGAGTATTCCATCACAATCCTGATTTGTATCGTGTAGATGGTGGAAAGGCTTTGGAGAGTCAAGTGATGAGTTACTAGCTGCAGGATTTCTAACCTCTGACCTGCTCTTGAAACCACAGTATTTATATAGCAAGTCTAGTTCAATTTAGGTCAATACTAACTCCCAGGATCTTGGTAGTGGGTGATTCAATTATGGAAATATCTTGAAGAATTGCTGCAGAAATGGTCTAGAGCTGAAATAAGTGGCCTCCAACAACCATGGCCATCTTTCTTTGTGCCAGGTATAACTCTAACCAGTAGAATGTTTCCTCTCACCAATTTTCATTGACTCCAATGTTGCTAGGAATCCTTGATGCCACATTTGGTCAAATGGTTTGTTGATGTCAAGGGCAATCACTTTCACCTCAGCTCTGGAATCCAGGTCCTTTATCCACATTTGAACCAATTTGCTTTTAATTCATTTGTGGAATGTTGCGATGCTGGCTGGCCGCATTTATGGCTTGCCCTTAGTTGCCCTTGAGAAGATGTTGGTGAGCTGCCTTCCTGTACTATTGCAGTCTGTCATACTAAATCTGTAATGAGCTCGGGAGCTGAGTAGCCCTGACAGAACCCAAACTTAACATCAATGAGCAGGTTATTGCTGGGTTAATGCTATTTGATTCATGACACCTTCCACCTCTTTACTGATGACTGAGAGTAGATTAAATTAGATTAGATTACATGATTAGATTACATTACAGTGTGGAAACAGGCCCTTCGGCCCAACAAGTCCACACCGACCCGCCGAAGCGAAACTCACCCATACCCCTACATTTACCCCTTACCTAACACTACGGGCAATTTAGTATGGCCAATTCACCTGACCTGCACATCTTTGGACTGTGGGAGGAAACCGGAGCACCCACGCAGACACGGGGAGAATGTGCAAACTCCACACAGTCAGTCGCCTGAGGCGGTAATTGAACCCGGGTCTCAGGCGCTGTGAGGCAGCAGTGCTAACCACTGTGCCACCATGCCGCCAAATGAAATGGTAATTGTTTAATTTGGATTTGACCTTTGTGTACAGGAAATACTTGGGCAATTTTCCACACTGTCAGGCAGATGTCAGCATCACACACTCTATATGTTAGAAAAGGGTTGTGCACAAATCTAAACAAGTCATTCCTTGTAATGTGTCACTGAGTGCTGAGTCACAGGTAGACAGGGTGGTGAAGGCAGCATTTGGTACACCTACTTTCATTGGTCAGAACATTTGAGTATAGCAGTTGGGACTTTATGTTGCGGCGGTACAGGACATCGTTGAGGCCACTTTTGGAATACTGCGTACAAATCTGGCCCATCTGTAAGAAGGATGTTATTAAACTTCAGAGTGCAAAAAAGATGTACAAGGATGCGACTGACACTGGAGGGTTTGAGCTATAGGGAGAGGCTGAATAGGTTGGGGACGTTCTCCCAGGGAACATCGGAGGCTGAGGGGAAGACCTTATAAAATCATAAGGGGCATGGATAGGGTGAACGACCAAGGTCCCTTTCCCTGGGTTAGGGGAGTCAAAACCTAGAGGGTGTAGGTTTAAGGTGAGAGGGGAAAGTTTTGGTGAGAGGATGGTGAATGTATGGAACAAGCTGCCAAAGGAAGTGGAGGAGGCGGATACAATTTATAACATTTAAAAGACATCTGGATGGGTATATCGATAGGAAGCATTAAGAAGGATATGAGCCAAGAGCTGGCAAATGGAACTAGTCGGATTGGGCTGTTCGGTCTGCTCAAATAAGTTGGACCAAAAGGACTGATTCCATAGTGTAAGATTCTGACTGAAAATGCTTTACAGGATTGTTACAACTCTTTTTTATCTCCTTTCTATCTCCTAGAGATTTCTGGGCAGATACATAATAGGATACAACAAAAGGCTGGTAAAACAAGCTGAGAAATGCTGTGGGCAATTCACAAATATGGAAATTACAGTTCCTGTTTGCCGTCTCCCAACAAGGATATGACACCTCATTCTATCCACGTAGACCTATTTACACCACAGGCTGCAATGATATTCAACAAGTCACTCAACAATGCACTTCCTGCTGCTCTTCAAATTATATGCTAATTATGATTAATGTCATTAGACAATAATATCATGTGAACTCCAGGATGTTATAAAGTGAATGAGATGGACGTTGGTCTTTCTTCCTCCAGCAATTCAAATGTTAACACCCACCTGAACAGGCAGAGGGAGCTTCAGTTTAATATGGCAGCAGCAACATCCAACTATACCAAACATCTTCAGTACACAACTGATATCCCTCAGATTTTGTGCTTATACCTTGGACTTGGGCCTGAAGCCACATCATGTTATTCAGAGGGCGTACTGTTTATTTAACGAAACATTGATTTGATTGCTGATAGTTCCAAGCTTACTTCATATGACTAACATTAATACAAATAAAATACTCACACTTCCAGCCCATAGATCGTCCCTTTCCCCTGCTAATTTATAATAGATGTAAATCGTTTCACCCTTTTTAAACCGCAGGAAACGGCAGTCGGGACCTGTGAAATCCTGCACAGCTTTACCTCGACACATCAGCACTGTAAGATACAAAACATCAAAGTGACAGTTAGCAGCATGCTCCCAGAGACCTCGCTCACCCACTCCCATACATCTTCGCACCCTATCTCAGCCACTCCTGACACCTTTATGCATCTCCCTCATCCACTCCCCAATACCTTCACACACAGCACCTATTCCCACCTCCAGCACTCCTTCACCCATATGCTTTCTCATACGCACACATCACCCTACCTCCTCCAACCTACCTCAATTCCCCTTAAAAGTTGTCCCTTCCCATTCCTTCATGTTTTAGCTGCCTAATCAATAAAGAATAATTTTGCATGGCTCCCTTTTTTTTAAAATGCCAAGCTATCGTTTCATCATTTAGTTGTTTATCATCAGTGAATTGCAGATGTTATTGCAGATGGGACAATGCAGCACAATAGCTCAGTGGTTAGCACTGCTGTCTCACAGCGCCAGAGTAGACAAGTCCCCAGGTCCGGATGGAATCTACCCCAGGTCCGGATGGAATCTACCCCAGGTTACTGAGGGAAACAAGAGAAGAAATAGCTGGGGCTTTAACATTTCTTTGCAGCATCCTTGAACACAGGTAAGGTTCCAGAGGAATGGAGAATTGCTAATGTTGGCCCCTTCCTTAAGGGTAGCTGGGATACTCCAGGCAATTTTAGACCAATGAGCCTGATGTCAGTGGTAGAACAACCACTTGGAAGAAAATGGGCTTATCAGTAATGGGCAGCATGGTTTTGTGCAGGGAAGGTCATGTCTTACAAACCTAATGGAATGCTTTGAGGAGGTGATCAAGTTGATTGATGGGGGAAGGGCTGTAGATGTCACAAAAATGGACTTTAGTAAGGCGTTTGGTAAGGTTCCCCATGGTAGGCTGATGGAGAAGGTGAAGTCGCATGGGATCCAGGGTGTTCTTGCTGGATGGATAGAGAATTGGTTGGGCAACAGGAGATCGAGTAGTAGTGGAAGGGAGTTTCTCAAAGCGGACACCTGTGACTAGTGGTGTTCCATTGGGATTCATGCTGGGACCACTGTTGTTTGTGATATACATAAATGATTTGGAGGAAGGTATCGGTTGTCCGATTAGCAAGTTTGCAGTTGACACCAAGGTTGGTGGAGTAGCAAGTAGTGAAGGGGACTGTCAGAGAATACAGCAGAATATAGATATATTGGAGAGATGGGCAGAAAAATGGCAGATGCAGTTCAATCCAGGCAAATGCGAGGTGATGCATTTTGGAAGATCCAATTCAAGGTCAAGGCGGCATACGACATGCTTTCCTTCATCAGACGGGGTATTGAGTATAAGGGTTGGCAGCTCATGTTACAGTCGTATAGGACTTTGGTTCGGCCACATTTGGAATACTGCGTACAGTTCTGGTCGCCACATTACCAAAAGGATGTGGATGCTTTGGAGAGGGTGCAGAAGAGGTTCACCAGGATGTTGTCTGGTTGGAGGGAGCTAGTTATGAAGAGAGTTTGAATTGATTAGGATTATTTTCATTAGAAAGACAGGAGGTTGAGGGGGGAATCTGACTGAGGTCGACAAAATCATGACAGGTATAGACAGAGTGGATAGCAAGAAGCTTTTTCTCAAGTGCGGAACTTAATTACTAGGGGTCACGAGTTCAAAGCAACAGGGGAAAAGTTTAGGGGAGATGTGTGTGAAAAGTTCTTTATGCAGAGGGTGGTAGCGGCCTGGAACATTGCCAGCAGAGGTGGTAAAGGTGGGAACGATAGCATTATTTAATACGTACCTCGACAGATAAATGAATGGGCAGGGAGCAAAGTGATACAGATCTTTAGAAAATAGGTGGCAGGTTTAGAGAATCTGGGTCCGCGCAGGCTTGGAGGGCCAAACAACCTGTTCCTGTGCTGGAACTTTCTTTGTTCTTTGGTTACGGGGATAGGGTAGAGGGGTGGGTCTGGATGGTCTTCAGAGGGTCGGTGTGGACACAATGGACCAAACAGCCTGCTTCCATTTTGTCAGGGTTCTATGATTCTATGAATCAAATACAGACAGTTGGGTAGAAGCAGGATCTTAGACCGCAGATGACGAAAAAACGTACAAGAGTATAAATAAGTGCTCAATACAGTATGGTATTGATCCATTCTCACCTTGAAAATAAAGCCTTGAGTTTATTTATTTTTATTCATTCAGGCAATGTGGACATAGCTGGTTGGAGCAACATTTACTTCCCATCCCCAACTATCGTGAGAAGTCCATTGTTTTTATAGGATATGGCTTCTGCAGCTATTTGTTGACATCATGCAGGCTGATTCCGGTGATGCTGGGGATATGAGACTGATCATCCACCCAACACCTCTGGATCAAGATGGGCATGAATATGTCAGCTTCATCTTTGCACTGACGTCCTGGGATCCCCATCATTAAAATGGAGATAAATGGAGCTGCCATTTCCTATTAGTTGTTTAAACATTCAGCACTATTCACAACTGGCTGTAGCTTAGATTTCATCTATCATTATTGTCGGAGATATTCAGCACAATGAATCAGAGACCACAAACGAGGATCGCGGTGAAATTGACAAGCGATTTATTAAACAAAGCAATTTCATGGAAGAGAAATTGATCAGGCTGACAGAACTGATTCTCTGAAGAGAAAATGAGGTCTGCAGATGCTGGAGATCAGAGATGGAAATGTGTTGCTGGAGAAGCGCAGCAGGTCAGGCAGCATCTAGGGAACAGGAGAATCGACGTTTCGGGCATTAGCCTGAAGAAGGGCTAATGCCCGAAACGTCGATTCTCCTGTTCCCTAGATGCTGCCTGACCTGCTGCGCTTCTCCAGCAACACATTTCCAGAACTGATTCTCTGCACAGGTGTATCCAAGGAGCAGGAGAATCGACATTTCGGGCATGAGCCCTTCTTCAGCTCATGCCTGAAACGTCGATTCTCCTGCTCCTT
>NC_057712.1:130405835-130408772 GCF_004010195.1 Chiloscyllium plagiosum
GATTCAAACCCATGCTGTCAAAATGTCAAGCTGGGGTTCTGGATTACTGGACCAGTGACATTACCACTACATCCTGCCTCCCTCTACATAACAATTATCTCACACCTTTCATTACATTATGATGTTCCAAAGCAGGAAATCAAAGAATAACCAGCAAAAGTAGTTTGAAATACCAAATTTTCTAGCAAAGGATTGAAATTTCTTTCTTAAAAGTGCTTTAAACACAAAAGTGGATCTACTAAAACCTGTGTAAGACCACAGCATCAAATGTGTAGTTTTGTGAAGAATGTAAGAGAGACATTGAGTCAATAGTAAAGTTAGAGCCCAGCTGCTGCTTTCTGGTATGAGGAAATAAATACAAATGAGGACTGAAAAAAAATTAAGGAAATTATGGAATACAAGTGATTGTGAGCGTGATTCCAAAAAGACTTTTTAAAATGGAGAGATGGGTAGTGTGTATAGAAGCAGACTTATCAGGAATGGACCAAGAAAAAGAGGACCTCAGTCACTCATAAAAAGCAATACACTTGGCCAGAATTAGAATTTGAAGCAGGACAATATAAATAGATCAAGAGATCTGATGAAGAGTCACTGAAAATCATGAACTGTGTCATAGCCACTAACTTTCTCCAGCACGTTCCATCTTTGACCAACACAGGCTGGCAGGGCTTACTGGCCTGTTTCCACATAATAATTTCCAAGCCATTCTAGGTCCATACTCAGCTCACGGTGGCACAGTGGTTAGCACTGCTGCCTCACAGCGCCAGAGACCTGGGTTCAATTCTCACCTCTGGCAACCGTCTGTGTGGAGTTTTCACATTCTCTCCGTGTCTGCGTGGGTTTCCTCCGGGTGCTCCGGTTTCCTCCCATAGTCCAAAGATGTGCAGGTTAGGTGAATTGGCAATGCTAAATTGCCCGTAGTGTTAGGTGAAGGGGTAAATGTAGGGGAATGGGTCTGGGTGGGTTGCTCTTCACAGGGTCGGTGTGGACTTGTTGGGCCGAAGGGCCTGTTTCCACACTGCAAGTAATCTAATCTAACCTAACTGATCGCAACTAGAATGTAAGGTAGTTACTCCAACTGACCTCAATGTGCCTAGATTATGGGGCATTGATCAAAAATTTCACAATTAAATTGCGATCCAGAGACCAGCTCAAGAATTGCATCTTTCTGGATGATGCACTTGGACACAATCATAAACAAACCACCTTGGCTTCCATGTTCACCCATCTTACAGTATGAGAGATTCTAATGAAATGCACAATTAATTGGCCACATTAAATAGCCCATAGTGTTCAGGGATGTGTAGATTATGTGCATTAGTCAGGTGAAAATGTAAAAGTTATAGGGTAGGGGTATGGGTCTGGGTGGGTTATTCTTCAGAGGGTCAGTGTGGACTTGTTGAGCCAAATGGCCTATTTCCACACTATAGGGATTCTATTCTATGGTAATCACATTTAAGGGGTTGACAGAGTGGGTGGTGAACAAATAATATTAAATTTAACAGATGCTGGTTTTAACCCTGTGCTCTCTAAATCTCACAAACTGGGTTTGCTTATATCCAAGCCATGTGTCCAAGCTCAATTACTTATTTCCATAATTTCACAGAGTCCTAAGAAATTATGTTGTTTTTGTTTGAACCCTTTCTAATGCATCAACATTGTTTTTGATATGGAGATCCCAACAATATTCTCACTGATAATTCATAAAAATGTAAAGCAATATTTTAATTCAGGCTACTGAGTAAAACGTAGACTAAGGATGAGCCGAAGGAGAGTTAAAGAACAATTTTGCACAGCAGAGAAACTGACAGAAATGTAAGCAATAATTTGGCATTAGGGAGAAGATTGGCATCCATGTGACAAACATACACAAGGCAGATCACCAATATGGTCTTAAGACTGGCAAAAGTAACATTATTCACACCTAGACATTAAGGATAGTAGAAACAACAGACTTGTCTCTCCAAGTAGCAATCTTTTGTTATTTTGTATATCAAAACAAGAATATGATACTCTGTAACAAAATTAAGTCACATCAATTTTCTCTGAGGGAGAACAGTAAACATCATCTCCTACAAAAGAAATCCATACAAATTAAACTAAAACAAAGGGAACATGATAGCTAGGATATTTCAATCAGCATGAAAAATCCCTTGTTTCCTTCATTTTGATGTTAAATGATGGAGAGAATTAACAATGACTAATCTCATCTCCTAAATTAATTTTCTATCATAAGGTTGTATTTAGAACTTTCTAACATCCTAATTGAAAGTACAGGATTCCAGTGCAACTTTGCAAGAAAATTACAAAAAATAAAGTTCTGAATTCAGAAACGTCTAGCTCTCTACGAATAAAAGTTTGCATTAAGTGGGGGGGAGTAACAGATTGCCACACCCCTCATATACCAATTCATTATAAAATGCATCTAAATTTCATTCTTCCATGTTGCTCGAAGCTTCACATTTTCGAGCAGAAAACGGATACAATAAACTTCAACTTAATAAATGGGTTATTACTGAGCTGCCAACTGGTCTCCAATTATACACAGCTGAATGGTTTATTTTCCTCCGCCTTCCTTCCAACATCATCATCATCATCATCACTGGGGCACATCAACTTTGTTTAAAACTAATCATTTGTTGAATAATGCCAACGAGTATCAAAGACTTACTGCTACATTCTGCATCCATGCACCGTTTGAAGTTGGAGAAGAGTTTCTGTTGGTCTTTCTTACAGCTGATGGCTGTAATCAGTAAAACAGAAAGACACATCTGATTCCATGATGCAGCCATGTTGAGTGCTCCAGGCTGGCGGCGCATGCGTACTGGCCTGGCGACACGTCAGCAGCAGCAACAGCCGCCGAGCCGGGGGGGGGGTGAGAGGGTGGCGCGAGAGAAGGAGGGTTACCGGGGCAACAGGGGGAAGGAGGGTTACCGG
>NC_057712.1:130409088-130453532 GCF_004010195.1 Chiloscyllium plagiosum
GGTGGGGGTGGGGGTGAGGGTGGATGTTTAGAGAGTTACTGGGGGAGGGAGTGAGTTACATGGGCAGCTGAACAGGTATGGAAAGTTTCTAGGCTAATCTGGGGTATTAAAGAGTTATTAGGGCATCCATGATGTGAGGTAAAGCTTAGTGTGGACTATAGAAAGGGAGAGGACGATGGTGTTATGATCACATCTGGAGAAGTCA
Source organism: Chiloscyllium plagiosum (assembly GCF_004010195.1). Lineage (NCBI taxonomy): Eukaryota > Metazoa > Chordata > Chondrichthyes > Orectolobiformes > Hemiscylliidae > Chiloscyllium > Chiloscyllium plagiosum. The sequence goes on from NC_057712.1 coordinate 130,409,294, forward strand.
GATCCCAGAATGAAATCTGGCTTGATAGATCATGACGGCATGAGATGACTGCATTCCCCATGGCAATGCCAGAATCCACTTGCCAACACATCATTACTTTCCACTCACAGTACACATGTTGGTTTTCCTCTTGAATTGGTATTCTCACAACTATCCTGATAAGTGCAAGATGAAAATCTTCATAGAATGTAATTTTTTACAACAATACTAAAGTTCTATGCTCCCAGGTAACCTGTTTTTTATTAGTTAATATGATTGTTAGTCACTGAGGTTTATTATACAAAAGAATTTTTAAAAACTATCTAAATGTAGAAGACAATAAGAATGATCTCACATCAAACAGTGAATTTCAATCTGCTTTTTTCAGGCTATCTTTTAGAGATCCAGGTTCAGAGAAATTACACCCTCACCATGCCATTCCAAGTCTTTAGGGTTCTGTGTAACTGAATTCTTCAATGTTGTTCCACATAGTCAGTGGAGACAGTTTGAAGAGTCCTTACCATACTATTCATTACTAACTTGAGAGCCCTAAATTTTTTCAGTTCAAAAAAACTTGAAGATTTCTAATCAAACAGTACTGGTTTGGAAGGTTCACAAATAATCTTTTTTTGAAATAACTTATTCCCAGAAGTTCCTTGAATCCATTTTCTGGCAGAGAAACTAAACCGATTTCTAAACTCAGCACTGGTGTCTTCTGAACTATAAAACACTTGGGTTCTTAACATTTTTGAAAAATACCTGCACATTCCAGACTCTTCTGAATGGAAAACGAAGCTTTACATATTAACTGTACTTCAACATGTAAACACCATATTATGTAAATATATTTCCGTGAACACCGTAGAGATTGTAGTCACTATCTCTGTCAGATTATGGATTAGGTCACTGTTCAGGAAAAACTCTCTAATGTTGTATTCGGTATGCGGTACCTCACTCTACCACAAACCAACAGATAACTTCACAATGCTACATTTTTCTAGCCTCCAGTTGAAACATATTAAAACAGCCATCTTCTGAAGATCTGGAACCCCCCAGGGGGAGGTTTCTCTGTTCCGCGATTGGTCAATAAACACTAGCAATCAGTCTGGTTCTGTAAGACTTCACATTTTATTACTCATGGCCGGGCACAGATCATCCAGAAACACAGGTTAAACACTTGTGTGTTTCTCAGAGGAACTGCGCACATGGCTTAAAACAAAGACATTTTTATACTTTGCTTAAAGAGAAGTACAGGCCATAATCGTACATAATTGCCAACTAACTAATGGAATAGTTTTATTGACAGCAACTCAACCCAATGATATTTCCTGGGAACCAACTTTGTTTTCCAAAACTTAAGCCATTCTTATCTCATGAATCAAGTTTTTGCACCTGCACTTGAAGGTCAGTTAGGATTGCCAGTAGTGTCTTATCTAGTCTACTTATTTCTATGCTGTAAAGGAAGCATTGTCTGCTAATCTTTGTTGAGACAGACTGTGGTCAAGTCAATTATGCAGCTTTAGCAGGGTTAAAAGCCAGTTTATGCAGCTTTCAGCAGAATTGTCAATTTGCAGCCCAGAAACCATTTTATTATGTTATTTGCATTAAGAAGCCATTTTATTTCCACCTAAGTCAGTAAGAATATGTATTAAGTGGTTGTTCCTGACAACGACTAGTTACCTCAGCCTGTATTCAGGTTTCAGATCCTCACCCCTACAGAAAAGCCCTACGCATACACAGGATCTGTTCGGATGAGGAAAAACATGACGGACACCTGAAAGTGCTCAAGGAAGCTCTCATAAGAACGGGGTACGATACTCAACCCATCGACCGCCAGTTCAGACATGCCACAACGAGAAACCATAATGACCTCCTCAGGAGACAGATGGATTGCAACTGATAGGGTACCCTTCATTGTCCAGTACTTCCCGGGAGCCGAAAAACTATGCCATGTTCTTCGCAGCCTGCAACACATTATCAATGAAGATGAGCACCTTGCCAAGACCTTCCCCACGCCTCCACTTCTTGCCTTTAAACAACCACCAAATGTCAAACATTTTATTGTTTGCAGCAATCTGCCCAGCCTTCAGGACAATACCATACAACCTTGTTAGGGCAGAAGCCCCTATAATGCCCAGTTTTAAATTCAGGCTAGGTGGGATATTTGACCATAGAAGACTAAACCTGTTTTATCCCTACTAGACATTTTGACAAATGCAATTTCCAAGATGAGGGAGATCTCACTAATTCCCTCCTCTCATCTGTGCCCTTTCCCGTGGCCACAGCTGAGACCAGTTAAATCAACAGCACAGTTTGGAAGTAGAATCTGGGGGGATCCTGCTTCGTTATTCGGCCGAGTATGATATTTTCTCAAATGTTGAACAGAGTGGCATACGTCTGTTCTGTTTTTGGCATTTCTATTGATTCTTACCTGTGAAGTGACCATTTAGTTTAATTTAAAAAATCTATTTCAATTCAAAAAGCCGTAAATGGTTTATTTCATAGAAAGTATGCGTTGAATCATAAACGTAGGTTAATCCTATCCTGAGCTCAGTATGATCAAAAAGTCTAGTACTTATACTGGTGTTAAAAGTAAAATTGAGTAACTTTTAGTTTCCCCATGTTAGGTTTTGAAAGAAAGTGCATTTATCTTGCACTTCTCATAACTTTCGGACATTCTAAAGCACATCATGAGAAATGAAATCCTTTTGAAATATAATAACAGTGGTAATATAAGTAAGCACAGCATCAAAGCTCCGTGCAGCAAACTCTCACATTTTTATTGATGACATTGAGGAACAAACTTGTAGCAGCACATGAGAACTTCCAATACTGCCATGGGATCTTTTATGTCTACTTAAAGGTAACAGTGCCTTATTTTAATCTTTCATCTGACAGGTGGCATGTCTAAAAGTGCAGCATTGGTGTTTTAGCCTGGATGATGGGTTTAAGCCTTTTGAATGGGGACTTGAATCCAAAACGTTTTGAGGCAACATTAAGTCCTCTGAATCATGGTTAACATATGTGTTGATTATATATTAATGTTAAACTCTTGTTAAAAGTTAAATGGGAGCAATTTTACCTTTTCACCTGACTGCTGGCATGAACATCTTGCAAGCCATTGAAACCAAGTAGAGGCTGTATTGCGAGTCACAGGTAATAGGAGGGCAGGAATTTGGTCAGGTGTCAAGCTAAGCCCACAAATTGATATGTGATTGGAGGGGACATTTCTGGCCAACAAGCAGGCAGACGTTGATAGACCTAGCAGAAGTTTAGGGTTTTTTTTGAGTACCTTCCAACAGTCTCTTTAAGGCTGGGCTGCTCATTGGTACTAATAGATGAAGTAGGAAAGCAAAGAATTGTAATCAGGGTCCTGTAACTGGCAAATTTCTACATTTGAAAAGGAAATAAAGTGACTAATGCATCTCTAGAAAGGGAAAATGGGGAATTATTATTGGATAATAAGGAAGTTAAGCTCCTTGAAAGTGGAGGTTGCAGGTAATTAGGATAGTGAAGAAGGCGTTTGGTATGCTTTCCTTCATTGTTCAGATTATTAAACAGACGTTAGGAGGTCATGTTGCAGCTGTACAGAGCATTGGTTAGGGCACTGTTGGAATATTATGTGCAGTTCTGGCCTCCTTCCTATCGGAAAGATGTTGTGAAACTTGAAAGGGTTCAGAAAAGATTTACAAGGATGTTGCCAGGGTTGAAGAACTTGAGATTTGGGAGAGGTTGAGTAGGCTTGGGCTGTTTTCCCTGGAGCGTCGGAGGCTGAGGGGTGACCTTAAACAGGTTTGTAAAATCATGAGGGGCATGGATAGGATAAGTAGACAAAGGGGGTAAGATATAAAACAGACCTAAGGGGCACTGTTTTCACACAGAGGGTGGTACGTGTATTGAATGAGCTGCCAGAGGAAGTGGTGGAGGCTAGTACAATTGCAACTTTTAAAAGGTATCTGGATAGGTATATGAATAAGAAGGGTGTGGAAGGATATGGGCCAGGTGCTGGCATGTGGGACTAGATTGGGTTGGGATATCAGGTTGGCATAGATGAGTTGGACCAAAGGGTCTGTTTCCATGCTGTACATCTCTATTACTCTATGACTCTAAGCTGCAATCCCTGTCAGAGTGTTGACACGCATACCACCATTATACATGGGGACACCACCCACCATGCACAGGACAGGTACTCATGTAACTTGGCCAACGTTGTCTATCTCCAGGATGCCCTGAGGCATAGTATATTGGCAAGACCGAGCAGAGGCTATGGGAATGGATGAATAGACACCGCATAACAATCACCAACCAGAAGTGTTCCCTCCCAGTCAGGGAACACTTCAGCGGTCCGGGGCATTCGGCCTTGGACCTTCGGTTGACCATCCTCCAAGACAGGCTTTGGGACAGGCAACTACGCAAAGTGGCCGAGCAGAGGCTGATAGCTAAGTTCGGTACCCATGGGGATGGCCTCAACCGGGACCTTTGGTTCATGTCACATTACAAGTGAACCCAAGGCACGACGCACTGTCTCACACACTCACACACACAGACACTCCTACAGACTCATACACTCAAACAGACCCTCAATCATACACAAGCTCTCTCTCATATGCTCACACACACACACCACTCACACATGCAGCTCTCGCAGATTTATATCCCTTTACACACACACATGCACACACTCTCTCACAGACACTCACATCCCTCCCCCCGCCAACCACAGAGACACACACACATTCACACATGCACATATAAGTTTGTGGGATGAATTTGTACTTGCAGAATTACGTTTTTGTTTTGCTCAAAAACTGCATGAATCCATGTAAGATTCCATAAATCCCTTTTTTAGAAATAGAATCAGTTTGAGCATTGGGGCACAGACATCATCTTCACGCCTTCAATGCATTATCTGAGCTGACATGGCACTTATTGTTAAAGTTCACTTGAGAATGTAACTTTATAAAAGGTTCTGGGATTTACATATGAAAGAACTGAAACCAAATGGTCATTCCAAAAGATGAGAAACTTAAACAATCCAGGTCTTTTTTCAATATATCATTTGAGTTGCATCACACTGTAAATCTTTGCTATCAATTATGTGTCTTATGATCTTATACTTCACAACCGCCTGATAAAGGAGCAGCGCTCCAAAAACTAGTGCTTCCAAAATAACCTGGTGTTGTGTGATTTTTAACTTTGTGCACACCCAGTCCAACACTGGCATCTCCAAATCAGTGAAAGGAAAGAATTATGCTGGAAGGGAGTGAGAGAGGTATGTGGAAGAGGGAAGGTAGAAATTTAGTGGCTCCAGACACAGAGAGAGTTCCTTGTGATGAGTGAAGGGGACATGTACCGGTTATGGGGAAGCGAAAGTGAGTTACCCAGATGAAAGGGACAAATTTTGGCCAATCGGGCAAGGGACAGAAAAGAGTTACCAGAGAAGGGAGTTAAGACAGGGGAAGGTTACCCAGGTATATTTGGAGCCAGTAGGAGGTGGGGTTATTCTGGTGAGAACAGCTTAGGTGTGGAGGAACCTTAGGGGTGAGGTGACAGTGCAGGGGACGAGGAGAAAGCTCATTGGGATGAAAGGTGTTTGTTCGAGGGGTTGGGAGAGAATGGTTTGGAGTCTGGAAGGTATGGGTCCGAGAGGCTGGTGAATGGGAATTTGAGGGTGGGGGTCGAGTCTATGGGAGGTGGGAGCAGGGAGGGGTTGAAGGGCTATAGGGGATGGAGGTGGAGATTTGAGGGTCTGTATGGGATGGAATGGCATTTGGTGGGATCTTGACAGTGACTTAGTGATTGAGTTTGTTGAATCTGTGATGAACATTGGACCCAATGATTCATCTCTTCCATTTTTCACTTCTGCACTCAGGAGAAGTAATGTCAATGTTAGTCCTTGGAAGACTAAATATACACAGTTAATAGTAAATAATAAGGAAATGGCGAAGGAAATGAACAAATATTTTGCCTCTGTCTTCACTATAGGGGGAACAAAAATATTTCAGTAACCATTGTAAATCAGAAAAAAGAAGGGTATTTAGTAAAATTACAACCAGACAGGAAGTGGTACTAAACAAATTAGTATGAAAACCTGTGGATTGACAAGTCTCTGGGTTCAGATGTACTTCGTCATCGGGTTTTAAAAGAACTTGCTAATGAGATAGGAGATGCGATGGTATTAATTCTGAAAATTTCCCTGGAATATTATGAATGTAACCTCTCTATTCAAAAAGGTAGAGAGGCAGTAAACAGGAAATTATAAGCTCGTTAACTTGATTTCTGTCGTGGGAAAGTGTTAAAATCAATCTTTAAAGGGGTTATCGCTGGGCACTTACAGAAAACAAAACTCAAGATAATTGGGAAGAATTAGCATGACTTTGTAAAAACAAAATCATTTTTAACCAACTTATTGGAATTCTCTGAAGGAGTACTGTGTTGTTAGTAAAAGGATCTTGTTGATGTGCTTTGCCTGGATTTCCAGAAGGCATTTAATAAGATGCCACCTAAAAGGTGGGTAACAGGTTAGCATGGATAGAAGCAAATTATTGTAAATGCTGGAATGTTTACTGAAAACAACAAATACTGGCAATCACAATGGGTTGGACAACATTCTTGGAGAGAGAGCAAGCTAACATTTCAAAGTCTTCAGAGCTCTTAGCTTGTTCTCTTTCCATTGTTATGATGTGGGGTAAACCCCTCTGCTAATTTAAACCAGCAACACAAAAAAGATTCACCCGTGCTGTAATCTGTTAAAATTCGAGAGGCAAAGAGCTATCCCAAAAGTCACTAAGTAAAGTAAGGATTAACAACTTTATTTTTTTTTAAAAGTCTAACAGAGAATAATTAACTAACAACAATTTACAACTCCTTTCTCTAAACCTATCTTTTACCTTTCCCTCTACAATACTGGTCTGATAAAATCTGATTACGATTCACAAAAAAAAACACATTTCAAAACTGGTCAGCTTAATCTAGTGTCCTCTGTAGATTTTCCTCTGTTTTCTTTTCTTCTTATGGATTTTGCTTCACAGGTCTTTGATAGATAAAAGTGCCTTTAAGAGAGCAGTTCTGCGGGCAGTCTGTTTCATTCTGTTTTTGTTGGTGCCTCTTTGCTGCTCTGGGTAATTTTTCAAAATTTATATCCCAAAGCATTGGATTGTTTCATTGATTTTAATATTGTCAAAATATCAAATACAAACTTGATTGGAGTTTGGTATCTTGGGGCATAATTTAAGTGATTGGCCGAATTTGTATCCAGGCAACACAGCTCTTAGCCAGTTGTGTGGCCAAATGTTACATTGTTATTCAGAAATCTGTGCTAGACAGAAATATCAGCTCCCTTAAAGGTACAGTCTACCCACAACTTCATAACACCTCCTCCTTAAGAAAAAAATTAACCATCATAATGAAATAATGGCTTCATTTTTTTTCTCTATTCCTTAAACGCATTATCATAACATACAGATAACTTTAATCTTAAAGTTCACCTTAACTTCTTCCCGTGGGCGGCACGGTGGCACAGTGGTTAGCACTGCTGCCTCACAGCGCCAGAGACCCGGGTTCAATTCCCGCCTCAGGCGACTGACTGTGTGGAGTTTGCACGTTCTCCCCGTGTCTGCGTGGGTTTCCTCCGGGTGCTCCGGTTTCCTCCCACAGTCCAAAGATGTGCAGGGTCAGGTGAATTGGCGAAGCTAAATTGTCCGTATTGTTCGGTAAGGGGTAAATGTAGGGGTATGGGTGGGTTTCACTTCGGCGGGTCGGTGTAGACTTGTTGGGCCGAAGGGCCTGTTTCTACACTGTAATGTAATCTAATCTAATCTAAATCTAAATATATATGATAAATACAAATCTCATCTAAACTTTATCAGTTAAATCGGCAATAGCACATCTGTGATTACATTAATTCAACCTGCAACATGTACGGTTTTTAAATTAAAAGTCAGTAACATAAGTCTCCAATGAAATAGTCTCATATTCTTGTCTTTAAAGTGTTCTAAGAATGTAAGAGGATTGTGATCTGTGTACACAACCGTCGCCGACACATTGTTTATGATATACACATTAAAATGTTGTAAGGCCAGTACCAAACCTAATAGTTCTCTTTCAGTCATGGAGTATTTTCTCTGGTGGATGCTGAGTTCCTTCAAAAAGTTCAACCTCATCCTCATCTTCCTGTAGCAGTGCAGCTCTAACTCCTTTGTCACTCGCATTGATGGCAACTTTAAAAAGTTTTGAAAAGTTAGCTAAAACTGGTGTGGTGGTTAGTATTGTTTTCAAATGGTCGAATGCCTCCTGGCATTGTTCTGTCCACCGAAACTTTGTGTTCTTCTTCAGCAAATTGGTTAATGGTGCCACTAAACTGCTGAAGGTTGGAACAAATGGTCTGATAGAATCCGCTGAGTCCTAAGTATCAAAACACCTCTTTCTTTGAGGTTGGCCGTGGAAATTCCTCGATGGCCTTTGTCTTTGTGTTTCATGGGGTCAACCTTCCATGACCAATGTTATGTCCCAAGAACGTCACCTCTGCTTTTGCAAATTCAGTTTTGTTTAAGTTTATTACCAGTTTTGCTTTTCGTAGTCGTTCAAAGTTCTCTGCCACCTGTACCATGTGATCTTTCGAGGACTTACTTAAGATCACGACATTGTCCAAATAGACTGCACAGTTTATTAACCGAGCCACAACTCTGTTCATAAGTCTTTGGAAGGTGGTGGGTGCATTCTTTATTCCAAAGGACATCACTTCAAATTGATAAACCCATTTGGGGTTACAAATGCAGAAATTTATTTCGCTGTCTTTGATAAAGGTAACCAAGCAGTAAGTCCAACTTGGTGACCTAACTGGCTTGTCTGGCTTTCTCGATACAGTCTAGGAATTGGCTATGAGTCCAATTTAGTAATAGCATTGACCTTCCAATAATCCATGAAGAATCGTTGAGTCCCATTCAGTTTGGGAACGAAGATAATCAGCGAACTCCACTTGTTCTAATTCGGTTCAATGATATCCTCGTTGAGCATGGCCTCCACTTCCTTCTGGACCTGTCTGGCTTTGAAAAGATTTAGCAAATAGGGGTGTTGTTTTATCGGAGCAGTATTCCCTATGTTTACTTCATGTACAATAGCATTAGTCCTCCCCATCTGATTCTTACATATGTCCTTATAGTGCAGTAACAAACCTTTCAACTGCATTCTATGCTCCTGAGTCAGATAGTTTACTAACCTATCTCACTCCTCAAGGACTTCTTCATTTTTTTAATCTATTTTGAGGCACATCATAATCCACATCATTGTGGATTTGATTCCTCACTCATCACATAACACCTGTTTCTCCAGTTCTTTCTCTCTAGTATAATATGGTTTCAACATGTTCACACGACATACCCAATATCTTTTTCTCTACCTGGCATCTTTACTAGATAGTTCATCTGACTCAACTTTTTCTCAATTTGATAGAGACCACTAAACCTGGCTTTGAAGGGATCTCCTATCACTGGTAACAATACTAACAATGTCATCTCCTCCGGAAAACATCCAAGTCTCAGAGCGTTTATCTGCCACCTGCTTCATTCTACACTGTCCCCTCATTGGGTGCTGTTTAGCTAACTCACCTACTCTATTTAGTCTCTCCCTCACCTCCGATACATAATCTAAGGGTAAGATCTCCGACTTTGGTCCTGTCAATTTTTCTTTAATTAATTTCAAAGGGCCTCTCACTTCATGTCCAAATATTAACAAAAAGGGAGTGAACTGAGTAGATTCATTTCGGGCATCTCTAATAGCAAACAATATGAATGCAATACCTTTATCCCAATCATTCAGGTAATCCTGACAGTATGCTCTCAACATGGTCTTCAAGGTCTGATGCCACCTTTCTAAAGCTCCTGGGATTCAGGATGATACGCATTGGATTTAAAATGTGGTATACCAAAGCTATCCATAACCTCCTTAAACAGCCTAGGAGTAATATTTGACCGTTGGCCCGACTGAATCTCTCTGGGTAACCCATACTGTGTGAAGAAAGCTCCTCTAACATCATTTTTCCCTTGATACTCTGTAATGAAATTGCCTCCGGAAATCTGGTAGACAGTGAGTTTTGAGAAGATTTGTAGCTCAGGTTGAGGTTCCTTAGCCTGAGTCTTTTGTACCCGTAGGTGACCTCCTACAGGTAGTTCATGTGCTACCCATAACACCTCCTGGCTGTATGCTACTGGCAACACAATCTTGTGCACTTCGGCCTATTTCTCCTCTGCACTAACCTGCCATGGCCTCCATTTCCGTCTTATCTTTCAGATAATAACCCTCAGGAATATTCTCTTTACGGAGTATGTATCCACATATATATCTTTTATCAATTTGTTTTGCTGTTGCAAGTCCCTTAGCCTTTCAGGACTAAACACTTCTGTCTGACCCTCTGCCTGTTCAGGTTTTAACTGCACCATTACGTCAAACAGGGTGTCCACTAACTGAACCTCAATTCCTTCATCTTTCTTTTTAGTTTTCGCTTCGTGCTGTAACTGGGATCTGGTTACTACGCATCTGGGAAAAGACTGGGATGTTTTTGTTTTAATTCCTCAGTTTCTTGGTCTTCCTTGGGCTTCTCCACAACAAGGGGTGTCACTCCCACCTTGGATCCTGCCAAATCATTTCCAAGAACAAACTGAATTCCTGGAAATGACACTCGGTCAATCACTCACATGTTGAAACTGTATTATACTAGAGGGAAAGAGCTGGAGAAACAGGTGTTATGTGATGAGTGAGGAATCAAATCCCCAGTCTTGAGTTGGCACTCCAACCTGATCTTACATAGGGGAATGCTCAATTTCTGTCTACCTATCCCACAAATTACCACACTCGCAGGTAACAGATCAGAAAGAGTGCATATTCACTCATCTCACTATCAGCGACTGGTTAGATCCTGTATCTCTCAAAATTATAACTATCTTGTCCTTCTCCCCCTTTTCTTTCTGAGTAAACTTTATCCACAGGGGCAGATTCTTTATAGAGATCAGGTATTAACTCCATACCCAGCCCCTGCCTAAGTTGTACACTCTCCTGCAGCTCATCTGCTCTTCTTGGGGTCTCCTTTATTACCTTCACTAATGCCACTGGCTTAGCTTCTTTTACCACATCTTTTCCCACAGTGCCTTTCTTTAACAACCAGCACTGTGACTTTGCGTGTCCCACTTTACCACAGTGGAAACACCTGAAGCCTTTCACTTCCTGTCCACCCTCTTGGATATCTTTTTTAACCTGTGATAAACTGTTACCAGTGTTCTCTACTCTTGGTTTCGTAGTGTAGGATCTCCCCTTCTCCCTCACACAACGAACTTCTGGCCAGAATCTTGACTTATGCACCAACATGTACTCACTTGCTAATTCTGCTGCCCTTCTCACTTTCTGAACTTTCTGTTCCTCCTCTTACCATCTCTGGAAGTGAGTTATTAAACACCTCAAGCAAAATAATCTCTCTTAAAGCCTCAAAGGTCCTATCTATTTTTAAAGTATGCACTCATCTATCAAAATAACTATGTTTAATTCTTTCGAACTCAACATAAGTCTGACCTAGTTCTGTCTTTATGTTTCTGAATCGCTGTTGGTATGCTTCTGGTACCAATTCATAAGCACTTAAAATAGCCTGTTTGACTTCTTCATAATCTCTTGACCCCTCATCTGACAGCGCGACAAATACCTCACTAGCTCTGCCTACCAGTTTAGTCTGAACTAGTATTACCCATAAATCTTCGGGCCACTCCATTTGCCTAGCCAGTTTTTCAAATGAAATAAAGAAGGCTACAACATTTTTCTTATCTTTCTCATCAAAATGTGGCAGACCACTACCTTCTCTTTTAACCTTGAGAAGTCGCAACTTCAGAATCAGGGCACTGCTTTAAAATTAGTCTTCATCCTTTCAGGTCATAGATGAGGACACTTTTTCTCTCTCAGAAGTTTGTGCAACTTTGGAATGACTGCCTCTGAAGGCAGTAAAGGCAGCATCATTGAATTTAAGACAGGGATGGATAGATTCTTGTTTGGCAAGGGCATCAAGTGTTACTGGAATAGATTGGAGTTTCAAATTCAAAACAACAAATAGATCAGCCTTGATCTTACTGAATGATGGAGCATATTAGAGGGACCAGATAGTCTACATCTGCTCCTATTTTGTACGTTCATAAGTTATTGATAAGAATAAAAGAACGAGGAGCAGGAGTTGGCAGTTTAGCCCCTTGAGCCTGATCTGCCATTTAATATAATCATGTCTGATTTCATGTTGGCCTCAGCTCCACTTTCCTGACCACTCTCCATCACCCTTCAACCCATTACTACTTAAAAACCTGTCTATCTCCTCCTTAAATTTTACTCAGTGTCACAGCATCCACTGCACCCTGGGGTAGTGAATTCCACAGATTCATGATCCTTTTCGAGAAGTAAATTCTCCTCATCTCTGTTTTAAAACCGCTACTCTTTATCCTAAGATCAAAACTCTCATTCTAGATTGTCCCACAATGGAGATATCCTCTCTACATCCACTTTATCAATCGTCTTTAGCATCTTATATACCTTAATCCTGATCCTGGATTAATGAGAAGTGTAGGAGAGTCGCCAGGTATACCTAAAGAAGAGGCAACAGTAGAAGCTGGATAATATAGGACAAGCTAAGTGCAACAAACAACAGATGAGATTGGAGCTCTGTAGACCAGTCACACCTAGTTGTGACTGGACATTGACTAGGCAGAGGACGCTGCAGTAACATTTCCCTCCTTAATCACGTCAGAGCCCAGATCATAAGTGTAAAAGGTAAGGCTGAAGAGTTTGCACACATCCTCAACCAGAGTATCCAGGTGGAATCTACATTTTGCCTCTGCATGTGATCCCAAACAATGTTTCCCCTCAGCTGTGCATAGACTGAAGTCAGCAAATCAGGTCTTTCAGATCAGCGTTTCCAACCTTCCATATGAGTATTGTCAGATACGGTTTGGAAAGGCACATTAGTATACTTCAGTTCTCAGCTTCTGGTTTGCCTGTTTAAAAGTTGTGTGTTTGTTCATTAGAAAGGGCTACATTTGGTACTGTTGCCTCATTAGCATACCTGATAACAGCAAGCCTAAAATCATTATATAGAATGGTCATTGAACTCAAAATGTTAATGTTTCTGTCTCTATAGATGATGCCAAACTTGACTTTCTCCCAAATTTTCTGTTTTTATTTTGGCCCGAAATTAAATTTTCCAAAATATATATTTACATTTCATGGAAACCCAAGTCTCTGTGAAATGCGTCCAGGAAATTGAAATTTTAAAAATCATTCCCTGCTTCACAATCAAGTTCTTGATACCATCGTTTTTTTGTTTGAAGGGAGGTGTGGCATAAGTTGCTATTTTTCTCAAGATAGAATCTTTGACCCAAACACATACCATTTAAATTCGAAAGTTAATCATTAACGTTTGAATACCAGCTGGAATCGCTACTCCTGATCGCTATACATTGACCAAAACCAATGTATGTCTAGTGGGTTGCATCATGTTCAGCTATGGCACACCAACACATCAGCATATTAAGACCTTCAGCCATGAAGTTTGTCACTTGGTTAGGATATTGGAGTGACATTATGAAAAGCTGCCTTGAAAGAATCAATGCCTTCAGACGGAGCACGAGGAAAAAAGAAAATTCCAAGTATAAACTGTGCAACATGCTACACAATTCATGGTCTTGAGCATTTGGAACCAAGTCAAACCCCTGAAGTAAGTTCAGTAATCTGATATCCAAGCAAGGTAGGTCTGCAGCACTCCAAAATAGTTGGCTTCTGCAAACTAATTTAGAACAAGCTCAACAAGCAGCTAACATCCTTATAATGTTTTGTGTTCTTTAAGTTGTTGAAAATCTGGCACCAACACAGGGTGCACTTGACCATCGCAAACCATTGGTTAACCCAAGCTCACCTAAACTACAGACTACAGAAACGTTTTTTGTGGGAGATGACCTGCTTTCAAATGAGCAACTCCATGGACATGGAATTAGAGCCATGGTGTCATACCCACAGAACCAGACCCTTTGGCCCAACTTGTCCATACTGCCCAGTTTGCTAAACTGAACTAGTTCCATTTGCCTGTGTTACAATTGAATCTAAATTGAATTCTAAATGTGCAGGGTTAGAGGGAAGGAACAGGAGACTAATTGGATAAAATAAAATGTCTTAATCACACATGTGTTTCCTCGGAGAGGTCCATGAACTGTATGAGCTCTTATATTTTTGAAAAAAAGGAGTGGCACAGTGGTTCTGTGGTTAGCACTGTGGCCTCACAGCACCGGGGACCCAGGTTCAATCCCTGCCTCAGGTGACTGTCTGTGTGGAGTTTGCACATTCTCTCTGTGGCTGTGTGGGTTTCCTCTGGGTGCTCTGGTTTCCTCCTGCAATTCTGTGCAGGTTAGGTGAATTGGCCATGTTAAATTGCCTGTAGTGATAGGTGCATTAGTCAGGGGTAAATATATGGGGTAGGAGAGTGAGTCTGTATGGGGTTACTCTTCAGAGGGTTGGTGTGGACTTGTTGGGCTGAAGGGCCTGTTTCCATACTGTAGGGAATCTAATCTAAACCTGCTTCTGACACTTTCTCTCGTAGCTCGTTTCATGTACATGCCAGCATCTGGGTGAAAATGTTACTCCTCAGGCCCCTTTTAAATCTTTCCCCTCTCACTTTAAACCAATGCCATCTCGTTTGGGACTCCTATGCATTGTTCGCTGTTACACTTCTTTACAACTTGGTCATCTTGCTGCTGTCATTCAAAATCACAGTCCAATCACTGTCATTGAAGTGTTCTCCCTCACTGGCTTTTGTGTAAGATTGGTGAGTCGTACATCAGCTGGAACTTTGCAATATAGCTCCATGATCAGTAATGACTTCATACATTCTGGGTAGACTTTGTGTTGGTTTTTCTAATTCATTTTCTGTCAGTTTTGATTGTCCTTTGCCTGATTGCTCACTATATATCTCTCTCATTCATTCTGGACTGAATCTTATCATATTTAGGCAGTGTCATTTTCATTGAGTTTCACAGAAGATTCCTCTCTGTGAGGCCTAATGGGTTTTCTCATGCTATCATCCAAAACTCACCTTAATAACTGCTTAGCACACACCTCTGTGACACACCTCTCCATAGGACCATAGAATTCCTACAGAATGGAAGCAGGCTATTCAGCTCAACACATCCATACCTCCAAAGAGAATCCCACCATATCCCTGCAACCTTGCACCTCCTATGGCTAATCCATCTAGCCTCAATCCTGGACACTATGGGCAATTTAGCATGGCCAATCCACCTGACCTGCACATCTTTAGATTGTGGGAGGAAACCTACACAGACATGGAGCGATTATGCAAACTCCATACAGACAGTCACCCAAGGCCCTGGCACTGTGCTGCTGATCTAATAATCGCTCAACTTTCACTGTGGTCAGAGGTTCTCACTGCTGCTGAGATAGCATCCCTAGTGCCAGTGCCATCTTGGAACCCCAGCTGTGCATCTAATAAAGAGTTGTCAGTCCCGAGTTATTCTTCACCAACAACGTAGTGACAGCTGAAAGCCAACACTTCTCATTGGCATGACTGACATTGCTTTGTGCATGCAACTGCACGTTGTGCTGTTACAGCGCAAGGCCACACAACTCACCAGTGCTTAGCAACAGAGTTGAAAAATGTAACGTTGGAAAAGCACGGCAGGTCAGGCAGCATCTGAGGAGCAGGAGAGTCAATGTTTCGGGCATAAGCTCTTCTACACGATTGTGGAGGAGGAAGGTGAATGAAAGATAAATAGGAGGGTAGGGGTGGGACTGGGGGAAGGATAGCTTGGAAGGCGATAGGTGAATGCAGGTGGGGGGCACTGGTGAGAGATCGGAAGGGAGGGTGGAATGGATAGGTGGGAAGGAAGGTGGACAGGTGGAACAGGTCAAAAGGGCTGTGCCGAGTTGGATCAAGGATGAGTTGGGGGAAAGGGAGATTTGGAAACTAGTTAATTCGGGGTTGTTGCCATGTGGTTGAAGGGTCCCAACGCGGAAGATGAGGTGTTCTTCCTCCAGGCGTCAGGTGGCTTTGATTTGGCAGTGGAAGAGGCCCAGGACTTGCATGTCCTTGGAGAATGGGAGGGGGAGTTGAAGTGGTCGGTCACAAGGTAGTGAGGGTTGTTTGGTGCGTGTGTCCCAGAGATGTTTCCTAGTATCTGCAGTCCTCACTTTGTCCTGTGCTTAGCAACATCTCATCTTGCAGTCTTCTCTCTCCAAACCACGGATACTCTTTCTCCAATACCTATTGTAGCCCACCACCTTATTATGTGTGACCATCACACACACGGAAGCTTTCAATTGCTTCAAAACTTTTGCTTTTATTAAACAACATCAAAAGTGAACCAAAATCAAACAAACAGAAGCTGCCTTTGCCTCTCAAAATATAAACAAATGGCTTGCCTTTTGAGCAACAATGATTTTATAGTCAACAAATGATCACTGCACCCAGTTCTGAACACTGTGTCCCTTAAGGCCTGTCAGGCAGACAACGATGTTTCTCCTGTTAAACATCCTCATCCCCCTTCTTGGAAAACTGCTGTTGCCCTCCCAGTTCATCAGTATCCAGCCAACGTTCCCTTGCTACCTCTTCTATCTGTGCAGACCATAACATGCAAGGGCCCACTAGTCTGTACTCCTCAGACCTAATGTCTGCTCAATCATGGGCCTGGTCAAAGAATGGGTTGCATTGTATCTATAATCCACCTCAGTTAGGAGATTGCTTAACAGGGTCCTCATCAGTCATCCTTCGTCTCCCAGTAACTAGCCCGTGTAAAGGACCTGGACCTTCAAACACAAGACCTGCCAAGGATGTAGTCATCATGACAGTTCCCAGGGTACTGGGTGCAAACTTCAAACAAGTGGAACCAATAATGACTTTTCTATTAATGGACTGGAACCTTCTTCTATTGGTGAACTCAGCTGTGCTATGATATGATGTGTGTGTAGTCTCTCCCCCAATCTGCACCTGCGGGAAGCCAGCTATGTTGTCAAAGCCTACATCCCAGGCTGCAGCACTGACCTTGTCACGGGGAAATTAAATGAAGAGACGTGGTCATCAGTAAAAGCCTTGATACATTTGTGACAGATGATTTTTGCAGCAGAGAACGGTGGGTGCTGGGCGGAAGTGAAGTCGGAGCGCAAAGCCAGTCTGGAAGGTAAGTGATTGTTATTTGAGTGGGTGTATTCTAGGAACTAGGAAGAAGGCTGAAAAGCAGGACGTCCAGGGTGGTTATCTCCGGTTTGCTTCCAGTTCCTTGGGCTGGTGAGGCCAGAAACAGGGAGATAATGGACTTGAACGTGTGGCTGGGGAACTGATGCAGGAAGCAAGCATTTAAATTCTGATATGAATGCACGAAGCATTAGAAATAAGATGGATGAGCTTGAGACTCTTTTGGAAATTGGCAGATACGATATTGTGGGGATAACTGAGACATGGCTTCAAGTGGACAGGGCCTGGGAAATGAATATTCAAGGCTATACGTGCTATCGTAAGGACAGACTGATGGGCAGAGGGGGTGGGGTGGCCATGTTGGTAAGGGATGATATTCAGTCCCTTGCACGGGGGGACTTAGAATCAGGTGATGTAGAGTCAGTATGGATAGAGCTGAGAAATTCTAAGGGTAAAAAGACCCTCTTGTGAGTTATCTACAGGCCCCCAAACAGTAGTCTGAATGTCGGATGTAAGTTGAATAAGGAGCTGAAATTGGCCTGTCGCAAAGATGTTACTACAGTTGTTATGGGGGATTTCAACATGCAGGTAGACTGGGAGAATCAGAATGGTATTGGACCTCAAGAAAGAGACTTTATGGAGTGCCTCCGAAATGGATTCTTAGAACAGCTGGTGCTGGAGCTGACTAGGAAGAAGGCAATTCTGGATCTGGTATTGTGCAACGAACCAGAATTGATCAGGGACCTCGAAGTGAAGGAGCCATTGGGAAGTAGTGACCGTAATACAATAAGCTTCAATCTGCAATTTGAAAGGGAGAGGGTATAATCGGAAGTGACAATATTTCAGTTGAATAAAGGGAACTATGGAGCTAATAGGGAGGAGCTGGCCAAAGTTCAATGGTGCAATACCTTAGCAGGGATGACAGTGGAGGAACAATGGCAGAAATTTCTGGGTATAATGCAGAAGATGCAGGATCAGCTCATTCCAAAAAGGAAGAAAGATCCTAGGAGGAGGCAGGACTGGCCGTGGCTGACGAGGGAAGTTAAGAAACATTTAAACAAAAGAGAAAAAGTATAACATAGCAAAGATAAATGGGAAAACGGAGGACTGGGAAGCTTTTAAAGAACAACAGAGGATTACTAAGAAGGAAATACGCAGAGACAAAATGAGGCACAAAGGTAAACTGGCCAAAAATATAAAGGAGGATAGTACAAGTTTTTTTTAGATATGTGAAACGCAAAAAAATGGTAAAGACTAAAATTGGGCCCTTGAAGGCAGAAACAGGGGAATATATTACGGTGAACAAAGAAATGGCAGAAGAATTGAATTGGTACTTCAGATCTGTGTTCACTGGGAAGACACAAGCAATCTCCTTGAGGTAACAGTGGCTGAAGGACCTGAATTTAAGGGAATTTATATTTGCCAGGAATTGGTGTTGGAGAGACTATTAGGTCTGAAGATTGATAAGTCCCCGGGGACTGATGGTCTACATCCCAGGTACTGAAGGAGATGGCTCTAGAAATCATGGATACGTTGGTGATTATTTTCCACAGTTCAATAGATTCGGTATCAGTTCCTGCAGATTGGAGGGTAGCTAATGTTGTACCACTTTTTAAGAAAGGTGGGAGAGAGAAAGCAGGAAATTATAGACCAGTTGGTCTGACCTCAGTGGTGGGAAAGATGCTGGAGTCTATTATAAAGGATGAAATTACGACACATCTGGATAGTAGGAACAGGATAGGTCAGAGTCAGCATGGATTTATGAAGGGGAAATCATGCTTGACTAATCTTCTGGAATGTTTTGAGGATGTAACTCTGAAGATGGACGGGGGAGATCCAGTAGATGTGGTGTACCTGGACTTTCAGAAAGCTTTTGATAAAGTCCCACATAGGAGGTTAGAGAGCAAAATTAGGGCGCATGTTACTTGGGGCAAAGTACTAACTTGGATTGAAAATTGGTTGGCTGACAGGAAACAAAGAGTAGTGATAAACAGCTCCATTTCGGAATCGCAGGCAGTGACCAGTGGGGTACAGCAGGGATCAGTGCAGGGACCACAGCTTTTTACAATATATATTAATGATATAGAAGATGGTATTAGTAATAACATTAGCAATTTTGCTGATGATACTAAGCTGGGTGGCAGGGTGAAATGTGAGGAGGATATTAGGAGATTACAGGGTGATCTGGACAAGTTAGGTGAGTGGTCAGATGCATGGCAGATGCAGTTTAATGTGGATAAATGTGTGGTTATCCACTTTGGTGGCAAGAACAGGAAGGCAGATTACTACCTAAATGGAATCAATTTAGGTAAAGGGGCAGTACAGAGAGATCTGGGTGTTCTTGTACACCAGTCAATGAAGGCAAGCATGCAGGCAGCGTAGGTTCACAAGGTCAATTCTTGGAATGGCGGGATTACCTTACACTGAAAGACTGGAGTGACTGGGCTTGTATACCCTTGAGTTTAGAAGGCTGAGAGGGGATCTGATTGAGACGTATAAGATTATTAAAGGATTGGACACTCTGGAGGCAGGAAGCATGTTTCCGCTGATGGGTGAGTGCCGAACCAGAGGACACAGCTTAAAAATACGGGGTAGACCATTTAGAACAGAGATGAGGAGAAACTTCTTCACCCAGAGAGTGGTGGCTGTGTGGAATGCTCTGCCCCAGAGGGCAGTGGAGGCCCAGTCTCTAGATTCATTTAAAAAAGAGTTGGATAGAGCTCTCAAGGATAGTGGAATCAAGGGTTATGGAGATAAGGCAGGAACAGGATACTGATTGAATGGTGATCATATTGAATGGTGGTGCAGGCTCGAAGGGCAGAATGGCCTACTCCTGCACCTATTGTCTATTGATTGAGAAATTCCACACAAGTCCCCACTGGCGTCTTTGGAAGGAGACAGTCATATAGATGGCCACTGGAATAGGATGGCCACCCACTCCTGCAGGTCACAACGCCAGCATTTGGCATAATTCAGTGACAGTGTCCTGGGAAGACCTGAGCCTGCATTGACATTGCATCTGGAGGAAACGCATTGATGACAATAGGTTTGGCTCCTCCGGTTACCCCCTGCACATCCTGAGGTACCTTCAGCAGCTATCTCTTCACATGAAGGCTAGTTAGCATCTGTTGCAGGCTGCTGCTGACCCTGTGTTTGCTGCTGCTTCTGCTCCTCCTCGGTCTCTCTGTGCCTTTGATGCACCACAGCTACCAGGACAGTAATCTCTGTTGTGGCTGGATCCAGCAGCCCTGCTTGCATGACCGTGTGTAGGGAGCAGAGAAACAGAACAGACCCTTATCAAAGTGGGCATTCCGCACTCAAAAATGACAGCTTCTACATAATCCTCCACACAGTGGCATGCTGGGCATTCAAGTAAAAAGAGACATGGAATAACTCATCTTAGCACTTAGATATTGGAACTTATTCCAATGAATACAATCCCAGTCATACCGAAAAGAGACAGTAGGAAATTATATGTGCTGCATGATTACAGAACTTGTGTCTTCCCAGTTGTAAAGACTGTGTCCTTGCATTTTTCTGTATTTTTGATTGTGGACTGAATAGGAAAATAACTGTTTTAAAGCCAAGAATTGTTACATTTTTTTTTAAAAACAAGGTACCTGCCTCTCATTGTAATTGCTGTTTATACAACTACTTATTCAAGCAGTGGAGGGACGTCTAGTTACAGAGGGAGCTGGTACCAAACACAAATGGAGATATGACCAGTGGCAAGTGGCTGATGGTTCTGTGGACTAACTTTCAGATATTAATGACAGAGGCCTTCTGCCTCACAACAACTATCCAATTGACTACCAGGGAGCTGAATAACTTGGGGTGCGAATGTTTGGGCCCATAGAGGAGAAGGTGCTGTTTTTGCTCTGCGCTCAAAAGCATCTCAAGGCTGAAGGCGTGCAGTTCATTTCTCACTCAGAAGTTGCTGATGGTCCTAACCAGTCAGATTTTAGAAGCGTGAACTAGCTACCTTTTACCTTCTGCAAATATGTGAAAGCACCTGGAAAAAGAAAATCAAGCAGCAGCGTTCAGATCAGTTAAAGGATCATCTCAACAAACTCTTACGGACCCCTGAAGCATCTTCGCAGGATTTCCCACTGCCCAGTGACCCTTCTTCAGAACTGATTGTGGAAATAAATTGTGGAATTCTGTGTATTTTTAAAACAATCTTTACCTTTTGTAGTGATTCTGGAATAGTGGAACTTGATTTCCCCAGGAAGGGATAATGGCAGCTCCAAATCACACACAGCAGGCATCATTGCATGTTACAGTCTTATGTAATACTTTCATTTCACTTTGCACCCCTGTGGACCAAGGGGACCTTGCAATAGCTGTGTACATTGTTGCCCATTTTTGCTTCTTTGAATACAGCCTCTGGTTACTTCTGCTTCACAGAGATGTCTATCTTCAATTTGCAAGGACCAATAACTTGGTCAATATTGGTAAAGACCAGCATTTGCACTCCACTCCCTTGTACATATATTTCTCATGCATGATGCTTTAACTGCAAATTATTTCACCCTACACTCTGCAAATGCATAGATAATGCAATTGCCTCTTGAAGAGTCTCCCATCACTCAGATGTTGAGCCACATTCTTGGTCAGCAAGCAGATACCAATTCCACCCATCCCATTGTTGCAGCTGTTTTCAAATTGCAGGTTGCATTTAGCAATCAACAGATCATATTCCTTTCTAACCAACACTTCCTAAACAGTACACACCTACTGGACCACCACATGTGCCCACACCCCCATCCACCTTGACCGACAGCTCCAACTCTGACCCTTACCCCCTGACCCCCATCAGTATAGTTTGGCCCTTTCCACCATCATGCAACACAGACTTCCAGTGAGGCCCCACTGGTGGTGACCACCTGTCATTGCCACTCCTGCAGAATCCCATGGACTACCAACTCCTGCCCCCATGAGAGATATACCTTCCTCCCTTCACTGTGCTTGCTTTCCCCAGTAAAGACAGTTGATTCAGCAGGGGAGAGAGCAGATGGGAGTTTGCACTGAATTATAAAATGCAAGTAAGCAATTTGTGGAAGACAGGCTGTCTCCTACTTCAGATAATGAATGACGAGCGATTTAGCAGAGTGTTCCAGAGTTTGGCACAAGGAATTATATTAAATATTACCATTCTGAATCGTTACTCCAGAGATCAGAGATAGGGAGTTGTCCCAGTACAGTGCTCCATCACTGGGGAGATGGGCAGCGTAGTGAGTCCCAGAAATGGGTGCTCGGGTGATCTGTTGTGTGCAGAGTCCAAGTGCTCTGTGCTAGAGAGCTGTAATACCTGCGTGTCTGAAGGTCAACATTTGGAGAATTATGGGCAGGGGTTCGCCAAGACCTGGCACTGAAAGATGCTCTCTGTGGGGTGTCCTAGGGACAGTGTTATGGAATTCCCAGGATTCAATTGAAATGTAGACTGAGTGGACTGTCCTTGGGATATAAAGCACCAAAGGCAGCCATTTGGCCCATCTGTCTGTGCCAGCTTTTCGAAGAACTATTCAATTAATCCCAATCCCTTACACTTACCCTGTCATTCTATAAATTTTCCTTTCACACGCATGTACAATTTCCTTTCAAAAGGTATTATTAAACAAGTCTGTTTTTCCACCCTTCCCTCCTGGCTTTTTCTCTTCATCTGTCTCCTCTGATTACAAACCCAACAGCCGGCTCTCCCAATATTCTCAATCCAAATCCTTAATAAGTTCAAACGCACATGCTAAATCTCATCTCAGGCTTCTCTGCTGGAGAAGTACCCCAGTATCTTCTGTTTCTGCACAAGGCGGAAGTCCCTTTATTTAGTCCATTTGGGGAAACGATGGTTTTGTGGTATTCTTGTTAGACTCACATTCTGGAAAACCTGGTGGGTCTGGAGTCACATATAGGCCAGACCAGCTAACAAATGTCCTTCCTAAAGTGCATTAGATATTAGTGAACAAGATAGATAGCTACAACAGTGCTTGCCAAGTTAGCTTTTTAATTCTAGATTTTTATTGAGTAAACATTTCAATTTCTTCGCTGGTGGAATTCAAGCCCTTATTTAAGAAGACTTGTCCTGCTTAATTTTACAGACGACACACAATTGAGCAAGTCATGAATTAGATGAGAATATTCTTTTAAGATTCAAAACCTCTGCCACAGTCAAATGGGAATGGGAAAATTATTTCACCCACCCCCCCTCATCTGTGGTACTTTTATCAACTCTAACAGAAATGCATGACAAACAATTCTCCTACACATAAGAATTAGATTTAATGACACTATGTTATTAAATTCTGCACCAAAACCAGAAATTCAAGCAACTAAAACACTTAATTACAACAATGAAGCAAATTAATTAATAATACCACTTGGTCAATTTGAAATGTTTTTCTTCCTAGTTGTAATTTGACACAATCTGATTGGCTCAGGTCATAGAATATTGATCATTAACTAAGATCCTGTTGGAAACTCTGTTTTCAAATCGGCAGATGTTAAAGCCAAGATCAATCCCCTTTATACAACAGATGTTAGCTCTTTCTCACAGCAGTCTTTTCTGTCTTTACCTCTCTGACTTATATTATGTTACACTGACATGTTGGGCTGAATGGCCTGTTCTGTGCTGTAAATATTCTGTAAGGTCAGCTCCGTTTCCACTCAAAATCCCACCAAAACCTAACTGTCAAGAGTCTCAGATCTGTAGAATGACCATTTAAATGAGGCAGTGACTGAGCCTTCAGTTTCTTATTTAGGAAGAACCTGGGCCCTGACAACCCTACCTTGACATTAAACCTGTCCCAACAATGCACAGCAATAATTAACACAACTGAACTACATTGCACAGAACACAAAGTAGCTGAGGGTATAGAAAAAGAAACAGAAAATTACTTTAAGCAAACTCCCATGCTTAAAACCATGCATGATACAGGTTTAAGCTAGTGATAAAAGAGACAATTTTAACACTAATATCAGTTGATTCTTCAGAGACAGTAGTGAATGTGTATACAAACTAGTAAGTAGTTAATAAAGTTAAACACTTGACTTGGCTGAGTCAGTGTTTATTGCCCATCCCTTGTTGCCCTTGGTTACAACTGAGTGACTTCCAGGGTTATTTCAGAGGGCAGTTAAGAGTCACATTGCTGTGGGTCTGGAGTCACATGCAGGCCAAACCAGGTAAGGACATTAATGAATCAGATGGGGTTTTCCTGACTATTAACACTGGTTTCATGATGATTATTAAACTCTTAATTTCAGATTTTTATTGAATCCAAATTCCACCATCCATTTGATTTATTTATTTTTGTCACATGCGTCTTGTTACAAAATACGTGAAAATGTTGCATAGTGTCACCATTCTTGGCACCATCTTAAACACAGAAAAATAAATCAAAATGTAGAATATAGAGGTAGAAAAATGAAAAAATAAAGAAAAAGTGTCCACCTTTACAGTCCTTCTTGTAAATGCTCCGCCATTGGCCATGGGCCTGATGGTGAGCACAAGTCCCCTTTGCTGTGCCACTGCCACTGGAATGAGAGTTGCCAACCTTTGGTGCCATCTCGCCTCTACCACTGCCCTCGCCAACATGAATCCTCAATGAAACTCACCAATGCAGATGCTATCCATGCTGCTGAGTACCGTACTGGCCCAAACTTGACTCCACCACCTCCATGAATCTGCACTGGACGGAGACGCTGCTGGGAACCCAAACTCATCTCCAACATTACCACCATGAGTCCACACTGAGGCCTACTCAAGTCTGTGCTGCTGGGTCTAATTCAGTCTGCACTGCTAGGCTTACTTGAGCCAGTGCTGTTAGGCCTACTTGAATCCGCACTGCTGTGCCTACCCGAGTCCATGCTGCTGGGCCTACTCAAGTCTGCGCTGTTGGGCCTACTCAATTTTGAACTGCTGGGCCTACTCAAGCCAATGCTGCTGGGCCTACTCGAATCTGTGCTGCTGGGCCTACTCGAGTCAATGCTACTGGGCCAACTCAAGTCTGCACTGCTGGAGCTACTCGAATCAATGCTGCTGGGCTTACTTGAGTCCTTGCTGCTGGGCCTACTTGAGTCCACGCTGCTGGACCTACTCAAGTCCATGTTGCTGGTCCAACTCGAGTCCATGTTGCTGGGCTTGTTCGAGTCCGTGTTGCTTGGCCTACTCAAGTCCATGCTGCTGGGCCTACTCGAGTCTGTGCTGCAAGGCCTGCTCAAGTCCACGCTGCTGGGCCTATTTGAATCCTTGCTGCTGGGCCTACTCAATTCCACACTGCTGGACCTACTCTAGTCCATGCTGCTAGGCCTACTCGAGTCTGTGCTGTTGGGCCTACTCGAGTCTGTGCTACTAGGCCTACTCAAGTCTGTGCTGCTAGGCTTACTCGAGTCTGTGCTGCTAGGCTTACTTGAGTCCATGCTGCCAAGCTTGCTCAAGTCCGCCCTGCTGGGCCTACTCAAGTCTGTGCTGCTGGGCCTATTTGAGTCCACACTGCTGGACCTACTCGAGTCTGTGCTGCTAGGCTTACTTGAGTCCATGCTGTTAGGCTTACTCGAGTCTGTGCTGCTGGGCCTATTTGAGTCCGCACTGCTGCACCTACTCGAGTCCGTGCTGCTGGGCTTACGTGAGTCTGCGCTGCTGGGCCCACTCACTGCCGCCGATGCCTTTACTGTGACTGAGCTCTTCGCCAAGAGGTAAGTAAAATAAAACAGAGGACAGAAAAAAAAAGAGAAAAACAAGAAAAGAAACATAAAGAAAAGCAGACAAGCCCCGGGCTCAGAAACCCTACTTCACCATCTCCCATCTACCAGGGTTGAATTCACATGCAGGTCTCTTGGCTCTCTGGATTATCAGAATTATAAAATCCCTCCAGTGAGAAAGCGGGCCATTCGGCCCACCAAGTTCACACTAACCCTCTGATGAGAATCCAAACAGACCCACCTCCCCTATCCCAATAACTCTGTACTTCTCATGTCTAATCTACCTAGCTTGCGCATCCCTGGACACTACAGGATAATGTCGCATGGCAATATAGCACCTAATCTGCACATCTTTGGACTGTGGGAGGAAACCGGAGCACCCTGCAGGAAACCCACAACATGCAAACTCCACAGAGACAGTCATCTGAGGGTGGAATTGATCTCGGGACCCAGGTGCTGTGGGGAGCAGTGCTAATTACTGAGCTACCATGCCGCCCCACTCCAGTGACAACACCACTAGGCCATCAGCTCTCATGTACTGCCCTCCAGTTGATGAATCAGTGCTCCTCCATGTTGAATACCACTTGGAGGAAGCACTGAGAGTGGCAAGTGCACAGAATGGAGGACTTGGATGTCCATCAGCATGAGTGGCTGGAGCTGGTTGAGTCCTAAAGGATCTGTAAATCTGTAAAGGTCCTGTAGACTATGCCAATTGCAGGTAGAGAGGGAATCAACAAGAGAAATGTTAATGTCACCTTCCAACTTATGGTTTGGTTAACATCATTTGTCTAAAACAGAAAGAATTCCAGTCCCAGGTTTCCATAGTAACCTACAGTATCAGGAATAAAGTGAGTTTCATTTCCTGTTGAAACCTTCACTGCCCATTCACTATGGCCTTCCTGCCTAGTCCTAGCAAACCACTCTCACCTCTTTCCCGGGGCATCATCATAGATGACTGTTCTTGGCTTTACTACGGAACTTCAGTCTGAGTCTGTTGTGCACTGAAGATAGCGATTATTAATTAGGAACTCTGCTTTCATTGTGATGGAAACACCAGGATGACAGGATACTTGCTACATTAAATGTACAGTTAGGAACAGATCATTTAATCTATCCAGTTAGCATCAGTGTATGTACCTTGCAAAACACCTTCCAACCCTCTTCATGGGAAAAGGAATCTTGGAGGGGGATAAACTAAACATGGTTAACCGGGGAAGTTAAGGAGAGTATCAAATTAAAAGTGTTGCAGGTGAATCATCACAAGCTACCTTTAATTTGGCTACTTACTAGGAAATCTCACAGACAATCAAGTACTGAAACAATGATTTAAACTTTATTGCATATTGCAACCAAAATAAGACTCCTTAAGTAAGCAAGTTAAACCTCATGACTCAACTTGGTTGTTATCCAATTAATGGTGGAATTTGGCCAGGATTCCACCAACAGAGTCTGTCTCTGGAAGGGGCCAGTGTTCAACGCTTGTGCAGTGTTGATTTGCTAATGAAGAGTTCTGTTGTTGGATTCTTATCCAGTTTTTTGTCTTTCAGGTCATTGATGTATATTATTGATGATTCTTTAGATTCTTTCATCCAAATGATTGACTGCTCATCAAGTCTGCAGCTTGCCTTCTTATCAGAAGTAGCCTCTCACCTCCTTCATACATTTGATGATTGAATAAAGGCGACTGAGGAGAGATTCGATCAAGCTGTACAACGTTATAACAGTTTCTGATAAAGTAGACAAGGAAAATTTGTTTTGTTTTAGCTGATCAAAAGCTGACCAAAGGAGACAGATTTGATGTTTTGGGTACAGAATATGACTGGGACGTGAACCTTTTGTCACTGTGAGTCACCAACACCTTGAATTTTGTTTCCCATCAAAGAGATGGGAGTGGAGACAATTAATCATTTTAAAAATAAATTAGATGGTACTTGTAAGTAATAAACTTGCAACAGGAAGAGAGTAGGGAAATCAAAGTAATGTATTTGCCTACAGAGTGCCAGTCTGGAGATGAAGATTCAATTAGGCTCCCTCTGAGCTAAGTTTATCAGCATAACTTCCTCTTCCTGTCTCCCTTGTGCTTATTCAACTTCTACCACAAACATCTATATTTCTTGACACGACTATCACTTGTGGTAATACATTCCATATGCTTTTATCTCAGTTCTCTTTAACCACAAATACCCATTGTGGTATTCGGTTCCACATTGTAACCACTCTTGGGGTGAAGAAGTTTCTATCAAAATCCTTACTGGATTTAGCAGTCACTGAGTTATATTTATGTTGCCAGGGTTGGAGGATTTGAGCTATAGGGAAAGGCTGAACAGGCTGGAGCGTCGGAGGCTGAGGGGTGACCTTATAGAGGTTTACAAAATTATGAGGGGCGTGGATAGGATAAATAGACAAAGTCTTTTCCCTGGGGTCGGGGAGTCCAGAACTAGAGGGCATAGGTTTAGGGTGAGAGGGGAAAGATATAAAAGAGACCTAAGGGGTAACGTTTTCGCACAGAGGGTGGTATGTGTATGGAATGAGCTGCCAGAGGATGTGGTGGAGGCTGTTTTCCTCAAAGAAGAATGCCATAAAACTGGTCCCTTATTTACTAAAAGCTGTTCCATTCCTCAAGAATACTGTGTCCTTGATTTATTTTTCAGGCGGGTCATAAACCGGGCTGGGCTCCGATCAGACTGGTTTGGTGCAGAGATGAAAAGGATTTTGAGAGGCCTTTTGTTTATATGTAAACAGATGATACCTCAGGCCAAAGTGGTCATGTTTTAGAAGTGATCTTTATAATGAAAGGGACATGGTCACCTCTCTAGCAGTTCAGTTCAATCCAGAACTAGTTGGAAGTTCAACAGTGAGCTGTGTGAAAACAGGCTTGCTCTCTCTCCTTCTGCTCTTCAAACTTCAACCTGGAAGCATAAGACCATAAGACCATAAGACATAGGAGCGGAAGTAAGGCCATTCGGCCCATCGAGTGTACTCCGCCATTCAATCATGGCTGATGGGCATTTCAACTCCACTTACCCGCATTCTCCCCGTAGCCCTTAATTGCATCTGTTCCTTTTTTTAACTGTGTTTTAAGGAGGTTTGCTTATTGGGACTGTTGTGTATATTTGGAACAGCATAATTAAGTCTAGTTGGATAGGCTGAGTTCTGGAGGGGTGCTTTATTCTGTTCTTTGAGGTTCATTGTGTAATTTTGTGAATAAATTTCTGGCTTAAAATCTCGGAGTCAACCTAGCTACCTCACTCGGGGTGATGTTCACTGTACACTTACTAAAACAAATTGCAAAGTTATGGTCTGGGCTGCCTGCTTAAAAATCTTTTGAGTGGTCTAGCCTAGTCCATAACAGATTGTGGGCTCTTTGCAGGATTTTAAACGCTGAGTGGTAGGTGCTAGTGTCTTTATTTCATGTGTTGGTTTGATTGGGTGGACAAAGCTTGGGATAGTAATGGCTCTTTCAATCGACAACATTTTTCTGGATGTGGATGAAGTGACTTTGAAAGTTTTGCAAAAGGCGAATAAGACCAAGCTCCAGCAGTTAGCAGAAAAGCTGGAATTGGAACTGCCTGTTTCTGTGAGGGAAGGAGAGATAATTACAGCAGTAACTCAGTATTTAACTTGCTGGAGAAACCATCAGAATCTATAGAGACGGCAAGAATTCAATTGCAAATTAAGCAGCTTGAGTTAGAGGCAAGAGATAAGGAAAGGGCAGCAGAAATGAAACAGTTTTAGTTACGATTAAAAGCAGAAGAGAGAAAAAGAGAGAGCAGCAGGACAGAGAGAAAAAGAGAGCAGCGAAAGAAAGAGAGAGAGCTTTTGAACTTCAAAAGGAAAGTCAGCTTAAAAGGCTGGCGATAAAGGCTGAAGGTAACCTTAGTGAGGAAGTAGTGTGAACTCATGTGGAAGAGCAGAGAGTTAAAACAGCGAAGGTTAGCAGCTGAAGTGGCTGATGGTTGTGAGCTGGTCCGTAAAACACGATTTGGCTTCCAGAATCAATTTCAGTCCATAAAGGATAGTAATTGGGGCAAAGAGAAATCCTCACATGGAAAGGGAAAGGTAGATCTCAGTGAAGATCATAAGGCTAACTTACCACAGGGTAAAAAAGAAATCCTTGAGGGGGACAAAGAAGTTAAAAAGCTCCTGTGTTTTCATTGTAATAAAGTGGGCCACATGAAATCATAGTGTTGGTGGGCGAGGAGAAAGCCAGATGTAGGAAAACCAGACAAGCCTGGGAGTTTTGTTGGACTAGTAACAAAAAGCACAGGGGAAGTTAGACAACAGCCTCAGAGTGTACACGATGATCAGAGGCTGGTTAAGGAGGAAAATACACATGCAAGGGTAAAGTTTATTCACATAGGCCAGGAGTAGCAGATAAAGAGGTTACAATATTAAGAGACACAGGATCCTCCCAGTCTGTAATGCTGAAGGCTGAGGAGCTATGTACTCCTGATATGTGGAAATAAATTTGGGAAAAACTAACCTAATTGTGCGTGATGTAGAGATAGAAGATGCTGTCCTGATTAAGCAACCTCCTTATAGGCAAAACCCTCTAAAGTTGGCACAGGTTCAGAAGGAGATAGAGCGCATTCTCCAAGATGGCAGAATCAAAGTGAGTTACAGTGACTGGAGTTCACCCATCGTCATGGTGCCAAAGCCAGATGGTATCCAACGGTTATGTGTGGACTATCGCAAAGTCAACACTGTTACAAAGACTGGTGCATATCCAATTTCACGGTTGGAGGACTGTGTCAAAAAAGTGGGACAACCAGCTTAGATTTCTCAGTTGGATTTGCTCAGAGGCTGCTGGCAAGTGCCTCTGTCAGAGAGAGCAAAGGCGATTTCGGTTTTCATAACACCAAATGGACTATATCCGTTCAAAGTCATGCCATTTGGTATGAAAAACGCTCCAGCCATATTTCAGAGGCTGACTAATAAGGTAATTGCTGGATTACCCAACTGTGTGGTGTAGATTGATGACCTGGTGATTTTTAGTCTCTCATGGAAGGAACATTTACAGCATTTATCGGATTTGTTCGATCAACTTCGGAAGGCAGGCTTGGTGGTAAACCTAGCTAAAAGTGAAAAAGCACAGGGGAAGTTAGACAACTGCCTCAGTGTACACGATAATCAGAGGCTGGTTAAGGAGGAAAATACACATGCAAGGGTAAAGTTTATTCACATAGGCCAGGAGTAGCAGATAAAGAGGTTACAATATTAAGGGACACAGGATCCTCCCAGTCTGTAATGCTGAAGGCTGAGGAGCTATGTACTCCTGATATGTGGAAATAAATTTGGGAAAAACTAACCTAATTGTGCGTGATGTAGAGATAGAAGATGCTGTCCTGATTAAGCAACCTCCTTATAGGCAAAACCCTCTAAAGTTGGCACAGGTTCAGAAGGAGATAGAGCGCATTCTCCAAGATGGCAGAATCAAAGTGAGTTACAGTGACTGGAGTTCACCCATCGTCATGGTGCCAAAGCCAGATGGTATCCAACGGTTATGTGTGGACTATCGCAAAGTCAACACTGTTACAAAGACTGATGCATATCCAATTTCACGGTTGGAGGACTGTGTCAAAAAAGTGGGACAACCAGCTTAGATTTCTCAGTTGGATTTGCTCAGAGGCTGCTGGCAAGTGCCTCTGTCAGAGAGAGCAAAGGTGATTTCGGTTTTCATAACACCAAA
Source organism: Chiloscyllium plagiosum (assembly GCF_004010195.1). Lineage (NCBI taxonomy): Eukaryota > Metazoa > Chordata > Chondrichthyes > Orectolobiformes > Hemiscylliidae > Chiloscyllium > Chiloscyllium plagiosum. The sequence goes on from NC_057712.1 coordinate 130,440,874, forward strand.
TGGACTATATCAGTTCAAAGTCATGCCATTTGGTATGAAAAACGCTCCAGCCATATTTCAGAGGCTGACTAATATGGTCATTGCCAGATTACCCAACTGTGTGGTGTCCATTGATGAGCTGGTGATTTTTAGTCACTCGTGGAAGGAACATTTACAGCATTTATCGGATTTGTTCAATCAACTTCGGAAGGCAGGCTTGGTGATAAACCTAGCTAAAAGTGAATTTATCAAAGCCCAAGTCACCTTCCTGGGCCATGTTATTGGACATGGACAAATGGCCCCACTGGATGTGAAAATAAAAGTAATTGGGGAATTTCCCACACCATTGACGAAAACGCAGTACTACGGTTCCTGGGACTGAGTGGATTTTACCAGATGTTTGTGCCGAACTTTAGCAGTCTGGCTGCTCTACTCACGGAATTGTTAAAAAAGGGTAAGAAGTTTCAGTGGACAGCGGTGTGTCAAAAGGAATTTGACAGCCTAAAAGCTGTGTTGACCACTGCCCCAGTATTAGCCACCGGATTACACAAAGCCTTTCAAGGTGGCTATCGATGCCAGTGGTGTGGGAGTCGGTGCAGTGCTCCTGCAGGGGGATGGCGGGGGAGTACAAAGACCCATTGGGTATTTTTCCAGGAAGTTGAACATTCATCAACAGGAATATTCAACAGTTGAGAAAGAGATTTTAAACTTGGTTTTGGCATTACAACATTTCAGTGTTTATGTTATCAGCAATGTATCCGAGACAATCATATACACTGAAAATAACCCACTGACCTTTGTGGAAAAATTTAAGGACAAAAATGCCAGACTGTTTTGATGAAGCTTGTTACAGCCATTCAATTTAACAATTGTGCATGTGGCGGGTCACAAAAATGTGATTGCCGATGTGTTATCGAGACTCGAATGAGATACGGAGATGTTTGGTGGTGGGTGTACCGCAGCCTGATCTTGCATGTGGTTGTGCATGTTTGCATGTTTATAGTTAGTATAGAGTATATGTGTGTTTAGATTACCAACTGGGTTTTTGAAGGGTTTTAAAAATAAAGCCATCTTTTGGTATTGATGGTTCATTTTTGTTTCGGGGAGAGGTGTCACAAAGCTGGTCCCTTATTTTCTAAAAGCTGTTCCTTTTCTCAAGGATACTGTGTCCTTGATTTTGTTTTCAGAGGGGTCATAAACTGGGCTGGGCTCCGATCAGTCTGGTTTGGTACAGAGATGAAAAGGATTTTGAGAGGCCTTTTGTTTATATGTAAACAGATGAGACTTCAGGCCAAAGTGGTCATGTTTTAGTATGATGAAAGGAGAATGGTCAGCTCTGTAGCAGTTCAGCTCAGTCCAGAACTAGTTGGAAGTTCAACAGTGAACTACGTGAAAACAGACTCTCTCTCTACCCCTCCCTCCCTCTCTCTCTCTCTCCTTCTGCTCTTCTAACTTCAACCTGTAAGCATCTGTTCCCTTTTTTTTTAGATTACTTACAGTGTGGAAACAGGCCCTTCGGCCCAACAAGTCCACACCGCCCCGCCGAAGAGCAACCCACTCATACCCCTACATTTACCCCTTTACCTAACACTACGGGACAATTTAGCATGGCCAATTCACCTGACCTGCACATCTTTGGACTGTGGGAGGAAACCGGAGCACCCGGAGGAAACCCACGCAGACACGGGGAGAACGTGCAAACTCCAAACAGTCAGTCGCCTGAGGCGGGAATTGAACCCGGGTCTCTGGCGCTGTGAGGCAGCAGTGCTAACCACTGTGCCACCGTGCCGCCCACTTATTCCTTTCTTTACTGTGTTTTCAGGGCCATTTGCTTATTGGGACTTTTTTTATTTTCAGAACAGCATAATTAAGACTAGTTTGGATAGACTGAGTTCTGGAGGGGTGCTTTATTCCGTTCTTTATGTTTCATTGTGTAATTTTGTGAATAAATTTCTGTCTGTTTTAAAATCCAGTAGTCAACCTAGCTACCTCACTCTGGGTAATGTTCACTGTACACTTCCTGAAACAAATTGCAAAGGTATGGTCTGGGCTGCCGGACTAAGAATGTTTGAGTGGTCTGGCCTAGTCCATAACAAGGGAAGCTATAGAAGAGGTAAATCCAGGTATTCAAAGCCATATTTGGTTTGCTCAGCGCAGAGAGGGTTTTTTTCCCATGAAACAATGGCAGAGAAGCAGAGGGCATGGAGTTTAAAGCTGTCGACAAAAGAAGTATGTCTGCCAGGGGACACACAGTCTTACATGGTGAGTGAGTGAGAATAATGAGATGCTGCAATCTTTCCAATATCGTTTCTTTAGGTCATGAGTCCCTTTTCTGTTGGACTTTGGCCTCCATTTGACTGTTGACCTGTTTTATTTCCTTCGGCTTTTCATGGTGTTTCCAATTCTGACAAGTCCTAACGAACCTATCCCAACAGTCACTGCATCAGAGGTCAGATCAGTTTTCCTTCGTGTGAATCCAAGGAAAGTGATGGGATCAGATGGAGTTCCAGGCCGTGCACTCAGAGCATGCGCAGATCAACTGGCGGAGGTCTTCTCGGACATCTTCAACCTCTCCCTGCAGCAGGCCACTGCTGTTTCAAGACGGCCAGCATCATCCCTGTGCCTAAGAAGGCTCATGCAGCATGTCTCAATGACTACTGCCCAGTGGCCCTAACTCCGGTGGTCATGAAGTGCTTTGAAAGGCTGGTCATGGCATTAATCAACTCCAGCCTCCCCACTACTCTCAACCCACTCCAGTTTGTCTATCAGACCAACAGAAAAAGGTCAGATGCCATATCACTTGCCCTTCACTCCTCCCCAGAACATCTTGATACCAAGAACAGCTCCATAAGAATCCTACTCATTGACTACAGTTCAGCCTTCAACACTATTATACCCTCGAGACTGATTACTAAACTTAGTGACCTCGGACTAAGCCCCACTCTCTGCAACTGGATCCTCAGTTTCCTGACCCACAGGCCACAATCAGTGAAGATTGGGGACAATATTTCATCCTCACTAACCCTCAATACTGGAGCCCCCCCCGGGGTGCGTATGCAGCCCACTGCTGTACTCACTGTATACCCATGACTGCGTCACCAAATACCAGACTAATGCCATTTACAAGTTCACTGATGACATCATCATAGTCGGTCGAATTTCAGATGGCGACAAAACAGACTACAGACGAGAGGTGGAAGACCTAGGAAAATGGTGCACCGAGAACAACCTAGCTCTCAATGCTGGCAAAACCAAGGAACTTATTATTGACTTCCGGTGGGATGTTACTCATGCCCCCCTACACATTAACATCACAGAGGTGGAACGAGTGGAGAGTGTCAAGCTCCTGGGAGTAGTCATCCACAACAAGCTGTCTTGGACTCTTCATGTGGACGCACTGGTTACAAAGGCCCAACAATGTCTCTTCTTCCTCAGGCAGCTGAGGAAAGGCGAATACCCTTGCCAACTTTTATAGGTGCGCCATCGAGAGAATTCTGTCTGGATGTATCACTACCTGGTATGGCAACTGTACCATTCAAGATCAGAGACGGTTACAGAGAGTGGTGAACATGGCCCGAACAATCACAAAGACCAACCTCCCAGCTACAGCATCCACCTACCAGGCCCGCTATCAAGGAAAGGCCACCATTATTCTCAAAGATCCGTCCCACCCTGGCAATGTTTTTCTACAACCTCTACCATCGGGGAGAAGGTACAGAAGCCTGAACACACGCACCAGCCGGTTTCGAAACAGTTTCTACCCTACCGTTGTTAGAATACTGAATGGATTCACAAACTCTTAACATTCACCTCTTCCTGTTTTGTCTTGTCGCTGTTTACCTATTATTTACTTATCTCTGCTATTTAACTCTGTGATCTGCCTGTATTGCTCGCAAGACAAAGTTTTTCTCTGTGCCTCGGTACATGTGACAATAAATTTGATTCAATTGAATTCAGTATGCACTCGTGATTTGATAGCTCCCAAATCCCCTGGCTGTTTTCACTAGTCCCAGTCTGAATGTCAGCTGATAGAGAAACAGAATCTATTGCTGGTGGTGTTTATGTAGGATCCTGTCCATTGAGTGACCCCAAGTTGACTAGGAGGCCTTGGCTGAGTCGAACTCTCTTTGTAGATTCCAGACCAACGGATCAGATCTGAGCTCTGCAGTCCTGCCACATCCAGTCATGAATGTTGATGGACAATTAAACAGCTCAGCAGAGGAGGAGGCTCTCAAGGCCAACTAGGGTGGCAGGGTAGCTCAGTGGTTAGCACTGCTGCCTCACAGCGCCAGGGGCCTGGGTTCGATTCCACTCTCAGGCAACTCTCTGTGTGGAGTTTTCATGTTCTCCCTGTGTCTGTGTGGGTTTCCTCTGGGTGTTCTTGTTTCCTCCCACCATGCAAAGATGAGCAGGTTAGGTGGATTGACCATGCTAACTTGCCCTTAGTGTCCAGGGATGTGCAGACTAGGTGGATTATCCACGGGAAATGCAGGGTTACAGGGAATAGGATAAGGGAGGTGGGTCTGGGTGGGATGCTCTTTGGAAGGTCAGTGTGGAATCAATGAGCTGAATAGTCTGCTTCCACAGTCTAGGGATTCTATGCCTCTAGGGACAGGCTTGACATGCTCACGCAGCCAACAATTCCCACCTGAACAAGTTGGGTGGCATGGTGGCTCAGTGGTTAGCACTGCAGCCTCACAGCACCAGGGTCCCAGGTTCGATTCCAGCCTTGGGCGACTGTCTGTGTGGAGTTTGCACATTCTCCCTGTGTCTGCGTGGGTTTCCTCCGGGTGCTCCGGTTTCCTCCCAGAATCCAAAGATGTGCAGGTCAGGTGAATTGGCCATGCTAGATTGTTAGGTGCATTAGTCAGAGGGAGATGGGTCTGGGTGGGTTACTCCTCGGAGGGTCGGTGTGGACTGGTTGGGCCAAAGGGCCTGTTTCCACACTGTAGGGAATCTAAAAAAAACACTTGAATCCCAGTGAGACTGAATTTCTTGCAGCAATGCTTCTGGTGCTGTTTCCAGGCCAAGCTGAAGCAGACAGTTGATCGGATTCGGTGACGGTCGATCCAACAGCCACCGTCCTGCTGCTGATCGTAAGAGCATCTTCACATCGACAATAATGTGCTCACCACAGTATGCTGGAAAAGTGTTGTCATGAGCGGCACGGTGGCACAGTGGTTAGCACTGCTGCTTCACAGCGCCAGAGACCCGGGTTCAATTCCCGCCTCAGGCGACTGACTGTGTGGAGTTTGCTCATTCTCCCCATGTCTGCGTGGGTTTCCTCCGGGTGCTCCGGTTTCCTCCCACAGTCCAAAAGATGTGCAGGTCAGGTGAAATGGCCATGCTAAATTGTCCGTAGTGATAGGTAAGGGGTAAACGTAGGGGTATGGGTGGTTTGCGCTTCGGCGGGTCGGTGTGGACTTGTTGGGCTGAAGGGCCTGTTTCCACACTGTAAAGTAATCTAATCTAATGAGGTCTTGTCTTTGTCTCTCTGATGGAACAAGGTATTTGTTATGCTCAGCCTTTTCATTAGGAGGAGAGCATCACTGGCGTTTGCTTCGGCAGCACCTACGTTGCTGATCACCTCTTTCCAGAGGTTTGTAATCCTCCCAATTCTGACATTGAAATCAGCAGAGAATCAGCTTGTCTCCCTTTCAGACACAGGATGACAACTGATCAAGTCAGAGCTAATTTCCATTCTTTGTTGTTCTTCGATCTGAATTAGCTATGAGGAGAGACTGGACAAACTTAGCAATGGGAAGGGGTTTGACAAATTTTAGCTATGGGGAGAGAGAGGGTGCTGGGAGGGGCCGAGGTTTGTAAACGTTATTTTGAGGGGTGTGGAGGATGCCTGTGCTTGGGTTTGTTTAATGTGGGGGCGCTGTTGCACACAGCCCTGGTGACGCAAAGTCTATGTCCAGTGGAAGTATAGCAGAGACAATCGGAGATCGGCCTGCTGCAGCCCTTCGACCTCCTTGGATTTGGTTTCTCTTTTTGCTTGCTTTTGAACAGCAGCATGATTCTGCCACTCTCAGAACCTGTTTTGTTTCTTTGCTTGTTCCTTTACCACACTCTTTGGCCTTGCACTACCAATCCTTTCATCACATAATGACTCCTGCTTTTCTCTCCATCTATTCTTTGTCCAACCTCCATTCCTCCTCCCCTCCACAACACCCCCACCCCCCCACCCCCCCCAACCCCCACCATCAACCGCACCCGACTCATGGTTGAAATCTTTTTCATTTCTCACTATTGCCCAAGTCTGATCATCAGTCTGAAATGCTAACTCCATCGATACGACCAGATCTGCTTTCTGCTTTTATTCCCAAGGTTCTGGATATAGAAGAGACTGAAATCTCTGGGATAAGATCCTGATCCTGCTGATCCTGATAAATTGGAAAACAGCAAATAGCAGCAAAAGGGTGACAAAGCAGAAAGTACGAGCTTCGAAAGAAATCGTGAGGAGAAACCTGCATGGAAATGGAAAGTATTGTGTGAAATGTTTACTATCAGGAGAAGCAGATGGTCAGGAACTAACAGCAGTGACATTATCGGTGATAAGAAAATAGCAGACAGGCTGAGTAATTTGTTTACAGCAGTACTTACAGTGAAGGAGGAGGTCAGTACACCAATCAGTTCAATGATACCAACATATCAACAAACAGAAAGAGTAGGCCATTCAGCCCCTTGAACTTGCTCCACCATTCAGTAAAATTATAGCTGTTCCGAATGTAATTTCAAATCTGCAACCCATCTATTCAAAAAAACCTTCATCCCCTCGCTGAGTAAGAATCCATCTACCTGTGTCTTTACAATATTCAAGGATTCTTAGATAAGCACATGAATATGCAAGGGATGGAAGGATATGGATGAAGGCCAGGCAGAACGGATTACTTTAATTTGGTGGCATATTCAGTACAATATCATGGGCCGAAGGACCCGTTCCTGTGCTGTCCTAATCTCTGTTCTATGTTCTATGATTCTGCTGTCAGTGTCTTTTCAGGAAGAGAGTTCCAAACTTTCACAATCCTCTGAGAGAGAGATTTCACCCCAACTCTGCATTAGAATGGGTGACCCCCCCCCCCCCCACCCCATTTTTAAACAATGATCCCTAGTGCCAGATTTTCCCAAAGAGGAAATGTTTCCGCCACATCTACATCGTGAAGACCCCTCGGGATCTCCTCTGTTTCAATCGAGTTCCCACTTACACTTCTAAGTTCCAAAGGTGAACGCCTTCCAGTCCATCAGGCAAACCAGCCTTTCATCCACTGCTTTCATCTACCCTTCTCGCTGCATCAGGAAAGCGGCCAATGTAATAAAAAGACCCTTCCCATCCTGTTTATACTCTCATCCAACCTCTTCCATCAAATAGACATTTGAAAACACATACCAACAGATTCAAGAACAGCTTCTTCCCGCTATTATCAGATTTACAAACAACCTCTCATAAATTAGAGTTGATCTTTCTCTGCACCTTCTCTGTATCTGTAACACTATATTCTGCATTCTGTTCGATTACCCTGACATACTTATGTAAAGTATGATTTGTCTGGTTAGCACACAAAATAATACGTTTCATTCAGGTTGTAAGTTTGCTCGCTGATCTGCTAGATTTGTTCTCAAACATAGAATATAGAATGTTACAGCTCAGTACAGGCCCTTCAGCCCTCAATGATGCACCGCCCTGCAAAATTAATCTGATGCCCATCTAACCTACTCCATTCCATTAGTATCCATATGTATGTCCAAACCCCATTTAAATGCCCTTAACGTCGGCGAGTCACTGCTGTTGCAGGCAGGCCATTCCACACCCCTACTACAAAATTAATCTGATGCCCATCTAACCTACTCCATTCCATTAGTATCCATATGTATGTCCAAACCCCATTTAAATGCCCTTAACGTCGGCGAGTCTACTGCTGTTGCAGGCAGGCCATTCCACACTCCTACTACTCTCTGAGTAAAGAAACTACACCTAATATCTGTCCTAAATCTATCACCCCTCAGTTTAAAGCTATGCCTCCTTGTGTTAGCCTTCACCATCCATGGAAAATGGCTACCTAACCCTCTGATTATCTTATACGTCTCGATTAAGTCATGTCTCAACATGCTTCGCTCCAACAAATACAGATTCAGTTCCTTCAGCCTTTCCTTGTAAGACCTTCCTTCCATACCAGCCAACATCTTAATAAATCTCCTCTGAACCCTTCCCAAAGCTTCCACATCCTTCCTATAGTGCAGTGACCAGAACTGCATGCAATACTCCAGGTGTGTACAGCTGAAGCATGACCTCATGGCTCCGAAACTCAATCCCCCTACCAATAAACGCCAACACGTCATATGCCTTCTTAACAACCCTATGAGTCTGGGTGGCAACTTTTAGGGATTTATGCACCTTGACACCGAGATCTCTCTGTTCATCTACACTGCCAAGAATTTTACCATTAGCCCAGTACTCTACATTCCTGTTACTTCTTCTGAAGTGAACTTCCTCACACTTTTCCACATTAAACTCCATTTGCCACTTCTCAGCCTAGCTTTGCATCTTATCTATATCCCTCTGTAACCCACAACATCCTTAGGCACTGTTCACAACTCTGCCTACCTTAGTGTCATCCACAAATTTACTAACCCATCCTTCTACACCCACATCCAGAAAATGTATAAAAGTGATAACCTCCTCCCTGGCTTCCCAGAGAATCCTAGGATAAACCCCATCCGGCCCTGGGGTCTTACCCATTTACAGCTCTTTCAAAATTGCTAAAATCTCCTCGTTGCCAATCTCATTCCCATCTAATCTAGTGGGCTGTATCTCCGTATTCTCACTAACATTGCCCTTTTCCAATGCGTATGCTGACAAAAAGTAATCAATAAGTGCTTCCCTATGTCCTCAGATTGTTTACACAACATTCCACTACTATCTTTGATTGGCCCTAATCTTACTCTAGTTATTCTTTTATTCCTGCTATACCGAAAGAAGCCTTAGGGTTTTCCTTGATCCAATACGCTAACAACTTCTCATATTCCCTCCTGGCTCCTCTTAGCCGTCTCTTTAGATCTTTTCTGGCTAACTTATAACTCTCCAGCTCCCTAACCGAGCCTTCATGTCTCATCCTCATATAAGCCTTCATCTTCCTCTAGACAAGAGCTTCAACTTCTTTAGTAAACCGTGGCTCCCTCTCTCGACAACTACGTCCCTGCCCTGACAGGTATATACTTATCAAGCACCCACAGTAGCTGTTCCTTGAATAAGCTCCACATTTCAAGAGTGTCCATCCCCTGCAGTTTCCTTCCCCATCCTATGCATCCTAAATCTTACCTAATCGCATCATCATTGCCTTGCCCCCAGTTGTACCTCTTTCCCTGTGGTATATACCTATCCCTGCCCAATGCTATTGTACACATCACCAAATTATGGTCACTATCGTCGAAGTGCTCACCTACCTCCAAATCTAACACCTGGCTGGGTTAATTCCCCAGTACCAAATCCAATATGGCATTGCTCCTTATTGGCCTGTGTACATATAACATTTTGTAACATCATCTGTGAGCGCTGATGAAGCGATAGTGTTCTGTCCCGCTTGCTATTTATTTGTCTTGGTCTGTTGTGATGGGTGATACCACTTCTGGTTCTTTTTCTGAGAGGTTGGTAAATGCAGTCCAGATCGATATGTTTGTTACTGGAGTTCCAGTTTGAATGCCAGGCCAGTAGGAATTCCTGTGCGTGTCTTTGTTTAGCCTGTCCCAGGACGGATGTATTGTCCCAGTCAAACTGGTGTCCATCTTCGTCCATGTGTATGGATATTAGTGATAGTTGGTCATGTCTTTTGCTGGCTAGTTGGTGCTCATGTATCCCAGTGGCTAGTTTCCTGCCTGTCTGTCCGATGGGATGTTTGTTGCAGTCCTTGCAGAGTATTTTGTATATGACATTCTTTCTGCTGGTTGTTGCTACGGGGTCCTTTAAATTCATGAGGAGCTGTTTCAGTGTGGTGGTACATTTGTGGGCTACCATGATGCCAAGGGACTGGAGTAGTCTGATCGTCATAACAGATGTCTTTAATGTATGGCAGGGTGGCTAGAGTGTCTGGGCGTGTTGTGTCTTCTTGTTTAGATCTGTTGTGTAGGAATCAGCAGACTGCGCTTATCAGGTACGCGTTGTTCCTGCAATACATTGTACAGGTATTTTTCCTCGGCTTCTCTTAGCTCCTGGGTGCTGCAGTGTGTTGTAGCTCATTTAAATAATGTTCTAATGCACCTCCATTTATGGGTGTTGGGATGATTGCTCCTGTAGTTGAGTATCTGGTCAGTGTATGTGGCTCCCCTGTAAACGTTGGTCTGTATGTCTCCATCGGTTTTGCGTTCTACCGTGACGTCCAGGAAGGGGCATCTGTTGTTGTTCTCTTCCTCTTAAGGACATCGTAGACAGAGTGCAGGAAATCCTGAAGAGCGAAGGTGCAGGAAGCAAGGATTTAAATTCTAGGATCACTGGGGTATGTTTTGCGGTAAGGATAAATTATACATGAGGAACGGGATGCACCTTAATAAATGGGGGACCTGCGTTTAAACTAAATAGTGGGGGGTAAGGGACAAACTGGATGTTTAAGAAGAAAATTGAAGGGAAAGTTAGAATAAGAGAAGTCAAGAAAGACAACGGTATCAATGGAGCAGAAAACTTAAAAAGGGATCATGCCGTAAGGTTGGAGTGAAATAGGGATTGATACGAAGGGTGAGGGCTGTAACAAATTAAAAATATTATATATGAATGCACAAAGCATTAGAAATAATATGGATGAGCTTGAGGCTCACTTGGAAATTGGCAGTTATGATATTGTGGGGATAACAGAGACGTGGCTTCAAGTGGACAGGGCCTGGGAAATGAATATTCAAGGCTATACGTGCTATCGTAAGGACAGACTGACGGGCAGAGGGGGTGGGGTGGCCCTGTTGGTAAGGGATGATATTCAGTCCCTTGTGCAGGGGGACCTAGAATCAGGGGATGTAGAGTCAGTATGGATAGAGCTGAGAAATTCTAAGGGTAAAAAGACCCTCTTGGGAGTTACCTACAGGCCCCCAAACAGTAGCCTGGATGTAATGTGTAAATTGGATAAGGAGCTGAAATTGGCCTGTCGCAAAGATGTTACTACAGTTGTTATGGGGGATTTCAACATGCAGGTAGACTGGGAGAATCAGGATAATACTGGACCCCAAGATAGGGAGTTTGTGGAGTGCCTCCAAGATGGATTCTTAGAACAGCTGGTGCTGGAGCCTACCAGGGAGAAAGCAATTCTGGATCAGGTATTGTGCAATGAACCAGAATTGATCAGGGACCTCGAAGTGAAGGAGCCATTCGGAGGTAGTGACCATAATACAATAAGCTTCAATCTGCAATTTGAAAGGGAAAGGGTATAATCGTAAGTGACAACATTTCAGTTGAATAAGGGGAACTATGGAGCTATGAGGGAGAAGCTGGCCAAAGTTCAATGGTGCAATACCTTAGCAGGGATGACAGTGGAGGAACAATGGCAGATATTTCTGTGTATATTGCAAAAGATGCAGGATTAGCTCATTCCAAAAAGGAAGAAAGATCCTAGGAGGAGGCATGGGTGGCCGTGGCTGACGAGGGAAGTTAAGAAACATATAAAGTCAAAAGAGAAAAAGTATAACATAGCAAAGATAAGTGGGAAATCAGAGGACTGGGAAGCTTTTAAAGAACAACAGAGAATTACTAAGAAGGAAATACGCAGAGAAAAAATGAGGTCCGAAGGTAAATTGACTATAATGGAGGATAGTAAAGGCTTTTTTATGTATGTGAAAGGGAAAAAAATGGTTAAGACTAAAATTGGGCCCTTGAAGACAGAAACAGGGGAATATATTACTGGGGACAAAGAAGTGGCAGAAGAGTTGAATTGGTACTTCAGATCTGTGTTCACTGGAGAAGACATAAGCAATCTCCCAGACGTAACTGTGGCTGAAGGACCTGAACTGAAGAGAATTTATATTTGCCAGGAATTGGTGTTGGAGAGACTGTTAGGTCTGAAGGCTGATAAGTCCCCAGGACCTGATGGTCTACATCCCAGGGTACTGAAGGAGGTGGCTCCAGAAATCGTGGATGCGTTGGTGATTATTTTCCAGAGTTCGATAGATTCAGGATCAGTTCCTGCAGATTGGAGGGTGGCTAATGTCCCACTTTTTAAGAAAGGAGGGAGAGAGAAAGCAGGGAATTATAGACCAGTGAGTCTGACCTCAGTGGTGGGAAAGATGCTGGAATCAATTATAAAGGATGAAATTATGACACATCTGGATAGTAGTAACAGGATAGGTCAGAGTCAGCATGGATTTATGAAGGGGAAATCATGCTTGACTAATCTTCCGGAATTTTTTGAGGATGTAACTCTGAAGATGGACGAGGGAGATCCAGTGGATGTAGTGTACCTGGACTTTCAGAAAGCTTTTGATAAAATCCCACATAGGAGTTTAGTGAGCAAAATTAGGGCGCATGGTACTGGGGGCAAAGTACTGACTTGGATTGAAAATTGGTTGGCTGACAGGAAACAAAGAGTAGTGATAAACGCCTCCATTTCGGAATGGCAGGCAGTGACCAGTGGGGTACCGCAGGGATCCGTGCTGGGACCACAGCTTTTTACAATATATGTTAATGATATAGAAGATGGTATTAG
>NC_057712.1:130453794-130467187 GCF_004010195.1 Chiloscyllium plagiosum
TCAATTCCCGGAATGGCGGGACTATCTTACGCTGAAAGACTGGAGCGACTGGGCTTGTACACCCTTGAGTTTAGAAGGCTGAGAGGGGATCTGATTGAGACGTATTAGATTATTAAAGGATTGGACACTTTGGAGGCAGGAAGCATGTTTCCGCTGATGGGTGAGTCCCTAACCAGAGGACACAGTTTAAAAATAAGGGGTAGGCCATTTAGAACAGAGATGAGGAGAAACTTCTTCACCCAGAGAGTGGTGAGTGTGTGGAATGCTCTGCCCCAGAAGGCTGTGGAGGCCATGTCTCTGGATACTTTCAAGAAAGACTTAGGTAGAGCTCTTAAGGATAGTGGAATCAAGGGTTATGGGGATAAGGCAGGAACAGGATACTGATTGAGGATCATCAGCTATGATCATACTGAATGGTCGTGCTGGCTCGAAGGGCAGAATGGCCTAAGCCTGCACCTTTGTCTATTGTCTTTTGGTGAACTTTATATCAAGTAAAGATGTTGTTTATGTGTTTGTGGGTTTCTTCTAATTTGTTGAGTTTCGTGATGACAAAGGTGTCATCCACATAGTGGACCCAAAGCTTTGGTTGGATGATGGGGAGGGTTGTTCGTTCTAACCTCTGCATAACTATTTTTGCTAAGAATCCTGCTATTGGTGACCCCACAGGCATCCCATTGATTTGTTTGTCGGTCTTGTTGTTGAAGATGAAATAGGCTGTGAGGCACAGGTCAACTAGTTTGAGGATGCTGTCCTTGCTGATGGAGTTGGTGCGTCTGGTGTTTGTGTCCTTGGTGTGTCTAGCAGTGAGGTCAGTGTTTTTTTGGTTTGGGTGATGTTTATTGATGTGAATAGGGCCTGTGATGTTGAAGGAACTATGACCTTGTCTTACTCTATCTTGGTGTCTTTGATGATGTTAAGGAACTCCTGGGTGGAAAGGTTGGAATGTCTTAAGTCTTCTACGAGGTGTTTCAGTTTGCATTATAGTTCCTTTGCTCGTCTGCATATTGGTGTACCGGGAAGAGAGACTATGGGTCTGAGGGGGACCCCTTGTTTATGCACCTTTGGTAACCCGTAGAAACGGGGTGTGTTGGATCCTGCAATTTTCATTCTTGGAGGTCTGTCTTGTTAATTTCAACTGTCTTCTGAAGTTTCCTCAGGGTACGCTGTAATACAGTTTTCTAGCTGTGGAGTTGGGTCCATCGCCATCTGTTGGTATGTGTCAGTATCTGCAAGTAATGTGTTTGCTTTTTCAGTGTATTGTGTTCTGTTCAGGATGACGGTCATGCACCCTTTGTCTACCAGTAGGATTACAGTATTTCTGTCTTTTCTGAGTCCTTCCAGGGCTTTCCTTTCCAGTTTATTGAGGGTATTACCTTCTTTCTTTCTGCTTAGTGTTGGTGTGAGTGTCTATCTGATGGCCTGCTGGGTTTCTTCTGTAAGTCTGTTGTCTTTCAGAGTGGATTCTAGTGCTGCTAGGAAGTCCTTTTCATCCACGTCGCTGTAGTTGAAGTGGGTCCGACAGGTTCTTTATCCAAGTCTCTGAATTGTCCATGTCGTTGCTGTGCATAACCTTGGCCAGTTCTTCCTGCAGGGTAGGTCTGCTGTTGTTTAGTGTTGATGGCTCATTTGAGTGTCTTTGTCCATTCATGGGCAGTCACATTAGTGTACAGGGTTTTTTGGCGCAAAGTTTCTCGTCCACATTTGTGGAGTCGGTTGTGGGCATCATTTATCATTTCTTGTAACATCCTGCGGCTGTTCTGTTCTGCTGTTCTTCTGGCTCATGGGGTGTTGAGAGGTGGTTTGTTTCGACACATCATGGCAATACCTGTTTCCTAGCTTGTGTAGGAAGTACAGCTGTTGGCAGGATAAATGTGAGGTGCTGCATTTTGGAAAGGCAAATCAGGGCAAGGCTTAAACTTTTAATGGTAAGCTCCTGGGGTGTTTTGCTGAACAAAGAGACCTTGGAGTGCAGGTTCAAATTTCCTTGAAAGTGGAGTCGCAGGTAGGTAGGATAGTGAAGAAGGTGTTTGGTATGCTTTCTTTTATTGGTCAGAACATTGAGTATAGGAGTTGCTGCTGTAAAGGACATTGTTGGCCACTTCTGGAAAGTGCATGCAATTTTGGTCTCCCTCCTGTAGGAAGGATGTTGTGAAACTTGAGGGAGGTGCCAATATGGGAAATGATAAACAGACCATGCAGCAAGGAAAGAGTGTGTGACCCTCAGAGACAATCAACAGGTCAGACGAGAAGTTACAAAGAGAGTAAAAGATTAAAACTAAAGGCTATACATCTGAACACACATAGCTTTCAAAACAAACAGATGCATTGAGATCATTAACAGAATTGAATAAATACAATCTGGTAGCCATTGCACAGACAAAGCTGTAGGATAACATGGATTGGGAGCTGTGTCTCGATGGATATTGGACATTTAGGAATGACAGGATCTGAGGAAAGGTTAGAGGGTGGTTCTGGTATTTAATGATGAAATTAATCTCACAGAAAGGCATGAGCTACTTTTTAGGAAATCAAGGTGTGGAAACAACTTGGATAGAAATGAAAAATGATAAAAACAAGAATTTGCCTGTGTAGGTGGTATACAGGCCCCCAAACAGCAACCACACAACAGAAAGGGTTGGAAAGAAAAAAATAACTGGTCTTGTCATTACAATACGGCAATAATCATGGGTGCTTTATAAATAAATATTTTTTATTGGAAAGCTTTTTTAAATCTTTTACAAAACATTTATGTATAAAGAAAAAAAATCACCATCAAGACAGAACAAAAACAGTATAAAGAACAAGGCCATAACATAATATCCTTGTTACTAAACAACCCACTATTCTACCAAAATAAACCTATCTACTTAACTAAAACTAAACTACAAACATATTGAATAAATACTAATTTAAATTACTTTCTAGTTACTTAAATTAGATAATGTCTTACTACTTTATTTCTGTCTTACTCATCACACCTCCACTGAGGCTCCCATCCCTGGGAGTACCCCCTACAGTACCCATATTCTTTTCCTTCTAGTCTCCTCCTCCCAGGGCCCCACGGGCGCCCATAAAGGTTCCCATGGCTATACCACGGCCCTGACTAATATTGCCAACAAGTCAGTTTCAATATAATTTAAAAAGGGCCGCCGGGTCCTATAAAACTGCTCCATTTTGTGCTGCACCATATTTGTGAGGTAACCTCGGGGGAGATGCTCCATCACCAGCTTACGCCGCCCCATGAGACCTGGTGGTTCTTCTGACATCCGATTTAGTAAAATGTTCTTCCTCACGCAATGGGCAAGGATATTATACAGTCTCTTCCCATGTTCCCCCAGAAAGGGCAAGTTTGGCAGCCCCAAAAGAAAAATTACTGGATCCATGTTAATTTCAATCCCCAGAATATCCTTTAACTCCCTTACTATAGCACTCCAATATCTTTGGATCCTGCAACGTGACCAATAACAATGTGCGAGAGTACCTATATTAATTTTACATTTGAGACATTCTGGTGACACTCCCCTCTTAAACTTAGCTGGCCTTTCTGGTGCCATATGAGCCCTGTGTAAGATCTTCACTTGCATAGCCTGTGCTCTGTTACATACTGAAATTTTCCTTACATTCCCTCAGATATCGTCCCTTATCTCCGGTGAAACGTCCTGTCCTAACTCTCGGTTCCACGTTTTACATAGTCCTTCCATATCCCCCAGAGCACGGCCTTTCTGTAAATGATGTAAAGTACTAAGTGAAAGAGTACCCGTGCACCAGAGGACCCTTTTCTCCACATCTGATTTCTAACATTGGGCCAGGTGCGTGGTCGTCCTCTGAATATAGCCCCTTATCTGGAAATATCGAAAAAGGTCCTTATTGGATAATCCATGTTTCTGACCTAACTGACTGAATGACATCAGGACCTCTCCCTCGAACAAATCTCCCAACCATAGAATTCCTTTGTTCTCCCATGTCTTCAAGCCGGAGTCCATTGCCCCAGGTTTAAATCCTTGGGCTCCTACCAAGGGGGTAAATGGCGAAGTCTAAAACCAATTGCCCTTGTCTTGCCTCATTATCCTCCAGGCTTTCACTGTATTGAAGATAATTGGACTATTGCATTGCTGAGTCACGGATTTCATCTTGTCCATAAATAATAAATTAATTAGAGGACATTTCGACTGTGAGGCTTCAAAATATAGCCATGTCGATTCTGAATTCCCCCATACCCAGTCACCAACATATGTTAACAAAGCACTTATTTGATATTTCTTCAAATCCAGAAGATCCATTCTTCCCTCAGCTTGTGAAAGCTGTAAGTTAGTGAATTTAATTAGAGGACTTCTTTGTCACCAAATAAAGGACCCTAGCCAACCATTAATTCTCCATAATACTTGTCCAGATAACAGTAAAGGGAGCATTCTCATGGGATATAGCAGTCGGGGAAGGACATTCATCTTCATCAGACCTAGTCAGCCCAGCCATGATAATGGTAATCCTTCCCATCGCTGCAAATCCTCCTTTACCCTCTCTAGTAATGGTACAAAGTTAGCCTTATACAGCAGGTAGAAGGAAGGGGATCAAAAATTCTCAAATACAGAAAACATTTTGGTGACCACCTAAATAGGAATTGCATTTTATCCTTCAAGCTAGGCATCTCCACTAAGCCCCCTAACCGGCATGGCTTCCAATTTTTTTGAAATTGATCCTATAACCCGAAAAACTACCATATGAATTAATTGTTTGGATCAGCCGAGGAATAGACTTCTCCAGTTCGGCCAAGAATAAAAGGACATCATCAGCATGTAGGGTATTCTTATGTTTACCCCATTCCCACCTTTGGCACTACTGCTACCCATCTGGCAAAGGATCCCCTCAAACCAAAACGCTCTGGAACCTCAAATGGATATGGCCATTCTATCTGATCAAAGGCTTTTTCTGCTTCTAAGGAGACCACCAAACCCGGAATCAATCTTTGCTGACATACCTGTACTGTATTCAGTACTCTCCTAATATTGTTAGAGGAACTGTGGCCCTTAATAAAACCGGTTTGGTCTACTTTTATAATATGTGGCAAAACTTTCTCCAACCTCAGAGCCAATATCTTTGATAAAATTTTGAAATCTACAAACAGTAGAGAGATCGGTCTATATGAAGTACATTCTTCGGGGTCCTTCTTAAAATAAGGGAGATATTAGCTTCCCTAAGAGTAGACAGCAGACAATCTGTGTATAAGAATATTTATACATCCCCAGAAGTAGTTCCACTAATATGTTTATGAATTCCTTATAAAATTCAGTTGGGAATCCACCTGGCCCAGATGCTTTGCCATCTTGGAGATGTCTTATTGCTTCCTGCACTTCCTGTGCTGTTAAAGGCTCATTCAAAAGGGAAGCTTGCTCCTTACTCACATTGGGGAGGGCCAGATTTTCAAAGAAGGATTGCATTCCCATTGTACTATGTTCACTCCCCTCCAACCGATATAGCTCTTTAAAATATTCCCTAAACCTAGCATTGATCTTTTTCGAATCACAGGTAATCATACCAGTCTTCTCCTGGACAGAGGTAATAGGAAGGAAGCTTTCTTCCTCCTAGCTGAATAAGCCAGATATTTACCAGGCTTATCTCCAAATTTGAACAGTCTTTGTTTGACAAAGGAGAACCTTTTTTTTAGCTACTTGTGTGTGTATTGAGTCGAGGGCAGCCCGGAGAACTGTGACCCGCTGAAGTTTAACCAATGGCGGTTTATTATAATATGTTTTTGCAGCTACCTTCAGTCGGGCCTCCCAGCAACTTCTGATCCTCCTCCTTCTGTCTTTTTCTAGTCGCCGAATATGAAATAATATGCCTTAGGATCTCCCAAAGGTATTGCTGGATTACTAGCCGTACCTGAATTAATATCCCAAAAGGTCCTGAATTCCCTTGTAATATATTTAATAAATTTACTATCCCCAAACAAAAATGAATCCATGAGCCCATTCAAAAGGGAAGCCTGCTCCTTACTCACATTGGGGAGGGCCAGATTTTCAAAGAAGGATTGCATTCCCATTGTACTATGTTCACTCCCCTCCAACCGATATAGCTCTTTAAAATATTCCCTAAACCTAGCATTGATCTTTTTCGAATCACAGGTAATCATACCAGTCTTCTCCTGGACAGAGGTAATAGGAAGGAAGCTTTCTTCCTCCTAGCTGAATAAGCCAGATATTTACCAGGCTTATCTCCAAATTCGAACAGTCTTTGTTTGACAAAGGAGAACTTTTTTTTAGCTACTTGTGTGTGTATTGAGTCAAAGGCAGCCCGGAGAGCTGTGACCCGCTGAAGTTTAACCAATGGCGGTTTATTATAAGATGTTTTCGCAGCTACCTTCAGTCGGGCCTCCCAGCAACCCCTGATCCTCCTCCTTCTGCCTTTTTCTAGTCGCCGAATATGAAATAATATGCCTTAGTGATCTCCCAAGGTATTGCTGGATTACTAGCCGTACCTGAATTAATATCCCAAAAGGTCCTGAATTCCCTTGTAATATATTTAATAAATTTACTATCCCCAAACAAAAATGAATCCATGAGCCAGTGACATGCATTTGCTCTACTGCCCTTGGCTTTAATATCTAAATATATTGGTGCATGATCCGAAACAGCTATATTCCCTATTTTATGACTCTATTACATGCAAATATTCTGTCCAGATCATCAGGTGACATAAAAAAATATATCAATTCGCATATGACATTTACGTGGGTTGAAATAGAATGTGAAATCTCTTCCATTAGGGTGGTGATACCTCCACACATCCACAAATCCCAACTCATCGCACATGTCCACCAACTGTTTAAACTGTGTGGGCATACCTGCCAGGCCCTCTGGCACCCTGTCAAACTCTAGATCTATAAGGCGATTAAAATCTCCTTCAATAATCATATGGCGAACCCCAAGATTCATTAATTTAGCCACTGCATCGATTAGAAATTCAAGAGGGTGCGCCGGGGGACAATATACATTCAGCTTCCATGATCATCCTTAACCTGCTCCATTATTTGGAAGGGGAGGTTCCTTCTTATCATTACAGCTACCCCTCTACTCTTAGAACTGAAGGATAAGAAAAACACCTTGTCGAACCCCCCCCCCCCGCTGTAGTTTTAAATGTTCCTTGTGAGTTAGGTGCGCCTCTTGCAGCAGGGCAATACCCTGAGGCTCAACAAAACCTTCTTTCTTTTAAAAGGAGAGTGACTCCCTTTCATATTTCAGGTGCACCACCTGAACAAATCACTAGCCATGGTCATCTAGGACAGACCGTGGTTTCCAAGGGGGAAGGAACTTATCTGAGGCGTGACGAGTTACAAAGATACTAACTCCATGAAATCTAAGAACTATTCCTATAGAAACAACTACATCTAAAAAAAAAACATTTAACTGAAACAAATACTCAAATAACCCCCCATTTGCTCAGGATACTCCCCCTGCCTGTAGGGGGCACCCTTCCCAATCCCTACTACCATCTTAACTCGCTGTAGCTGAGGCCATGCCCTAGCCTCAGGCAATTCACAAATAACAAAGACTTGTTATTTACATTCTGAAACAGTGGATACCCATTCCACACCCTCTCCCCCCACCTCCCCCCGACACACACACACGTCTTAGTCACAAATATAGTCACCCCAAATGCAAAATCAAAGAGACAGTATTTAAAAAAAGATCCTCGGTATTACTCGGCCGACCGATATATAAAGTTGTTCCAATTTAACAAATTTACAACAAAACCATACATGTGCAATCAATAATCACAAAAAAAGGGGAAGAGGGAAAGGGGGATAGGGAAATAGCAAGGAGGGTAATTACAAAAAAAACCCCCAAAACAATGTTCACAATAATGCTCCCTCCCCTCCCATCCCAACTCAGGTCCTTCATATCAGAGATTTCACAAAGTCCTTCACCTTTTCAGGGGAGTCAAAGTTATACACTGATCCCCCCCCAGGGAACATGCAGTACAGCTGGGTACCTCATCGAGTATTGGGTGTTTAAGTTCCTTAATTATTTTTTAACATCATCAATTGTTCTTCTCCTCTTGACCAGGACGCCTGAAAAATCTTGAAAAAACATTATGTTTGAACATTTATACATTAACACTTTTGAATTCTTTCCCAATTTTGTTGCTGTCTCCACTATAAACTGTTTTTCTTTATAATACAGGAGCTGCACTAGGACCACATTGGGGCGCTGGTCCAGCCCAGGACCGCTCCACACTTACCAGGCCCGACCCACACTTACCAGGCCCGACTCACACTTACCAGGCCCGACCCACACTTACCAGGCCCGCTCCACACTTACCAGGCCCGACCCACACTTACCAGGCCCGACCCACACTTACCAGGCCTGACTCCAACTCTAACTGCAGAAACCTCAGGAACCATTCCTGCAGGAAGCCAGTGAGATCTCCTCCTTCTTCATGATCCGGGAGTTTTTTTCTTCTACTTTTATTTTCTAGATCATCGACTTGATCCTGAAGGACCCGAATCTGGTCTTCCAGCGTTCGGGTCCTTCCTCCCGAAACCTCAGCCAGGGTCTCCGATGCCCCGGTCCTTTCCTCCATTGCCTCCAGTCTTTGTTCCAGGAGCTGCATTTCCTGTTCATGCTTTTTTAGCATGGCAGACAGTGGGTCCACAGTTGCTTGAATCCACTCTCGGAGTTTAGCAAACTCTGAGAGTAAGTATGCTGTCCTTCTGGATCCAAAGGGGCCATCCCAGTAGACTGAGTACTGGCAGCAGGCACTCCTGATTCAGTAGGGGAGTTCCCTGTTTGCTGTCCTCCTTTAGGCCCCTTTCCTTTACTGGTCTTCATTCTGGCCTGAAGGTGTCTCAGGTGATTTCAGCAGCTCAAAATAATCAGTAAGTTTAAGTTAATGCTTTTTTTCTCTTTGGGGTGGTTAAAAAGGATGGGCGCAGGGGGTAAAGGTCCCTTTGTCCAGGGGTATGGCAGAGAGCCCTGCACAGCAGATCATTCAGACTGCTGCCATCTTGGATCTGATCATGGGTGATTTTAATTGACATGTCAATTGAAAAGGTCAGATGGGCAAAGCCAGGTTTTTCTGTATTTGGTCAAGAACTGCCTCAGTTTCTGAAGAGTAATAAATGGTACTGAACATTGTGTAAGTATCAGCAAACATCCCCATTTCTGACCTTATGATGGAGGGAAGGTGAAGCAGCTGAAGATGGTTGGGCCTAGGACACCTACCCTGACAAACCCCTGCAGAGACGGCCTGGAGCTGAGATGACTGACATTGAACAACACAACCATCTTGAGCCTGGTGTGACCTTTCAGTATTCTCCTATTATGTATTCCTTTGTCTTGTTTGACCTCCTCATATGCATGTCTTCTCCTTTCTGTGGATAGACCAGTGAAGATTCTGTATCCTCATCTTGCCTGTTACAATGAGCCATTTGGCCATCTGTTTTGGCGGATTCAGAGGGTGGCTCACTGATACACTTGGTGTCTGGGTTTTTTTGTCAGAATAGACTAGGACCCTGACTGGTGAAATTCCATATGTGCCCATCAAGGAAGACAGATGAAGATTAGGGAATTGCTGTGAGAAGAAAGCTTGTCGACAATATTTTTTTCATCCAACTGGAAGTATTTTAAGATGTGTTACAAAAGTCAGTTATGGATGTACTTTCCAATTCTAAATTGCAAACTATATGACCAATTCCCTTCTATAACCACTAGATGGTACTGACATGTAACGATGTTCATGCAAAATTGAGAGATTCTATTCAAGACAACAAAAGCTCAGTGTGTCTGACCCTCTGATTGGCCATCCTCCAGCACAAAAAGTGCTCAAGTCTCTGGCGTGAGATACACCCACAAGAGCCAAGGCTTCTGTTCTGAAATCTACCACAAACTGCAGCCAATAATTTAATCACTAGAAGCAGGGCATGCAACTGAGGGTCGTCTTCAGCTCAGTAAAAAAATTGAAACTTGAAGTCCACTGCTTTTCATCATTCGTGTAAACGATTTGGATATGAACATAGAATAAAATAGAATAGAAACCCTACAGCGTGGAAACAGGCCGTTTGGTCCAACAAGTCCATACTGACACTCTGAACAATATCTCTGTTATGGATGAGGCCAGATGTCTCAAAACATTCTTGAGCAGACAACCCAGACCATAACTTTGCAATTTATTTCGGTACGTGTACGTTGAAAATCACCCGGCTAGCTAGGCTGACTACTAGGTTTTAAAACAGACAGAAATTTATTCACAAAATTACACAGTGAAACACAAAGAACAGAATAAAGAACCCCTACAGAACTCAGTCTATCCAAACGAGACTTAATTATGCTGTTCCGAATTTACACAACAGTCCCAATAAGCCAACCAATCGCCACCCGCCCCCGACCCCCACAAAGGTTAAAAAAAGGAACAGATGCTTACAGGTTGAAGTTAGGAGGGCAGGAGAGAGAAAGTTTCAGATCAGATCACCTACAGTGTGGAAACAGGCCCTTCGGCCCAACAAGTCCACACTGACCCTCCAAAGAGCAACCCACTCAGATCCATTCCCCTAACTAATGCACCTAACACTACGGGCGATTTAGCATGGCCAATTCACCTGACCTGCACATATTTGGACTGTGGGAGGAAACTGGAGCACCTGGAGGAAACCCACACACAGTCTGCGCGAGGCTGGAATCGAACCTGGGTCCCTGAGACAGCAGTACTAACCACTGAGGCACCGTGCTGCCCCACACAGCTTACTATAGAACTCCCAACTAGTTCTGGACTGAATGCAACTGCTCAGCAAGAGAGCTGACTGCTCCCATTTCATTACACAGGTCGCTTCTAAAACATGACCACTTTGGCCTGAAGTCTCACCTGTTTAAATATAAACAAAAAGGCCTCTCAATACCCTTTAATCTCTGTACCAAGCCAGTCTAATCGATACCAGGAGATGTTTATGACCGCTCTGAAAAATACCAAGGACACAGTATCCATGAGAAAAGGAATAGCTATTAGTAAAAAGGGACCAACTTTGTGACACATCCCCCCTTAAAAAAAATGAACCATTAATACCGAAAGGTGGCTTCACTTTTAAAACTCTTCAAAAACCTAGTTAGTATTCTAAACACACATCTCCACGATACATGCAAACACACATAACCGCATGCAAGATCAGGCCATGGCTCACCCGCCACCGAATGCCCTTCTTAAGGGCTTATGCCCGAAACGTCGATTCTCCTGTTCCCTGGATGCTGCCTGACCTGCTGCGCTTTTCCAGCAACACATTTTCAGCTCTGATCTCCAACATCTGCAGACCTCACTTTCTCCCCAGGGATTAAATATTTTAGTAGGGTCAGAGGTGGGGGTAAAAGAGGGGGAGGTGTGGCATTGCTTGTCAAAGATAGTATTACAGCGGTGGAAAGGACGATGGATGAAGACTTGCCATCTGAGATAGTTTGGGTTGAGGTTAGGAATAGGAAAGGTGAGGTCACCCTGTTAGGAGTTTTCTACAGGCCTCCTGATAGTCCGAGAGACGGAGAAGAAAGGATAGGGAAGGTGATTCAGGAGAAGAGTGAAAGTAATAGGGTGGTTGTTATGGGGGACTTTAACTTTCCTGATATTGATTGGGAAAGCTATAGCTCAAGTTCGTTAGATGGGTCAGTGTTTGTTCAATGTGTACAGGAGAGTTTCCTGACACAATATGTAGACAGGCCAACAAGAGGTGACGCCATACTGGATTTGGTTCTGGGTAACGAACCAGGCCAGGTGTTAGAATTAGAGGTAGGTGAGCACTTTGGGGACAGTGACCACAATCCGGTGACTTTTACTCTAGTGATGGAGAGGGATAAGTGTGCACTACAGGGCAAGAGTTATAGATGGGGGCAAGGAAATTATGATGCTGTGAGGCATGACTTAGGATGTGTGGCCTGGAAAAGTAAGCTTCAAGACAAGGGCGTAACTGATATGTGGAGCTTGTTCAAGGAGCAAATATTGAGTGTCCTTGATAATTATGTACCTGTCAGGCAGGAAGGAAAGGGTCGTGCGAGGGAGCCGTGGTTTAATAAGGAATTGGAATCCCTTGTTAAATGGAAGAGGGCGGCCTATCTCAAGATGAGACGTGAAGGTTCAATTGGGGCGATTGAGAGTTATAGGGTAGCCAGGAAGGACCTGAAGAGAGAGCTAAAAGCAGCAAGGAGGGGACATGAAAGGTCCTTAGTCGGTAGGATTAGGGAAAACCCTAAGGCTTTCTATAGGTATGTTAGGAATAAAAGAATGACTAGGGTAGGAATAGGTCCAGTCAAGGATAGTAGGGGGAAGTTGCGTGTGGAGGCGGAAGAGATTGGGGAGACACTGAATGAATACTTTACTTCAGTATTCACTCAGGAACAGGGCATTGTCGATGAGAATACTGAGGCACAAATAAGTAGAATGGATGGCTTTGAGGTATGTAGAGAAGAGGTGTTGGAAATCCTGGAAAAGGTGAAAATAGATAAGTCCCCTGGGCCTGATGGCATTTATCCTAGGATTCTCTGGGAAGCAAGGGAGGAGATTGCAGAGCCATTGGCCTTAATTTTTATGTCCTCTTTGTCTACAGGAGTAGTCCCAGAAGACTGGAGGATAGCAAATGTGGCGCGGGGCGCGAAAAAGGGGAGTAGGGATAGCCCTAGTAACTATAGGCCGGTGAGTCTCACTTCTGTTGTGGGCAAAGTCTTAGAGAGAATTGTAAGGGATAGGATTTATGCACATCTAGATAGGAATAATGTGATCAAGGATAGTCAGCATGGTTTTGTGAAGGGCAAGACGTGCCTCACAAACCTTATTGAATTCTTTGAAAAGGTGACGAAGGAGGTGGATGAGGGGAAAGCGGTAGATGTGGTATATATGGATCTTAGTAAGGCATTTGATAAGGTTCCCCATGGTAGGCTACTGCAGAAAATACGGAGATATGGCATCGAGGGTGAGTTGGAGGTTTGGATTAGGAATTAGCTGGATGGAAGAAGACAGAGGGTAGTAGTTGATGGCAAAGTTTCTTCATGGAGTGCCGTCACTAGCGGTGTTCCGCAAGGATCTGTTTTGGGACCATTGCTGTTTGTCATTTTTATAAATGACCTGGAAGAGGGGTTAGAAGGTTGGGTAAGCAAGTTTGCGGATGATACGAAAGGCGGAGGAGTTGTTGACAGAGAGGAAGGATGTGGCAGGTTACAGCAAGATATAGAGAAGCTGCAGAGCTGGGCAGAAAGGTGGCAAATGGAATCCAATGTAGCTAAGTGTGAGGTGATTCACTTTGGGAAGAATAACAAAAAGATGGGGTACTGGGCTAATGGTCGGATACTTGGTAGTGTGGATGAGCAGAGGGATCTTGGTGTCCATGTACACAGATCTCTGAAAGTTGCCACCCAAGTAAATAGTGCGG
>NC_057712.1:130468720-130492598 GCF_004010195.1 Chiloscyllium plagiosum
CAGTCAAGTTTGTGAGACATGATTTCCCACGCACAAAGCCATGATGACTATCCCTAATCAGTCCTTGCCTTTCCAAATACATGTACATCCTGTCCCTCAGGATTCCCTCCAACAACTTGCCCACCACCGAGGTCAGGCTCACCGGTCTATAGTTCCCTGGCTTGTCTTTACTGCCCTTCTTAAACAATGGCACCATGTTTGCCAACCTCCAGTCTTTCAGCACCTCACCTGTGATTATCGATGATACAAATACCTCAGCAAGAGGCCCAGCAATCACTTCTCTGGCTTCCCACAGAGTTCTAGGGTACACCTGATCAGGTCCTGGGGATTTATCCACCTTTTCAAGACATCCAGCAATTCCTCCTCTGTAATCTGGACATTTTGCAAGGTGTCACCATCTATTTCCCTACAGTCTATATCTCCATATCCTTTTCCACAATAAGTACTGATGCAAAATATTCATTTAGTATCTCCCCCATTTTCTGTGGCTCCATACAAAGGCCACCTTGCTGATCTTTGAGGGGCCCTATTCTCTCCCTAGTTACCCTTTTGTCCTTAATATATTTGTAAAAACCCTTTAGATTCTCCTTAATTCTGTTTGCCAAAGCTATCTCATGTCCTCTTTTTGTCCTCCTGATTTCCCTCTTAAGTATACTCCTACTGCCTTTATACTCTTCAAAGGACTTATTCAATCTATCCTGTCTATACCTGACATATGCTTCCTTCTTTTTCTGAACCAAATCCTCAATTTCTTTAGTCATCCAGCATTCCCCATACCTACCAGCCTTCCCTTTCACCCTGACAGGAATATACTTTGTCTGGATTCTCGTTATCTAATTTCTAAAGGCTTCCCATTTGCCAGCCATCCCGTTACCTGCGAACATCTGCCTCCAACCAGCTTTCGAAGGTTCTTGCCTAATACCGTCAAAATTGGCCTTTCTCCAATTTAGAACTTCAAAGTTTAGATCTGGTCTATCCTTCCTGGAAAAATACCCAATGGGTCTTTGTACTCCCCCGCCATCCCCCTGCAGGAGCACCGCACCGACTCCCACACCACTGGCATCGATAGCCACCTTGAAAGGCTTTGTGTAATCCGGTGGATAATACTGGGGCAGTGGTCAACACAGTTTTTAGGCTGTCAAATTCCTTTTGACACACCGCTGTCCACTGAAACTTCTTACCCTTTTTTAACAATTCCGTGAGTAGAGCAGCCAGACTGCTAAAGTTCGGCACAAACGTCTGGTAAAATCCACTCAGTCCCAGGAACCGTAGTACTGCGTTTTCGTCAATGGTGTAGGAAATTCCCCAATTACTTTTATTTTTACATCCAGTGGGGCCATTTGTCCATGTCCAATAACATGGCCCAGGAAGGTGACTTGGGCTTTGATAAATTCACTTTTAGCTAGGTTTACCACCAAGCCTGCCTTCCGAAGTTGATCGAACAAATCCGATAAATGCCGTAAATGTTCCTTCCATGAGAGACTAAAAATCACCAGGTCATCAATGGACACCACACAGTTGGGTAATCTGGCAATGACCATATTAATCAGTCTCTGAAAAGTGGCTGGAGCGTTTTTCATATCAAATAGCAAGACTTTGAACGGATATAGTCCATTTGGTGTTATGAAAGCCAAAATTGCCTTTGCTCTCTCTGACAGAGGCACTTGCCAGTAGCCTCTGAGTAAGTCCAACTTAGAAATCTAAGTTGCTTCTCCCATTTGTTTGACACAGACCTCCAACCATGGAATTGGATATGCACCAATCTTTGTAACAGCATTGACTTTGTGATACATAACTGTTGGGTACCATCTGGCTTTGGCACCATGACGATGGGTGAACTCCAGTCACTGTAACTCACTGATTCTGCCATCTTGGAGAATGCGCTCCATCTCCTTCTGAACCTGTGCCAACTTTAGAGGGTTTTGCCTATAAGGACATTGCTTAATCGGAACAGATCTCCTATCTATACATCACGCACATTTAGGTTAGTACTTCCCAGTTTATTTCCTCATATCTCCCCATGTGATAGTAATAACTCTTTCAGGTCATTTCGATTTTCTTGTGGAAGGTAGCACAATTTTTCCCAATTTTTGACAACTCCGTCATTGACCAATTTGATTTGAGGAATGTCCAATTCAGAATCCTCTGAACTTGGTTCTTCTTTCTGTGTTGTAATCATTAACACCTTCTCCTCTTGCTTTCCTTCCCTAACAAAATACCTTTTAAGCAAATTCATGACACAGATTTCTTCCTGTTTGGAGTCCTTATCAAGTAGTTCACCTCACTCAATTTCCTCTCGGTTTGATACGGTCCATAAACCTTGCTTTTAAAGGTCCACCTGTGACTGAAAGTAACACCTATACCTTATCTCCAATTGCAAAATTGCGAATTTGTGATTTCTTATTCACCTCCTGTTTCATTGTATACTGTGATACTTTTAAATGCTGTCTAGCCAACTCTGCAGCTCTATTTAACGGTTCTCTAAAATTTGACACATAGTCCAAATGGGTGGTCTCTGAATTCTGACTTGTTAATTTCTCGTTAGTCAATTTTAATGGTCCTCTTACTTCATACCCAAAAATTAATTCATATGGACTGAATTTGGTCGATTCATTCGGTGCATCTCTGATCGCAAAAAGTGCAAACCGAACTCCCTTATCCCAATCCTCTGGATAATCCTGACCATAAGCCTGCAACATGGTCTGCAGTGTTTGATGCCATCTCTCTAGTGCTCCCTATGATTCCGGACGGTATGCAGTAGATGCGAATTGCTTTATTCCCAAGTTATCCATAACCTCCTTGAATAGTTTGGATGTGAAGTTTGATCTTGATCTGACTAATTCTCTATTAGTAGTCCATATCTAGTAAAAAAATGTAATTAATTCTTCTACAACCCTTTTAGCTGTGATGTTGCGTAATGGGATTGTCTCTGGAAATCTAGTCAACACATCCATTATTGTTAATAAATACTTATTCGCACTTTTTGTTTGAAGTAGGGGACTTACGCAATCAATCAAGACTCTTGTGAAATGTTCCTCAAATGCTGGAATAGGTATTAAAGGTGCAGGTTTTATCACTGCCTGTGGTTTTCCGATTAGCTGACATGTATGACAAGTCTGGCAAAATTCAACTACATCCTTATGTAGTCCAAGCCAGTAAAAATGTCTTTGTATTTAGCTTGAGTTTTCCTCACCCCTAAATGACCTCCAAATGGTAGCTCATGCACCACTCGCAGCACCTCCTTTCTATACCCTACTGGCAAAACAATTTGATGTCTCTCTGCCCATTTCTCATCTGGTTGAATTTGTGATGGTGTCCATTTCCTCATTAAGACATCATTTGTTAAATAATAACACACAGGGATGCATTCTTTCTCCTTTTCTGTAAATGTCTTTTAATACAACTGCTTTAAGTTCTCATTTTTCTGCTGTAACTCAATCAGTTTAGTAAAGCTAAAGATACTTGCATGTTTACCTATTTGCTCCTTCTCTGTCCCACTTATCTGATCAAAAATAGTCTTGGATAAAGCTACGTCAGCTTCTGTATCTGTGCCTTTTGATCTCTTCTGTTTCAACTTGTGCCTCTGTGATCTTGTGACTACACAATCAGGGAAAATCCCTGAATAAAGATCCTTAATTTCTTCAGTTGCCGGCGTCTCCACTGGCATTTCAACCAGAGTAGGCAGCATGCCTACCGGAGGATCAGCTATATCATTTGCAAGGACAAATTGCATTCCTGGAGCTGAGAGTTTGTCCAGCACTCCTCCCACAAATTCTACACTCTTCTCTGGACTCTCTAGCCTCACTTTACATAACTGAGCACTTTTTGTCTCACCATGAATTCCTGTTACCAGTAACTTTCTGGGCAATAGCATGTCAGGAGTGTATATCTCCTCATACTTCAGCATTACAGACTGAGAGGATCCTATGACCCTTCATATTGTAACCTCCTTACCTACTGCTCCTGGCCGATGTGAATAAACTTTACCCTTGCATGTATATTTTTTAAGGAGATCTGGCACTTCCTCCTTAACCGGCCTCTGATCATCTTGAACATTCTGAGGCAATTGTCTAACTTCCCTTGTGCTTTTTGTTACTAGACAAACAAAACTCCCAGGCTTGTCTGGTTTTCCTACATCTGGCTTTCTCCTCGCCCACCAACACTGTGATTTCATGTGGCCCACGTTATTACAATGAAAACACAGGAGCTTTTTAACTTCTTTGTCCCCCTCAAGGGTTTCTTTTTTACCCTGTGGTAAGTTATCCTTATGATCTTCACTGAGATCTACCTTTCCTTTTCCACATGAGGATTTCTCTTTGCCCCAATTTCTATCCCTTACGGACTGAAAATGATTCTGGAAGCCAAACCGAGTTTCATGGACAAGCTCATAAGCATCAGCCATTTCAGCTGCTAACCTTCGCTATTTAAACTCTCTGCTCTTCCACGTCAGGTCACATTACCTCCTCGCTAAGGTCACCTTCAGCATTTTAAGCTGACTTTCCTTTTTAAGTGTCAGTTTTTGAAGTTCAAAAGCTCTCTCTTTTTCTTTCTGTGCTCTCTTTTTCTCTCTGTTCTGCTGCTCTCTCTTTTTCTCTCTCTTCCACTTTTAATTGTAATTAAAACTGAGTTTTATGGACCAGCTTATAATCATTAACCACTTCAGCTGCTCGCCTTGCTGTTTTAACTTTCTGCTCTTCCACATGAGTTTGCACTACTTCAGGCAGTGAGTTTTGATAGATCCATCTATCAAAATTACTCTGTTTCATCCTTTCAAACTCAATATAGGTTTGACCAGGGTCCCTCCTTAGATTCCTGAAAAACGTTGTCTATCGGCTTGTGGTACAAGCTCATATGCACTTAAAATGGCTTTCTTCACCTCCTCATACTCCCCAAATAGCTCTGCTGATAGTGATGTGAATACCTCACTAGCCCGACCTACAAGTTTTGTTTGGATCAACAAAACCCACCTTGCCACTGGCTGTTGCATTTGTTTGGCCGCCTTTTCAAATCAGATGAAAAAGGTTTCCAATCCTTCTAATCAAATTTAGGCAATGGTTGAATATACTCAAACAGTTTCTCACTAGACTTCTGGCCATCAGGGGTTTGCTCCTTCTCACTCTCTTCCTCACTAAGCCTACCCTCAGCCTTTATCTCCAGCCTTTTAAGCTGACGTTCCTTTTTAATTGTCAGTTTTTGAAGTTCAAAAGCTCTCTCTTTTTCACTCTCTTCTGCTTTTAATCATAACTCAAACTGTTTCATTTCTGCTGCCCTTTCCTTATTAGATTACATTACAGTGTGGAAACAGGCCCTTTGGCCCAACAAGTCCACACTGACCCACCAAAGTGCAACCCACCCATACCTCTAACCTAACACTACGGGCAATTTAGCATGGCGAATTCACCTGACCTGCACATCTTTCAGAAAAAAGGGACCCAGCTTTGTGACAATCCCACCCAAACCCATTCGGTAAAACCAGTAACTACAGATGCTGGAAACCAGATTCTGGAGTAGAGTGGTGCACCCAAACCCATTCCCCTGTCCAATTACTCTACATTTCTCCCTGACTAATGCACCTAGCCTAAACATCCCTGAACACTATGGGCAATTGAGGTATATAGTTAGTAAGTTTGCAGATGACACCGAAATTGGAGGTGTAGTGGCCAAGGAAGTTTACCTCAGATTACATTGGGATCTTGATCAGATGGGCCAATAGCTGAGGAGTGGCAGCTGGATTTGAGATAAATGCGAGGTGCTGCATTTTGGACAGACAAATCAGGTCAGGACTTATACACTTAATGGTAAGGTCCTGGGGAGTGTTGTTGAACAAAGAGACCTTGGAGTGCAGGTTCATGGTTCTTTGAAAGTGGAGTCGCAGGTAGACAGGATAGTGAAGAAGGTTTTTTTTAATTGGTCAGATCATTGAGTACAGGATTTGGGAGGTCATGTTGTACAGGATATTGGTTGGCTACATTTGGAATACTACATGCAATTCTGGTCTCCCTATTATAGGAAGGATGTTGTGAAACCTGAAAGGTTCAGAAATGATTTTCAAGGATGTTGCCACGGTTGGACAGTTTGAGCTGTACGAAGAGGCTGAACAGGCTGGGGCTGTTTTCCCTGGAGCGTCAGAGGCTGAGGGGTGACTTTATAGAGATTTATAAAATCTTGAAAAGCATGGATAGGATAAATGGTCTCTTCCCTGGGGTGGGAGAGTCCAGAACTAGAGGGCATTGGTTTAGGGTGAGAGGGGAAAGGTATAAAAGAGGGTGATGTGTGTATGGAATGATCTGTAAAAGGAAGTGGTGGAGGCTGGTACAATTACAACATTTAAAAAGCATTTGACTGGGTATGTGAATAGGAAGGGTTTAGAGGGATATAGGCCAAGTGCTGGCAAATGGAACTAGATTGGGTTCGGATATCTGGTTGGCATGGACAAGTTGGACCGAAGATGCTGCACATCTCTCTGACTCTATGACTGTAAGAGAGAAGTTCTTGATTTTAAAAAGAAAAGATGAATATTTTGAAGAGTTATGAAGGTTCTGAACCTATTATTCTTTGAGAACAGCATTTAAAAGTCACGTGAATTTAGCTGACAGACCACCAAGCCACCCAGGAGATAAGTAGTAAAGTATTTGCTCTCTAGGGTTTATGACCTCCAAAGAGGGAACGGCAGGTGGGGAGGGAAGCAGATTCAAGCAGAGAGGAAATGCACAGCAGCAGAGGTGTTGTTATGGCCTCCAAGTAGCCAGGCCTAGCAGAAATCTCGAGTTGTTACCAAAGTCAGTGAGAATAAAACTCCAAAGCAGAAGTCTGTGGAGATGTCACAGAGGTCAAAGCAGTTGAATAAATGAATTCTGGTGACCCAGGTTGAATAACAATGATGACTGTGAAAGACTGTCAATAAAAACTAGTGTCCTTTTGGGAAGGAAATAAGCCATCTTTACTCAGTCCGGCCTACATGTGAATCCAGCCCAAAAGCAATGTGGTTGATTCTTAATTGTCATTTGGGCGATTAAGGATGGCAACAAATATAGGCCGGGCCTGTGATACCTACATCCCATAAAGAATGAATAAAACAAGTGAGCTGAGTTAGCAGCTTGTTTTAAGGATCTCAAAGAGAAAATAGCATTGAGTGAGTAAACAGCAACTTGCTGAAAGGAAACCAGTTCTAGCTACGGCAGTTGAGCAATAACCTCTAGAATACAGGTAGGGCTGCTCCTTCCCTGAGGCTTGAGTGTCTTTGAGGGCATTGCTGGAATAAAGGGATGAATCTTTCTTTCTGATATTTATAATGAGATTGTGCCAATAATTCGTGTCTAGTGCAATATTGTTTATATTTTATTTAGTGTAACAAATATTTAGATTATTTTTGTTACAAGTATATTGACAGCTTCTTGTAAATATGTTAAATGACCGACCACCATGATAAACATTAGGAAAAACAAATAAAATAGCCTTTATTATCACATATACTTGATACAGTGAAAGGTTTATTCATCGCCAATTCCAGCGTCGACTTAGATACAAAATACCTTGGCACAGCCTCTTTTGTCACACGATTTTAGACAATTCAGAAATAAAATGTCCACCATTACAGAAAACAGTTCAGTACAACATACCATGCTGGTACTTAGCTTCCAGTCTGCACCAGCCCTGGGCTCCACACCAAGCCAGCAACATGCCACGCCGGGAGGCCGCTGTGCCAGTCCAGGAGGTCACCATGCCAGGCCGGGTGCCTCCACAGGAGAAGGTCACTGCACCAGGCTGGGAGTCGCTGTGGGAGGGTGCGAGGTTGCTATGCTACACTGGCAAGTCGCTGTAGGAGGCTAGGAGGGCATTGCGCCAGGCCAGGAAGTTGTTATGGAAGACCGGGAGGTCACTGCATCAGGCTGAGAGGTTACCACGACACTTTGACAGGTCGCTGTAGGAGGCCAGGAGGTCACCGCGCCAGGCTGGGAGGTCGCTATGGGAGACCGGGAAGTCACTGCGCCAGGCTGGCAGGTCGCTGTGGGAGGCCGGGAAATCAAAGCGCCAGGCCGGGAGATCGCTATGGGAGGCCAGGAGGTTGCTGCGCTAGGCCAGGAAATCAAACGCCAGGCTGGGAGGTCACTATGGGAGGCCAGGAGGTCGCTGCACCAGGCCAGGAAGTCATTGTGGAATACCCAGAGGTCGCTGCGCCAGGCCGGGAGGTCGCTGTGGCAGGCCAGGAAATCAAAACGCCAGGCCGGGAGGTCGCTGTGGGAGGCCAGGAGGTCGCTGCGCAGGCCGGGAGGTCGCTGTGGGAGGCCAGGAGGTCGCTGTGCCAGGCTGAGAGGTCGCTGTGAGAGGCCAGGAGGTCATTGTGGGAGGCCAGGAGGTCGCTGCACCAGGCCGGGAGGTCGCTGTGGGAGGCCAGGAGGTCACTGCGCCAGGCCAGGAAATCAAAGCGCCAGATGGGGAGGTCGCTGTGGGAGGCCAGGAGGTCGCTGTGGGAGGCGAGGAGGTCGCTGCGCCAGGCCGGGAGGTCGCTGTGGGAGGCCAGGAGGTCGCTGCGCCAGGTCGGGAGGTCGCTGCGCCAAGCCGGGAGGCCACTGTGGGAGGCCAGGAGGTCGCTGTGGGAGGCCAGGAGGTCGCTGCGCCAGGCCGGGATGTCGCTGTGCCAGGCTGAGAGGTCGCTGAGAGAGGCCAGGAGGTCATTGTGGGAGGCCAGGTGGTCGCTGCGCCAGGCCGGGAGTCGCTGTGGGAGGCCAGGAGGTCGCTGCACCAGGCCAGGAGGTGGCTGCGCCAGGCTGGGATGTCGCTTTGGGAGGCCAAGAGGTCGCTGCGCCAGGCCGGGAGGTCGCTGCACCAGGCCAGGAGGTCACTGCGCCAGGCCGGGATGTCGCTGTGGGAGGCCAGGAGGTCACTGCCCCAGGTCGGGAGGTCACTGTGGGAGGCCAGGAGGTCACTGCGCCAGGCCAGGAGGTCACTGCCCCAGGTCGGGAGATCACTGCGCCAGGTCAGGAGATCACTGCGCCAGGCCGGGAGGTCACTGCGCCAGGCCAGGAGGTCACTGCGCCAGGCTGGGAGGTCCCTGTGAGAGGCCGGGAGATCACTGCGCCAGGTCAGGAGATCACTGCGCCAGGCCGGGAGGTCACTGCGCCAGGCAGGGAGGTCGCTGTGGGAGGCCGGGAGGTCACTGTGGGAGGCCGGGAAATCACTGCGCCAGGCCGGGAGGTCGCTGCACCAGGCCAGGAGGTCACTGCGCCAGGCCGGGAGGTCGCTGTGGGAGGCCAGGAGGTCGGGAGGTCGCTGCACCAGGCCAGGAGGTCACTGCGCCAGGCTGGGAGGTCCCTGTGGGAGGCCAGGAGGTCGCTGCGCCAGGCTGGGAGGTCACTGTGGGATGCCAGGAGGTCGCAGCGTTAGGGTGGGAGGTTGCTGTGGGAGGCCAAGAGGTAGTTGCGCCAGGCCAGGAGGTCGCTGCTCCAGGCCGGGAGGTCTCGGTGGGAGGCCATGAGATCACTGCGCCAGGCCAGGGGGTCCCTGTGGGAGGCCAGGAGGTCACTGTGCCAGGCTGGGAGGTTGCTGTGGGAGGCCGAGAGGTGGCTGTGGGAGGCCAGGAGGTAGCTGTGGCAGGCTGGGAGGTGGCTGTGGGAGGCCGGGAAGTCACTGTTGGAGGCCAGGAGAATACTGCGCCAGGCTGGGAGATCGCTGTGGGAGGCCAGGAGGTCGCTGTGCCAGGCTGGGAAGTTGCTGTGGGAGGCTGGGAGGTAGCTGTGGGAGGCCGGGAGGTGGCTGTGGGAGGCTGGGAGGTCACTGTGGGAGGTCAGATGGTCACTGTGCTAGGCCAGGAGTTGTCGCTGGAGGCTGGGAATTGAAGGAAAGAAAAGAAAAAGAAGGGGAAGAAAAAAAACACTAGGAGGATGAAAAAATGTATGGTTTTTCCAGCCAGTTTTCACTCTGAGATCTGAGTTGCTCACACCCTCATAACATCACCCCAACAGCAAATCACTCAACAAGAGTATCAGTCCCATCCTGCTCAACAGCAAATGGTCCATTTTGTACAGGGTCTCACCCGCCCCAGAACTGGTCCTGGTGCCTTCCTCTATCAGTTTTCCAGCCATGTGATCAATCACTCAGTTCTAAGTTTCTATGCTCACTACCTCCTGGGATTGGGAGTAATCCTTGGATGAATGTTGTGAAGGGCTCGTTCTCCTTCCAAATTCCCTGAACTCTGATTTCCCCTTCCTGCCTCTGCTATTATTACTGGGGTGGATGATGGTTTCTAGCTGATCCCCTTTCCCAGAGGAACGTCCTCCAGGTGCTCTGTGACATTCCTGACCCTGCCACCAACACAACATCCGAGAGTTATGTCTGTGGCCATAAAAACACCCAAACTAAAATACATTGTTATGTATGTTGTAGATTGTTATGACTCGATGAAGCTCTCAGCCTCCCAGATGCACCACAGTGACACCAGCCATTGCTTGAGCTTCAAAATCCAGAGATCAGTTTTCAGCAGCTGGAGCTACTTGCTGCATTTATGGCCATCCAGGTCACTGAGAGTCTCCACTGCTTCCCAAAGTCCCAACCGAGATGCTCTGCCATGCCCTAACTGTACTTCATTTACATTAACTTTATTTTACTTTGGCTGGTTTATATTAATTTTATTTTTCTTGACATTAACTTACACCCATTGATAAACATTAATGGTTCTAATGTCCAACAAATGCTTGACATATTTTACTAGTTGCAAAGAACATTACACAGAACCTCTCTTTCCTTGTGCATAAACCTAATCCACTACTCATTCATTCAGATGTAATTTCCTGACATGTGGTTTGAAAAACAGAAATGTAACTAAATCAAAATCACGTAGGTCACAGTGTACAAAGTACACAGCAGAAAGGCATTTCCCCGAAGAATAACATCCTTTCCAATTAACCTCCTGGCTCCTTTAACACTAAACAAATTAACAATAGAAAACCATGGAACTGAAGCCAGAGCCATACAACTCAGGGACAGTCGTTTGGACATATCTAGATCACTGTGCTTTTCAATACCTGTTAGTTCACACTCCTGATTTACTCCCAATACTATATTCTTGGCTGCTTTCAGGATGCCTACTTGCGGAACCCTTCAGAGAACATCTCCTGGACACAAGCATGAAGCAACCCCCCCCCCCCCGGCCGAACACTTTAACTCCCCCTCCCACTCTCCCAAGGAGATGTAAGTCCTTGGCCTCCTCCATCGCCACTCCCTTACCACCCTAAACCTGGAGAAAGAATGCCTCATCTTCCGCCTTGGGATCTGTCTTCCTCCCCAGTCCAACTCCCCTCTCATTTATCTCTCAGCCCCCTTGACCCACAAGCCTCATTCTGATGAAGGCCTTATGCCCGAAACATCGATTCTCCGACTGCTTGGATGCTGCCTGACCTGCTGTGCTTTTCCAGCCCACACTCTCAACACTGCTTTAACACTAAAGGCAGATTTCAAAACAAACCAGTTTGCTTTTCTACAACAAAATTGAGCAACAATTTATTCGTCTTACTGTGGTGTTTTTATGTCATTTATTGAACAATCTTCATTCTAGTCCGAGCTGGGTCACTGACTGGTACATATATTACTCAGAAATTGGTTATGTTCCTGAACAAAGGTTGGAGATGCAAGTTCAAATTCTACCAAGGCAGGCTAAATTAAACAAAGTTGGAATAGAAAGCTCACGTCAGTTATGGTGACCATGTAATAATTGAAATATCCTAAAGCATTTCATCTGGTTCACAAATTGAGAGGCGGCCATTAAAATGGTCAGTGAAAGAAAGAGAGCACAAAATGGAAGAAGTGGAATGCTGAGGTGCACTTCCCTCCTCTTCCACTAAGGGGAGCACACAGCTCTATCTCAGTGAACAAAGTTAAAAATCACACAACAACAGGTTTATTTGGAAGCACTAACTTTCAGAGTGCTGCTCCTTCATCAGGTGGATGTGGAGCAGGACCACATGACAAAAGAATTTATAGAAAAGATTAAAGTGTCAGGCAGCTGAAATATATTAAACAAACTTAGATTTGACATGTTTAATATATTTAATAACTGTTCCACCACCAGTTGGTGTTTATGGAAGAGAATTATAGAGTAATAGAGTCATACAGCATGGAAACAGATCCTTCGGTCCATCCAGTCCATGTCAACCATAATCTCAAATGAAACTAGTCCAACCTATCTGTGCTTTGCCCATACCCCTTCAAACATTTCTTTTACATGTACTTACCTAAATGTCTTTTAAATGTTGTGACTGTACCTGCATCCTCCACTTCCTCTGGAAGGTCATTCCACACACATCCCACTCTCTGTGTAAAGAAATTTCCCCCATGTCATTTTTAAATCTTTCTCCTCTCATTTTAAAAACATGCCCCCAGTCTTGAAGTAGCCCATTTTAGGGAAAAGATATCTGCCATTCACCTAATCTATACCCTTCATGATTTTATAAATATCTATAAAGTCATCTCTCAACCTCCAGTAATGTCATATCCCACGAATGAATAAAAGAACTAACTCAAAGTTTGTGCGAAGATTTGTAGCTCGGGTGCTCGTTGTTGTGATTCTGTTCGCCGAGCTGGAAGTTTTTGTTGCAAACGTTTCGTCTCCTGGCTAGGCGACATCATCAGTGCTTGGGAGCCTCCTGCGAAGCGCTTCTTTGATGTTTCCTCCGGTGTTTATAGTGGTCTGTCCCTGCCGCTTCCGGTTGTCAGTTTCAGCTGTCCGCTGTAGTGGTTGGTATATTGGGTCCAGGTCGATGTGTTTGTTGATGGAGTTTGTGGACGAACACATCGACCTGGACCCAATATACCAACCACTACAGCGGACAGCTGAAACTGACAACCGGAAGCGGCAGGGACAGACCACTATAAACACCGGAGGAAACATCAAAGAAGCGCTTCGCAGGAGGCTCCCAAGCACTGATGATGTCGCCTAGCCAGGGGACGAAACGTTTGCAACAAAAACTTCCAGCTCGGCGAACAGAACCACAACAAAAGAACTAACTGTTTCATTTCAGACTGTAAGGGGCCTATATTTGGCTTCACTAATCTTTTACTTTTTACATATACAGAAGCTCTTTTCTGTTCCTTACAAGCTTACTGTCATACTATATTATCTCCTCTTAACCTCTCAGTGTTCCTTACCTGAATTCTAAACTACCCCAAGTCATATCTTGAGTATTTCCAGCATTTTTTGCTTTTTATCTAGAAACCCTGACTTTAAAGTAACTGGTGTTGTCCATTGAAAGGCCAATTACCCTGATCTTAAGATGAACACATTGGATGTAAACTCCTGAAGAAACTGTTATTGTCTTGATGCTCTCTGCTCTAAAATTTACTGGTGAGAAGGTCTCACGTGTGTCGCTAGTATGTACCCTCCCTCCAGGGCTATCAATAGGACAAGCCACAGGCATGGGCTCCAAAACATTCCTGGGCTGAGCTGCATTGGTTACAGATTACACCCACATTCCAGTCTTGCCTGAAGGTCCTTCCTCCTCGGTCATTCCATTCCAACATCACAAAGAGTGGAAGTCTGAAACTGAGCCAGTGTTGATAAGCAGTTCTCTATAACTCTCCTGTAGGGCATTTCAACCTTTTAATATTCCTGGCAATTGCACGTAGTGTCCTTGAGACCCTTTGGGAAAAGGAGAAGGCGGATCCTGTTGAGCGATTCCCCGGGCAGATG
Source organism: Chiloscyllium plagiosum (assembly GCF_004010195.1). Taxonomy (NCBI): domain Eukaryota; kingdom Metazoa; phylum Chordata; class Chondrichthyes; order Orectolobiformes; family Hemiscylliidae; genus Chiloscyllium; species Chiloscyllium plagiosum. Next base: position 130,482,402 of record NC_057712.1, read on the forward strand.
GTCAAAGTCATTTAGCAGAATGCCTCATTGCCAGAACTTTCCAACAAGCACCAAGACATGGTTTTGCTGGTGGTGAGAAGGGCTCTCACTGCACACCCGGACTCTCTGCCGCACCGCACGCTGCCGCCGAAGCGGCTGCAGGGGGGGGACGAGACTGTCACACACCTCCTTCTGGAATGTGCCTATGCAAAGGAAGTCTGGAGAGGAATGCAGTGGTGTTTGTCGAGGTTCGTCCCGAGCAGCGCCGTGACGTGGGGCTCCGTGCTCTACGGTCTGTTCCCCGGGATGCACACCGAGACGAGCATCAACTGTGCCTGGAGGATCATCAACTCGGTGAAAGACGCTCTTTGGTCTGTCTGAAATCTGTTGGTCTTCCAGCTGAAGGAGTTGACCCTGACTGAATATTACAGACTGGCACATTCCAAGGTCCAGGACTACGTGTTGAGTGATGTGCTGAAGCTTGGGGCAGCTGCCGCCAAGGCGCGGTGGGGAAAGACCACTGTGTAAGGTCTGCCTGCCTAAGAAGAACAGGGGGCCCACCCAGAAATTGGGCCCTGCTGACACCTCAGCTAAAAATCTGGATGGTCAATGTACAGACCTGTATATACGAATTATTAATTCCGATCTCTGTATGTAAAGAAATGCAATGTGTGCATAAGAATGGCATGACCAATTGTATAGATATCAAAATAAATTTATGAATAAAGTATATTTTTGAAATAAAAAAAAATCCTGGCAATTGCACAAGTTTCTTGTTTACTTTTTAAATGTTTTTCCTGCATATGAAAAAATCACTGTGACTTACTAGGTTTCAAGTTGTTTGTCAGCCAATTAGCAAAGACGCTCTTTGGTCTGTCTGAAATCTGTTGGTCTTCCAGGTGAAGGAGTTGACCCTGACTGAATGTTACAGACTGGCACATTCCAAGGTCCAGGACTACGTGTTGAGGGGCGTGCTGAAGCTTGGGGCAGCTGCCGCCAAGGCGCGGTGGGGAAAGACCACTGTGTAAGGTCTGCCTGCCGAAGAAGAACAGGGGGCCCACCCAGAAATTGGGCCCCGCTGACACCTCAGCTAAAAATCTGGATGGTCAATGTACAGACCTGTATATACGAATGATTAATTCCGATCTCTGTATGTAAAGAAATGCAATGTGTGCATAAGAATGGCATGACCAATTGTATAGATATCAAAATAATTTTATGAATATATTTTTGAAATAAAAAAAAATTCCTGGCAATTGCACAAGTTTCTTGTTTACTTTTTAAATGTTTTTCCTGCATATGAAAAAATCACTGTGACTTACTAGGTTTCAAGTTGTTTGTCAGCCAATTAGCCTCAGTGCAACCTATAAAATGGCCTCAGAAATTAACAAATGGGCACAAAATGGAGCTGGCTGGATGAAGTACACAAGGCTGAAGTACCGGTTCCTCCCACTAAGGGGAGCACCCGAACCATGAGCAGCTTTAAAACCAGACTGAATCAACAGAACTCGAAGAGTGTGATGCTGGAAAAGCACAGCCAGTCAGGTAGCTTCCCAGGTGCAGGAGAATCGATGTTTTAGGCATAAGCCCTTCATCAGGAATGAAGCTTGTGGGCTAAGGGGGCTGAAAGATAAATGGGAGGGGAATGGGGCTGGGGAAACGTAGCTGGGAATGTGATAGGCAGATGGAGGTGGGGGTGAATGTGATAGCGTGGAGCGGATAGGTGGGAAGGAAGGTGGGTAGGTAGGATAGTCCTTGGCTGGTTGGGAGGGGGAGTTAAAGTATTCGGCCACAGGGAGATGGGGTTGATTAGTGCATGTGTCCCAGAGATGTTCCCTGAAACATTCCGCAAGTTGGCATCCTGTCTTCCCAATGTAGAGGAGACCACATCGGGAGAAAGTGAGGACTGTAGATGCTGGAGATCAGAGCTGAAAATGTGTTGCTGGAAAAGCGCAGCAGGTCAGGCAGCATCCAAGGAGCAGGAGAATCGACGTTTCGGGCATGAAGAAGGGCTCATGCCCGAAACATCGATTCTCCTGCTCCTTGGATGTTACAAGACCACATCGGGAGCAATGGACACGGTAGATGACGTGTGGAAGTACAGGTAAATCTCTTTGGATGTGGAAGGATCCTTTGGGGTCATGGACGGAGGTAAGGGAGGAGGTGTGGGTGCAGGTTTTGCACTTCTTGCAGTGGCAGGGTAAGTGCTGGGAGGGGAGGGTGGGTTGGTGGGTGGCGCAGACCCAACAAGGGAGTTGTGGAGGCAATGGTATTTCCCACATGGTTGATGATGCCCTCCAGCACATCTCCTCCACTTCCTGAAAATGTCCCCACCCACGTGGTCAACGTTGCTCTCCAGTGCATCTCCTCCATTTCCTTCACCTCCGTCCTTGAACCCCATCCCTCCAATCCCAACAAGGACAGAACGCCCCGGTCCTCATCTTCCACCCCACCAAGCTCCAGGTATATTGCATTATTGTTTGCCATTTCTGCCACCTACAAACAGACCTCACCACCAGGGATACGTTTCCCTCTCCACCCCTCTTTGCATTCTGGAGAGACCATTCTCTCCGTGACTCCCATGTTAGATCCACGCCCCCTACCAACTCACCCTCTGTCCAAGGTCCCAAAGGATCTGACAGAGATTTAGAGTCATAGAGATGTACAGCACAGAAACAGACCCTTCCGTCCAACCCGTCCATGCCAACCAGATTCCAACCCAATCTAGTCCCACCTTCCAGCACCCGGCCCATATCCCTCCAAACCCCTTCTATTCATATACCCATCCAGATGCCTTTTAAATGTCGCAATTGAACCAGCCTCCACCAGTTCCTCTGGCAGCCTATTCCACAAATGCACCACCCCCTGCGTGAAAAAATTGCCCCTTAGGTCTCTTTTATATCTTTCCCCTCTCACCCTAAACCTATGCCCTCTAGTTCTGGACTTCCACACCTCGGGGAAAAGACCTTGTCTATTTACCCTATCCATGCCCCTCAGGATTTTATAAACCTCTATAAGGTCATCCCTCAGCCTCCGACGCTCAAAGGAAAACAGCCCCAGCCTATTCAACCTCTCCCTGTAGCTCAAATCCTCCAACCCTGGCAACATCCTTGCAAATCATTTCTGAACAATTTCAAGTTTCACAACATCTTTCCGATAGGAAGGAGACCAGAATTGCGCACAATATTCCAAAAGTGGCCTCACCGATGTCCTGTACAGCCGCAACATGACCTCCCAACTCCTGTACTCGATACTCTGACCAATAAAGGAAAGCATACCAAACACCTTCTTCACTATCCTATTTCATGGAGCTATGAACCTGTACTCCAAGGTCTCTTTGTTCAGCAACACTCCCGAGAGTCTTACCATTAAGTGTGTAAGTCCTGCTAAGATTTGCTTTTCCAAAATGCAGCACCTCACATTTATTGAAAAACTCTATCTGCCACTTCTCAGCCCATTGGCCCATCTGGTCAAGATCCTGTTGTAACGTGAGGTAACCCTCTTCGCTGTCCACTACACCTCCAATTTCGGTGTCATCTGCAAACTCACTAACTATTCCTCCTCTGTTCACATCCAAATCATTTATATAAATGATGACAAGTAGTGGACCCAGCACCGATCCTTGTGGCACTCCACTGGTCACAGGCCTCCAGTCTGAAAAGCAACCCTCACCACCCTCTATCTTCTACCTTTGAGCCAGTTCTGTATCCAAATGGCGAGTTCTCCCTGTATTCCATGAAATCTAACCTTGCTAATCAGGTTCCCATGGAGAACCTTGTCAAATGCCTTACTGAAGTCCATATAGATCACATCTACCGCTCTGCCCTAATCAATCCTCTGTGTTACTTCTTCAAAAACTCAATCAAGTTTGCGAGACATGTTTTCCCACCCACAAAGCCATGTTGACTATTCCTAATCAGTCCTTGCCTTTCCAAATACATGTACATCCTGTGCCTCAGATTTCCCTCCAGCAACTTGCCCACTGCTGACGTCAGGCTCTCCGGTCTATAGTTCCCTGGCTTGTCCTTACCACTTTTTTTAAACAATGGTACCATGTTAGCCAACCTACAGTCTTCCGGCACCTCACCCGTGACTATTGATGATACAAATATCTCAGTAAGAGGCCCAGCAATCACTTCTCTAGCTTCCCACAGAGTTCTAGATTTACTTGTGCTTCCACACATCATCTACTGTGTCTGTTGCTCCCGATGTGGTCTCCTCTATATTGGGGAGAGAGGATGCCAACTTGCAGAACGTTTCACAGAACACCTCTGGGAGACACACATTACACAACCCCAATCCCCGTGGCTGAACACTTTAACTCCCCCTCTAACTCTGCCTGGGCCTCCTCCATCGCCAAACCCATCCCCCAATGCCTGGAAGAAGAACGACTCATCTTCCACCTTGGGATCTTCCAATCATACAGGATCAATGTGCCTTGGGCCACAAGCCTCATTCCTGATAAAAGGCTTATGCTCGAAACGTCGATTCTCCTGCTCCTTGACTGCCTGACCGTCTGTGTTTTTCCAGCACCACACTCTGCGACTATAATCTCCAGTATCTGCAGATGTTGCTTTCTCCTGAATCTACAGGAGCTCCATTTCCAAATGCTGCTCTGTTGTTACTCCCTTAGCTTTGCTGGGCATCACAACTAAATAGGTAAACTCAGTACCATGTCTTCTCTCAATCAGTCTCTCTCACTCAGCTCCAATCTCTCAGTCTCTCTCCTTCTCAACTCCTATCTCTCAGTCCATCTCAGCTCCATTCTCTGTCACTTTCTGAACCCCATCCCCAAATCTCACTCACTGAGCCCCGATCAGTTTTTCTCTCAAAACCTCCCTTTCAGTCTCACACCCTCCCAGTGTCCCTATCCCTCAGGGTCTCACTTTCTTTCTGAGCTTCTATCCCTCAGTTTCCCTTTCTCTCAGCCCCTATTCTCCAGTCTCACTCTTACTCCGAGCATATCCCTTGGTCACCCCCTCCCAATGAGCCTCTCACCCTCTGACTCTCTCTCTCTCTCTGAGCTCCTACCCTCAATCTTACTCTCTTCCTAAGTCCCAATCCCTCAGACTTACTCTGAGTCCTTATCCCTCAGCGTTTGTCTCTCCGTCTCACACTCACACAGCCCCATCCCTCAGTCTCTCTTTCACCCCAAGTCCTGATTTCTCAGTCATTCCTCATGTCCCTATCCCTGTCTCTCTCTCTCTGCAAGCCTCTATCCCTCACTGTCTTTAAGTGTCTATCCATCAGACTCTCTCTCTCTCTCCCCCTGAAGTCTTATTCCTCAGTCACACATCACCACTTCTTCATGATAAGCAACCCAGTCCTGAATTCTCTCAACCTGAAGGAACAGTCAGATCTAAGGGTCCCTGGGAGAGGGCTGTGCGCGCTATGAAGGTGCAGAATTACCATTTCTTGATGCTCCGCATTGCAATGTTGTCATATTTCATGGCAGCCATTTGATGGATGGTACGTGGACACATCACTATGCTGATTGATTGGACACCAACAACATTGATGATTGGCCGAGGTGTCACCACGGGGAAAGCAACACAGAAATCATAAGCTCCCCAAGCTCCTGGGTAATTCAATAAAGGGCAAGACTTGCAAATACTCCTTTTGTTAGAACATGTCCCTGTATATGAACCTATGTCAGGTCTTGCAAGGATAAATGAGTCACATCGCAAATTCAATTTGTTATTTTGAAGTTCTAAACTGTGATGCGGCTCCAAACATACCTTCCTGCACTATTCATTGCACCCCTGGCCTGATTGTAATGGCCGAGTTGGGGATATGCTGGACCCAAGAATGTAGACTGTGTTGCAAATATGATTCTGATGATGGTCCACGGTGCCTCATGGATTCCCAGTTATCTTGAGTTGCTGGATCTCTCGGAAGCCCATCCTGTTTGGGACGGTGATAGTGCTACACAACACAATGGAAAGTATACTTAACGTGAAATATAGAAACATGGAAAATAGGTGCAGGAGTAGACCATTTGTCCCTTCAAGCCTGCACCTCCATTCAATATGATCATGGCTGATCATGGAATCTCACTACCTCTTTCCCACTTTTTCTCCACACCCCTTGATTCTTTCAGCTGCAAGGGCCACTCCAGCTCCCTTTTGAATATATCTAATGAACACCTTCCTGTGGGAGAGAATTCCAATGTTTCACAATTCTCTGAGTGAGGAAAATCTTCCTCATCTTAGTCCTAAATGGCTTACCCCTTATTTTTAGGCAGTGATCCCTAGTTCTAGGCTTCCCCAACATCGGGAACTCTCTTCCCACATCTAGCCTGTCCAGTCCCATCAGGATTTTAAATGTTTCTACGAGATCCTCCCCTCATTCTTCTAAATTCCAGCGAGTAGTTAAAGGTGGGAGTTTGTCTCCATGAGGACTGTGTGGTGGTCATTCTTACTGGTACTGTCAGGAACAGATATATCTGTGACAGGGACTAATAAAGTTTTGGTTAGGTAGTAGTCTCAAGCAACATTAAATTTCGTTTATGGTTGAGACATGGTCAAAATGAATGCTAGAAGAGGTTGGAGGGGCACAAATTCCTATTTTGAAGAAGACTTTAATGTTGAATTTTATTTTTTTTTCCTTATTTTTCTACTTTATACCTTAGATTTTATACCTTTATACCTCAGATGGCACCAGGAATGGTAACATTCACTGTGTCTCTGTACTTGACTACACATGACAATAAAGTCGAATTCTAATTCCCTGATAAATGATAGACTGAGCCACCTAATCTTCACCTTATGCAAAGAGTCAAAATGCTGGTTCTGAATAATCCTGATGCTCTCAAGGACAAAAAGGGATTTCTGTTCTGTGTCCTATATCACATTTTTCCAGTCAGAGATCATGGAAAGGGGACATGGTTAGAGGAGATGGAAGAGAAAACTGGAGGGAGGGGAAAATATATCCAGCGACTTTGTGTTTATAATAATTAGTATTAAGTTAAGGAACCTCATGGAATGGTTTTGTGTAATAGCTCTGTGTCTGAAAGCAGAGAGCAGCCAGAGACAGCGTAACCTCAGTCTGTTTGAAACTAACTCCAAACCTTCCCAGCAAGCATTCCAATCATCCCACCGCCCACCATCCCCCACGTCAATCTCATCAGCGCACACTCCCTGTTGCCTCGTAACAGAATTTTCTCTCCCGACAGACAGAATTAGCTCGGAAATAATTGGGACAGAAGTCATCCTTCTGTGTTTGGGAATGGTTATGGTATCCCTTTCTCCTGAGAGAGCTCCTTGTGTCCCACCTCTGGGTAAACTATCCTGGATATTGAATTGAGAAGGCAGTGTGTTTTGAACTCCTTGAAGGGAAGGGGGAAGGGCTGTTTGCAGAAAAGATCACTCAGCCAAAGCAGTTGCAAGCTGCAAACCCACTAAGTAAAGCTTGCATTGGCAAAACTGCTGGGTAACAGATGGGGGAAATAACAGAAAGGGTCTTACACAATAAGCGTGCTGTGTAAAAGAGGCCCCCTTCCCTCCTTTGTGAAATAACTCTACAGAGACTGGTATCCTATCACTTTGAGTCACTCTTTCTATGTAGAGACTCCTTAACACTGATCCAGCTCCCTCAGAGACAGCTCTCAGAGTGAACAGAATCGCTGACACGCCTGGGTTTTTTTTATTTTATTAAACATTATAAGTTAAAAACAAATAATTAACTTTAACAGCTGTATACAGAGAAAGAGCAATTTACAAGGGAGAGGAGTGGCAAGGCTAGACCCCAAACCCCACCATTCAGCCAGTTTCCAGGGAAATGAGGACAAACCTCAAATCCCACTTTCAGTCATCACAAAAGTAACAGTACCAAACACATACAAGACAGTGCAATTCAGATAAGAAACAGTGCATAGAATACAAAATCCTCCCCTCCCCTCCCCACCCAATCAAGCCTCCTGTCCCTCCCACCTTCCGGCTACTCTAAGGCAGCCAGCCCCTACGCATCTTCTAGCTCCTGCTCCGCACCATGCCCCTTCCGGCTCTCGGTCTGCCCTGACAGCCCGCCCTGTTTACCCACACCCCCTCCCAGGATGACAGCGATCAGGACGGCCTACCAACCTGCGGCTTCTCTATCTGCCATTCACACCTTCCAGCCACTTCAAGGACAGCCCGCCCTGGTATTTGCCTGGGGAGACAGCACTGAGGATGGCCTACCCGCCTACCGGCTCTCGGTCTGACCCTATGTACCGTCTGATTCTTGCCCACCCCGACGCGCCATCCGGCCTGTGGACTGCCCTGACATACCTTCCAGCCAGCTCTAGGACAGCCCATCCCCTTCCATGGGATGACGGCGCACGGGGCAGCCCACAAGCCTTCCAGATCTCTGTCTGCCCCTACCCACCTTCTGGCTCTCGGCTGCTCTGACACACCTTCCGACCACCTCTAGGACAGCCCATCCCGATTATCTCTTCTCGGGACGACAGCGCTCAGAACGGCCGACCCACCTTCCGGCTCTCAGGGCGACTGGCATCAGGGCGACCTACCCACCTTCTGGCTTTCGGGGCAGCCTACCCACCTTCCGGTGCACAGGACGGCGTACCCACCCTCGCCTCTCGGGGTGACAGCTTTCAGGACGACCTACGAGCCTCCCAGCTCACAGTGAGGCCTGACAGACCCAGGGACACAAGACAGTGCAGGTGATAAATGCAATAGCCAACAAAACAGAGTCAATTATCAACAAACAAAGTCCATTACCATAAACAGTTCTCTTTGAAATGCAGAGTCCATTCCCAGGAATAGAGTCCACCCCAGTATGCAGAATGCATTGTCACAGATACAGTCCACAATGGTATGCAGAGTCTACTGCTGAAGGCAGCAAATACACACCCCACAACACACCAATAGGTGTTCAGTCTCCATAGAGGTTCTGGATCAGTGGTGCTGGAAGAGCACAGCAATTCAGGCAGCATCCGAGGACAGGCAAAATCGACGTTTCGGGCAAAAGCCCTTCATCAGGAATAATTCCTGATGAAGGGCTTTTGCCCGAAACGTCGATTTTGCCTGTCCTTGGATGCTGCCTGAATTGCTGTGCTCTTCCAGCACCACTGATCCAGAATCTGGTTTCCAGCATCTGCAGTCATTGTTTTTACCTTTTAGTCTCCACAGAGTCCTAGTTAATCCACAGGAACACAGTACATTGTGAAGGTGCAGCTAACTCACAGGGGTTTGGTCCACTCTCAAAGACAGAGTCCACTCCTGAACTCCAGGACACAGCAAATGCTCACCTCCCAGCACACACACAGAAATCTAGTCTTTACAGAGGCCTACCCTCAGGAACAGCTCATCTGGAAAGATGCATTTTTCTTCACAGGGGCTCAGTCCAAACACAAAAAATTGAAAACAAATTCAAAAGAGAGAAAACCAGAATGCAAGGGCTGAGCCCTGCCACAAAATCAGCATAATCCTTTTCTCAAAGTAAAAGAGGAAGGAGTAACACACAGGCTGTAACCAGCCAGTAAAACAACACTTCCCCAATGAGAACTGAGTTACACTTGTAACACAAAATCTGTTTAAATCAGCCAGTTTAGAATCAGTCCTCAATAAAAAGGAATACCAAAATATAAGCACTACCACCGTTAGGCAGTAGTGTGGGGGAAGAAAAAGTTAAAAAAAAAGAAATACAAGTTCACAAACTGGCTATACAGTTCAGCCAGTTTAGGAATCGTGTTCCCCAAAATAAAAGCAGAAACCAACAGTCGTAGTATACACTGGATGTAGGCAGCCAGATCAGAATCAGTCCCCGACACAAACAGAGTGCCCTTGATAATGAGCCAACTCACAGAGTGAACAGAATCTCTGACACACCTGTTTTTATATATTGTATTAAACAATACAGAACTGAAAATGTGTTGCTGGAAAAGCGCAGCAGGTCAGGCAGCATTCCAGGGAACAGGAGAATCGACGTTTCGGGCATAAGCCCTTCTTCAGGAATGAGGAAAGTGTGTCTTGCAGGCTAAGATAAAAGGTAGGGAGGAGGGACTTGGGGGAGGGGCGTCGGAAATGTGATAGGTGGAAAGAGGTCAAGGTGAGGGTGTTAGGTCAGACTGGGGTGGGGGCGGAGAGGTCGGGAAGAAGATTGCAGGTTAGGAAGGCGGTGCTGAATTCGATGGATTTGACTGAGACAAGGTGGGGGGAGGGGAAATGAGGAAACTGGTGAAACCCGAGTTCATCCCTTGTGGTTGGAGGGTCCCTAGGC
>NC_057712.1:130494175-130559736 GCF_004010195.1 Chiloscyllium plagiosum
TCTGACCTATCACCCTCACCTTGACCTCTTTCCACCTATCACATTTCTGACGCCTCTCCCCCAAGTGCCTCCTCCCTACCTTTTATCTTAGCCTGCTGGACAAACTTTCCTCATTCCTGAAGAAGGGCTTATGCCCGAAACGTCGATTCTCCTGTTCCCTGGATGCTGCCTGACCTGCTGCGCTGTTCCAGCAACACATTTTCAGCTCTGATCTCCAGCATCTCACTTTCTCCTCATTAAACAATACAGTTTACAAAACAATTGACATTAACAGCTGTATACAGAGAAACAGCAATTTTACAAGGGAGAGGAGCAGCAAAACCAGGCCTCAAACCCCACTGTTCAACCAGATTTCAGGGAAATAAGGACAACCCTCAAATCCCACTTTTAGTCATCACAAATACACACAAGACAGTCCCAATCAGATCAAAAAGCAGTGCGTAGAATACGACCTCCCCCCAACAACCCACCCTGACCCTCCACCTTCTGTCCGCTCTAAGGCAGCCCACACCTACACACCTTATGGCTCTCGGCCACCCTGACACACACCTCTGGGACAGCCCTTCCCGATTACCCTTCTCAGGGCGACAGTGCTCAGAACGGCCTACCCACCTTCCGGCTCTCGGGGTGACTGGCATCAGGGCAGCCTACCCACCTTCCGACGCACAGGACGGCCTACCTTCTGGCTTTTGGGGCAGCCTACCTGCCTTCCAGCTCTCAGGGTGGCAGCTTTTGGGATGACCTATGAGCCTCACAGCTCACAGCTGGCCTGCCAGACCCAAGGACATACAAGACAGTGCATGTGATAAACCCAACAGCAACAAGACAGAGTCCATTACCAATAAACAGAGTCCTTTCTGGTACACAGAGTCCATTCCATAAACAGTTCTCTTCAAAATGCAGAGTCCATTCCCAGGAACAGAGTCGACTCCAGTATGCAGAATGCATTGTCAGAGATAGTGTCCACTCTCAAAGGCAGAGTCCATTCCTGAAGACAGCAAATATATACCCCACTGCACACACATAGACACAGGTGTTCATTCTCCATGGAGGCCTGGTTTATCCACAGAGAACACAGTGCATTGTGAAGGTGCAGTTAACTCAAGGGGTTTGGTCCACTCTCAAAGGCAGAGTCCACTCCCGAACTCCAGCGAATGCTCACCTCCCAGCACACACAAACACATGATCAGTGTTTACAAAAGCCTAGTCCACCAACAAGGGCCATCCACCAACAAGGGCCAGGCCTACCCACAGGAACAGCTCACCTGGAAAGATGCACTTTCTTCACAGGGGTTCAGTCCAAACACCAAAATGTGAAAACAAATTCAAAAGAAAGAAAACCAGAATGCAAGGGCTGAGCCCTGCCACAAAATCAGCATAATCCTTTTCTCAAAGTAAAAGAGTAAACAGTAACACACAGGCTGTAACCAGCCAGTGAAATAACAGTTCCCCAATGAGAATTGAGTTACACCTGAAACACAATGACTGGGTGGATCAGGCAGTTTAGAAATCAATCCTCAATAAAAAAGAAATAACCGTAAACAAACTGGCTATACAGTTAAGCCAATTTAGGAATCAGGTTCCCTCAAAAAAAGCAGAAACCAACAGTCGCAGTACACACTGGAAATGGGCAGCCAGATCAGAATCAGTCCCCTGACACAAATGGAGAGTCCTTGACACTGAGCTATCTCTCAGAGTGAACAGAACCTCTGACAGACCTGTTTGTACCTGTCAGCCAGGGCTCCCTGATTGGACCAGAGGTCCACCTGGCTGACTTCATTACTATCACTACATCCCTTCCCCTCTGAGTCCGGGAACATAGGCTGGTTCTTTTTATGTAGCTCCGCATGGGGTGTTTCAGCATCGGGTCAGGTTTCTCCAACTCTTCCCCCGATACGGCCATATGCAATACACTGTAGCTCGTGTCTAGTGCCCAGAGCTTCTCCCCTCCAGGTGGCAAAGGTGTTGAGGTGGCAATATCCACCATGTCCACCTCAGATTCTGAGATGTCTTCAACGCTTGACAAGAGAGGGAGAACCCATGGGTTCGGGAAAAGTTGAAAAGGCAGTCAAAGAGCTGGGCACCTTTTGCTCCCACACGTTTTGCGAGTTTGCAGCTTCCATATGGTCCACATGCTTGTTCAGGACCATCGCACCTACCTGAACTGTATACGCCACTGAACCTGACTGTACATTGACCATGCCTCCATCGCATGCAATGCCATTCCCGTGGTTCCTAAATCAAACTTCGTCCCCGAAGTAAACTGTTTTCCTCACTTAGCAGAGTCATATGTTCTATTCATTCTCTCCCCACCACAGTCTGGGAAGATCAGATTTAACTTGGTGCACAGTCTTCTCACCATTAGCAACTCTGCTGGAGCTATCCCTGTCATTGCATCGGGGGGTTGTCCTATAATCAAATAGGAATTGAGACAGTTTGGTATCAAGTGTAGGTTGTTTCTTTAAGATTGCCTTCAAAGTTTGGACTTCTCTTTCTGCCAGATGATGGATGGTAAGAAGCTGTCCTTATGTGAAGAAACCCATTTGACTTTAAGAAATACTCAAATTCCCTGCTGATAAACAATGGCCCAATGCGTCCAGGGGTCCGTGAAAAGCGAAAGATGCACGTCTTTCTATTGTCTTCCTCACGTTTGATGAATGAATTTTATACATGTCCAGCCATTCCGAGTGGGTTCCCACAACAACGAAGAACTTTGAGCCCATGAAACACTTGTACAGTCGATGAATTCCCACTGTTCTCACGAATGTGGGGGAGCTGCTGGTGGTAATTTTTGTCTTTGGTGAGTAGTGCCCAGAGTGCCACCAATGCAGCTATGTTTGCATCCAATCCTGGCCACCCATTTCCCCCACGCTGTTTCCGCGTCTAAAGTCTGATATTGTCATCTGTAACTGGAAGTGTGTCCAGGAATCATTAGGGACTGTTCTAGTGGTGGTGCCACCAATAGTAAATGTGCCAGCGGAAGGCAACTCAATGCATGTGCATTCACTACTGGGCCTCCTGGGCAGTGTTTCAACCTGTAATTATATGTGGAGGACTCTTGACACTGATCCAGCTCCCTCAGAGCCAGCTCTCGGAGTGTATGTCAGCCAGGGCTCCCTGACTTGAACAGGGATCTGATCAGGGAATTTGTGTTCTATGTGGTCCACCCAGCTGACGTCCTTACAATCACTACACTGTTGTGGGAGATTTGCAAAAGTTTGTAGAAACCCCTGCTCCAGCACACACAGTAGGTGTTGGGCTTTAAAAGCACTCAGGTTTCAGAAATTTACATTTTTTACAAAGCTTAATGAAAATATCTCTTTTTTTTTCAAATGAAATATGCTGTCTTTATTTAAACTGGGGTCATCTGTCTTTATTTTGCAGTTTAATCCACAATCAATCTAAAAGAAAATTTACATCTTAAAATAAAAAAAAGACATAAATAAATTTATCCTAAATATTGTAACGTGCCTTCAACTGTTTCAATTTTAAACAAATTATACGAGAGTAAAGCAAAGTAAACTTTTAAAAAAGGAAACCAAGAGTTATATGGTACAGAATATTTCTCCTAAATCTTTTTAAGAGTACACCCATTACTGAAAATAAAGCTTGCTAAATTATGAATTATTGAAAGGTCCTTGATTTCTCCAGTGTAAAAGAAAGAGATTCCAATGCTATAACTGACAATTTTTTTGTAATATTTTTCCTGAAAAAAATTTTTAAAGTTTTTTTTAACAAAATTACAAAACTAGTACAAAATAGTGTAACCACTTTACAATATAATACCAACAACAATATAAATAAAGAAAACAGGCTACTAATCTACTCTACAACTACCAAAAGACAAAACAGGATATACAAAAAAGAGAAAGCTCTATTTATATAAAAAAGAAGTTACAGTACGGTAAATAACTATCAAAAAAACATTCAAAATAGAATTATACCAAGTCATAACAAGTTAGCTTAACTTAATTCAATAACGTTACAGCACTCAACACACTCTCATCGCAGCTCCCCATCAGTGGGAAGACCCATATTTATATGGGATTCTTCCTCACAGGGGTCCCCGAACTGACAAACATCATCCTCACGGCTAGACAAAGTCCTGAGATAATATGGCTGATATATCTACATTGATATAACTCAAGAAGGGCCGTCACGTTCTATAAAACAATTCCGTTTTTCATATTCGTAAGGAAGTCCAGGGGAATATGTTCCATAACTATCCTACGCCAGTTCGAGAATCCTGGGGGACTTTCTGATATCCAGCTCACTAAAATGTTTTTCCTCATACAAGAAGAGAGGATGGTGATTATTTTCCAGAGTTCGATAGATTCGGGATTAGTTCCTGCGGATTGGAGGGTGGCTAATGTTGTACCACTTTTTAAGAAAGGTGGGAGAGAGAAAATAGGAAATTATAGACCAGTTGGTCTGACCTCAGTGGTGGGAAAGATGCTGGAGTCTATTATAAAGGATGAAATTACGACACATCTAGATAGTAGTAACAGGATAGGTCAGAGTCAGCATGGATTTATGAAGGGGAAATCATGCTTGACTAATCTTCTGGAAGTTTTTGAGGATGTAACTCTGAAGATGGACGAGGGAGATCCAGTAGATATAGTGTACCTGGACTTTCAGAAAGCTTTTGATAAAATCCCACATCGGAGGTCAGTGAGCAAAATTAGAGCGCAAAATTACTATCTTGGATTGAAAATTGGTTGGCTGAAGAGTAGTGATAAACAGCTCCATTTCGGAATGGCAGTGGGGTACCGCAAGGATCAGCACTGGGACCGCAGATTTTTACAATATATGTTAATGATATAGAAGATGGTATTAGCAATAACATTTGCAAATTTGCTGATGATACTAAGCTGGGTGGCAGGGTGAAATGTGAGGAGGATGTTAGGAGATTACAGGGTGACCTGGACAGGTTTAGGTGAGTGGTCAGATGCATGGCAGATGCAGTTTAATGTGGATAAATGTATGGTTATCCACTTTGGTGGCAAGAACAGGAAGGCAGATTACTACCTAAATGGAATCAATTTAGGTAAACGGGCAGTACAGAGAGATCAGGGTGTTCTTGTACACCAGTCAATGAAGTTAAGCATGCAGGTACAGCAGGTAGTGAAGAAGGCTGGCCTTCATAACAAGAGGGATTGAGTATAGAAGCAAAGTTCTTCTGCAGCTGTACAGGGCCCTGGTGAGACCACACCTGGAGTACTGCGTGCAGTTCTGGTCTCCAAATTTGAGGAAAGAAATTCTGGCTCTAGAGGGAGTGCAGCGTAGGTTCACAAGGTCAATTCCTGGAATGGCGGGATTACCTTATACTGAAAGACTGGAGCGACTGGGCTTGTTACCCTTGAGTTTAGAAGACTGAGAGGGGATCTGATTGAGTCATATAAGATTATTAAAGGATTGGACACTCTGGAGGCAGGAAACATGTTTCCGCTGATGGGTGAGTGCCGAACCAGAGGACACAGCTTAAAAATACGGGCTCGACCATTTAAGGCAGAGATGAGGAGAAACTTCTTCACCCAGAGAGTGGTGGCTGTGTGGAATGCTCTGCCCCAGAGGGCAGTGGAGGCCCAGTCTCTGGATTCATTTAACAAAGAGTTGGATAGAGCTCTCAAAGATAGTGGAATCAAGGGTTATGGAGATAAGGCAGGAACAGGATACTGATTGAGATTGATCAGCCATGATCATATTGGATGGCGGTGCAGGCTCGAAGGGCAGAATGGCCTAATCCTGCACCTATTGTCTATTGATATTAACCAGTTTCTTCCCATGTCCATCTAGAGAGAGAAAAGGAGAGACACCGGATCCAACCTAATCTCAGTTCCCAAGATCTTTGCCAAGGCATTCGCTACACTGTCTCAGTACCTGTGGATCTTGTGGCATGTCCACAAACAATGCGTGAGAGTACCAACTTCTACTTTGCTCTTACGACACATTGGGGATGCTCCTATCTTAAACTTTGCAAACCGTTCTGGCGCCATGTGGGCGCTATGAAGTATCTTCAATTGAATAGTTCGAGTCCTATTACAAATAGAGACCTTCCTAACATTTTCCCAAATGTCTTCCCACATCTCTGAGGCGATTTCCACCCCTAATTCTTGAGTCCAGTTTTTACATAGTCGTTCCATGTCCTTCCGATACATTATTACCTAGCAAGTAATAAAGAGTACTGACCGAGGGGGCACCCACTGGCCAAAGCACTTTCCTCTCCATATCTGAGTTATAATGATTAACCATCAATATCTTTTTTTGTATAAAGTCTCGTACTTGAAAATATCGGAAGAAGTCCTTGCTAGGTAGCCCGAACTTCTGACGCTACTGTCCGAAGGACATCACGACCTCCCCATCAAATAAATCTCCTAAGCAGGAGACTCCTCTGGACTCTCAAAGTTTAAAACCAGCGTCTATCAAACCTGGCTGAAGCTCTGTCACATCATCCTCCAAGCTTTGACTGTGTTTAGGACAATCAGACTTTTACAATGATCCATGGCAGTTTTTACCTTGTCCATAAAAGACAGGTTGATGAGGGGGCATTTTGCCTGGGAAGCCTCAATGTCCAACCAAATTGATTGTGGATCACGAGAGGCCCAATCAGCCACTTCTGATAGCAAGGAGCTCAGTTGGTACTTTCTAAAGTCCAGGAAAGGTAGGCACAGCCTGTTGCCCCACCCCCCCTTTCTTGTGAGAGCTGCAGTTTATAACTGACAGTTTAAGGTTGGAGAATCAGGAAGATATTTGGCAGGTAATTTGAACTGGTGTTTAATGCCTCACAAATCCTCTCTTAGATTTCTTCCACTCACTTACTGATCTCATCTCATTAATTACAGACAATTTCTCTCAACTCTTCTCTGTGCAAACAGGTTCTACATTCTAGGTGAAGATTCACAGCCAAAAATAAAGTTGCAAGGTACTCAACTGGATCAGTGTCTGTGCAGAGAAACAATCAGTATTCCAGTTTGATGACCTCCCAGGAGAACTGAAGCTACACATAAATGCAAGAGTCACTGGAAGAGGGAAGGAGGCAAGAAGAAAGAGTGTCTGTGAAAGGTAGGAGCTCAGACAGAATATATAACAAAAGATTTTAAGATGCAAAAACCAGAGTGTTCATTGGCATGGTAAAGAAATGAAGTTTGTTTCCAACAAGGCTGCATCGGAATATAGTAGGAGGTAAAGAAAGAAATAGGTGACAAACAACACAAAAGTCCACCTCTAACACATCTATTCTGATAGTGCTATTTTCCGCACTATTGCTTCTGAAACACATTCCCTTGCCCTCAACTGAGAATAGATTCTCAGAGTATTCCAGAGGTGTATTGTAACATGTTAACCTGTCCTATCAAGCTAGTCCTTGTCTTGCATTCCTTACCTCTTACATTAACTGTGTATCAACACTCCCATATTTCCCCCTCTCGTCATGTTTTATCTAAGAGGGAGTCTGATGAAATGCCAATCACTCTACAGAAGCATCTTGAGCAGGAGGTCTCATGTCTGCTGACCTACTCATGGCCCGAGCACAAACTAACATCCGGCTGACAGTATCTCTCTCCCCCTCATTGGGTTTCTGGAGGATGGAGTTGGGGGGGGTTCACATTTATGGAAACAAATAGAATTATTGTCGCTTTGAGGAATGTCAGTCTCTGAAATTCTCTTCCCCAGAATGCAGTAGAGCTTGAGTAATTGAATTAATTCCTTCATGGATTTTTGACAGACAAGGGAGGAGTAGAGTCTACTCTGACTCAAACAGGAACCAACAGAACAAACCTGGGGGTGAAAGGCCATGGCAAATGTTTCCTAAAAAATGCCTGAAGCACAAGGCCGAGATCAAGTTCAGTCAGAGCACCAGCAAAATCCCTACAGGAACACAGAAGGCTGAAGAAAGTGACAGCAACGCAAAGGAGTGAGCTGATTGTTGTATTTAATTACAGCCTAGAAGTAGATATGCTCTTTTTGTCGACTTTAAAACTGCATAAAAGAAAAGTAAGCATTCTAGCTGCTTCTGTCAAAAATGTGCAAGTTCTATTGGGCTTAAATTGAGGGTAAGGGTTTATTTTAAAGTTGTGTCAGAGGAGCTCAGTTGTGTGTGTTGCACAATCTGCAGTACATGGGAAATCTGCAGGAAGTGCCACCGATTTCGTCAGCCTGAGTGCCAGGATTTGAAGCTCAAGTGTAGGCAGGAGGCACAGCAGTGTATTTAAAAAACTGAGTTATGTGGACAGCACGTTTTTAGATGTAATCACCCCACAGCTTACGAAAGAGCCATCATAGACGAATTAGGTGACCATAAATCAGGAGGAGGTTGGATGACAGCCAACCAGGTAAGCCACAAAGTACTCTATATTGGAAAATGTTGAGAGATTATGGCTCACATTAAGATTGACAACTTCGATACAAAGAGGGATAAAGTCCTGTATCAAGAATTTAGCGAGGTAGGTAACAGATTCAGAAGCAAGACCTCACAAGTTGCAACTTCTGGATTCCTCCTGGTGCCATGTGCTAGTGAGTGTAGGAATAGGCAGATCGAGCAGATGAATATGTGACTGTGTTAAGATTCCTGGATCACTGGATCAATTTCTAGGATGTAGGAACACAAGTAGACCATTTGGCCCATACAATAAGCTCTATCTTTCAATGAGATCGTCGTCAATCCTGTTTTCCTGTCTTTTCCCCATAACTCAATTCCTGTCCTGGTTGACAACCAGCTGATGAAGGAGCAGCGTTCTGAAAGCTAGTGCTTCCAAAGAAACCTGTTTGGACTATAACCTGGTGTTGTGTGATTTTTAACTTTGTCTGCCCCAGTCCAACACCAGCACCTCCAAGTCATTGATATATAATGGATGACTTGGCCTCTACAGTAAAGAATTTTATGAATTCACTACCCTCTGAGAGGAGAAATTCCTTATCATTGCAGCATCTGTGGAAAGAAAACAGAGTCAACATTTCGAGTTCAGTGACTCTTCTTTACAACTTTACTGGATTTGAAACATTTAATGGTTTTTCTCTCTCCACAAATGCTACCAGACCTGCTGAGTTTCTTCAGCAATGTTTGTTGGGGCCTTGTTTCAGATCTCCAGCATCTGCAGTTTTGTTTAAAATTCCTTATCATCACTGTCTTAAATGGGTGACCCCTTATTCTGAGATAATGCCCTCTGGGCCTAAACTCTCCGACAAGGAGAACCAACCTCTCTGCATAGAACCTAACAAATCCCCTAAGAATCTTCGATAGTTCAATGAAATCTTCTCACAATCACAAATGCCTCAACCTCACCTCGCAAAAGATTCCTCCATCCCTGGCATCAGCTAAGTAAACGTTCTCTGGACTGCCTCATTGAGATAAAGGGTTGAAAACAGTGTACAGTATTGCAACGGTGGTCTGACAAGTACCTTTTAGAGTTTCAGCAAGACCTTCCTCTTTTGATCTGTTCCCTCTGAAGTATTACCTGCAGAAATTGCATGCCAGCTGATTAGCCACAATCTCATTGAATGGCAAAGCAGACATAATTGGCTGAATGGTCATTTCTGCTTAATGTCTTATGGTAATTTATGCACAGGACACAACAAATCCCTCCGAGCTGTAGCTTTCTGCAGTTTTCTCCATTTCATAATCCTCTGCTTCTTTATTCTGCCTGACAAAGTGCATAACCTTACACATTTTCCCACATTATATTCTATCTGCCAATTTTTGTCCATTTACTTCACCTGTCAATATGCCTCAACTCCCCTTTTCATGATTATCACCACTCCGATAATAATCTGCCTTCCTTTTTTTGCTACCAAAGTGGATAACCTGCATTTAGCCACATTATACTTCAACTGCCACACATTTGCCCAATCTCTCAACTTGTCTTCTCACCTACATTTGTGTCATCTGCAAAACTGATTATACTACATTTACTTTCCTCAGCCAAGTCATGTAAATTGTAAATAATTCTGGTCCCGCAACAGTCCACTATCCACGGATGCCATTCTGAAAATGCCTCCCGTATCCAGACATTGTTCTCTATTCGTCAATTCTCTATCCTTGCTAATGTACCACCTCCAGCATATGTGAAACCCTTTCAGTAATCAAAACATATTACTTCCACTTCTTCCCCTTGAACTATCCTGCTTGTGACCACCCCAAAGAATTCTAATAAATTTGTCACACAAAATTCCCCTTTGTGAAGACGTGCTGACTCTGCTTGATCATATTGTATATAAAAACAGAGAAAATAGGAGCGGGAGCAGGCCATCGTGCTCTTTGAGAATGCTCCACTATTCAACATGATCTACACTGATCATTCAACTCCGTTCCCTGTTCCTGCTCTCCTCTTATACCCTAAGAACCAAATCTGTCTCCTTGAAAACATTCAATGTTTTGACTTCAACTGCTTTCCCTCGCAGAAAATTCCACAGGCCCTCCATATTCTGGTCAATGAGATTTCTGCCATACTCCCTATCCTTAAAACTGTCACCCACAGTTCCAGATATCTGGTCATTGGGAACATCTTAGGTGCATTTACTGTCTCATCTGTCAGAATTTTACAGCTTTCTAAGATATCCCCCTTCATTCTTCTAAAATCCAGTGAATATAGTCCTAACCAATCTAGTATCTCTTCATATGTTAGTACATCCTTTCCAGGAATTAGTCTAGTTAACCTTTACTGTACTCCATCCACAGCCAGAAAACCTTTAATCAGAGATGATGTTAAAAACTGTACACAATACTCCAGGTGTGGTCTCACCAAGACCTGAATAATTGCAGTAAGGTATCACGGTTCCTGTACTCAAATCATCTCACTAAGACGACCATCATTTGACTTCTTCACCTCCTGTGTGCTTTCAGTGACTGGTGTATGTGGAAATCCAGGTCTCATTACATCTCCCCTTTCCATGACTATCACCACTCCGATAATAATCTGCCTTCCTTTTTTTTGCTACCAAAGTGGATCACCTGCATTTAGCCACATTAGACTTCACCTGCCGCACGTTTGCCCACTCACTCAACTTGTCCAAATCACACTGAAGCATATCCACATCCTCCTCACAGTTCACCCTCCCACCCAGCTGTGTGTCATCTGAAAACACGAAGACATTAGACTTAGATCAAAATCAACATAAGTTTTGAATAGTTGGGGTCCAAGCACCCCACTCCTGCGGTGTCACACTGGTCGCCATTCAGAAAAAGATCAATTTATTCCTATCGTCTGCCAAACGCTTTTCTATCCATGTCAGTATACTACCCCCAGTCCCAAACTGGCATTGGAGGCAGCTCAATGCACGATCTCTGCTTTGATATTGGGTATAAAGGAGCTGAATTTTTAGTGGAGGTTGAGTAAGTTGGGCTTGTATTCATGAGAGTTTATGAAAATGAGATTAGATCTTATTGAAATATATGGGATTCTAAGGGGGCTTGACATGTAGATGCAGAGAGGTTGTTTCCCCTTGTGTGAAAATCCAAGACCAGGCGGCATTATACGAGTAGGGGGTCACCCATTTACGACAGAGGTGGAGATGGATTTCTTCCCTCCGAGTGTTGTGAATCTGTGGAATTCCTGACTGCAGAGGGATATATAGGCGAGGTCATTCGGTATACTCAAGGCTGAAACAGATAGAATTGTAATCAATAAGGGAATCTGAGGTTATGGGGAAAAGGTAGGAAAATTGAGTTCAGGATTATCAGATTAGCCAAGATCTCATTGAATGGCAAAGCAGACTACGCGGGCTGAATGCTACTTCTGCTCCGACATCGAGTCGCATCAAATTGAATTTATTGTCACGTGTACCGAGGCACAGTGAAATCTTTGTCTTGCGAGCAATACAGGCAGAGTAAAGATAGTAAATAATAGGTAAACAGCGGCAAAACAGAAACACAGGTCCAGGTGAATGCTAAGAGTTTGAGAGTCCATCCAGTATTCTAACAACAGTTGGGTAGAAACTGTTACAGAAACCGGCTGGTGCGTGTGTTCAGGCTTCTGCACCTTCTCCCTAAAGGTAGGGGCTGTAGAAAAACATTGCCAGGGTGGGATGGATCTTTAAGAATGCTGGTGGCCTTTCCTTGACAGCAAGCCTGGTCGATGGATTCTGTACTTGGGAGGTTGGCCTTTGTGACTGTCCGGGCCGAGTTCACCACTCTCTGTAACCATCTCCAATCTTGAATGGGACAGTCGCCATACCAAGTAGTGATACATCCAGACAGAATGCTCTCAATGGCGCACCTATAAAAATTGGCAAGGGTATTCGGTGTCATGCCAAATTTTCTCAGCTGCTTGAGGAAGAAGAAACGTTGTTGGGCCTTTGTAACTAGTCCGTCTACATGAGGAAAGCTACATGTCCAAGTGTCTACATATCCAAGAAAGCTTGTTGTTGATGACCACTCCCAGGAGTTTGACACTCTCCACTCCTTCCACCTGTGATATTAATGTGTAGGAGGGCATGAGTTACATCCCGCCGAAAGTCAATAACGAGTTCCTTGGTTTTGCAGGCATTGAGAGCTAGGTTGTTCTCAGTGCACTATTTTTCCAGGTCTTCCACCTCCCGTCTGTAGTCTGTTTCGTCACCATCTGAGGTTCAACCGACTATGGTGGTGTCATCAGTGAACTTGTAAATGGCATTAGTCGGTATTTGGTCCATGTCTGTTAAAGGTAAGGCCCTGGAAAGTACTAATGATGAAATGAAACTTGGTATGTTTATCCAAAGATTCCTGAAAGTAGCTGAGCAAAGAGTTGATTAAGAAGGCATCTGGAGTAATTTGTTATATTAGCTAAGCATAGAATAAAAGAACAGGAAGTTTATTCTGGAATTGTATAGAACACTGGCCAGAAGTGGAGTAATGTATGCAGTTCTGGTCACCACATTCTAGAATGGATGCAATTGAACTGGAAAGGGTGCAGAGGACACTCACCAGGATGCTGCCTGGGCTGGAGGGTCTAAGCTATCAGGCAAGATTGGATAGGCTGAGGAGCGAACATTGAGAGGGGACCCAACAGAGATGTCTAAGATTATGAGGGGCACGGATAAGGTGGCACTTGTTCCAATAGAAGATGGGTTCAGGTTAGGGTTAGGAGATGTAGATTTAAGGTAAGAGGTAGAAGGTTAAGAGGGGAGTTAAAGAGAACATTTTTCACCTGAAAGGATGGTTTGAATCTGAAACTGAGACATGAGACACTCACTAGTGTCGCCACAGCCTCAAAGAACTGAAAATGGGATTAGTGTAATCAGATCTTTGTCAACTGGCATGGACACAAGGGTCTCCTCTTGTGGTGGAAATGCCCACGAGTCGATGACACAGAATAACTGATAATCCCACAGTAGGTCAATCATTTTGCAACAATGTCATTGATACAAAAACTTTAACCACAGACTAGTTTTGCACTGAGAAGAAAGAGAATTGTGATTGAGGTATTCATTCTTTAATACTGTATCATATATACACACCCGTGTGGGGATAAATATTTGGGAAAAATGCAGGTGCGTTACACAAGGTCACAGATGACTGCTGCTGTGTTTGGCAGGCTGCCTCATGTGATTGTTAATCCTCGATAACACTGGAGGAAGTGAATGATGACTTCAGTCAATGATGCTGCAACACAATTAGTCTGTGATCAGGTTTTCACTGCCACTTCTGCCCATGGTAAAGTCACTCCTCAAAATGTTCTCAATCCAGACACAACTGGATCTGCTTGCAACGTTCACTCTACCTGTACTGCATCCAGTTCATTCAAAAATTTTCTGCATTTTGTCATCAACACTTTCAAGGCTTCAGACACCAGTACATCGGGGAGAAGAATTCCTGTTGACTCTACTGAAACTTTAAAGATAACAAAACTTAGTCAATAGCAGTGGTACAAAATCTTGAGCAAGTTTTCTTTCTAAAATAAATAGGTTACTTCATTGTCTCCTCCGGAAGGCACTCAGTCTTAATGAATCCTGGCTGTCTTCCTGCACTGTTTCATCACTGTGTGGGCAGATTCAGTTGGGAGTAATGGGCTCTTCACAACAAAACCCAATGCACATACTCACCTTCCACCAGAGTTTCACTAGATCTCATAAACTTCTTCCTCCTTTTTCAAGAGAAGCCTTTGTTTATCTGCCCATGTCTCTTCGTAGGTGCATTAATGCTTCAGTCAAACAGCACAAGCTATTTTACCACATTAAACTCAACAGATTAGTGCAGAAACATTTGCCAACCTTTCCACTCCTTATTCAATAAAAACCGACAAATATCAGGCTCTTGATCCACCAAGACTCAGATGCTCTGTGTTAGCTGGATTTTTTCTGACATGAAAATTTCTGAAAGCTCTATTCTAAGTGGTGGCCCATTATATTTGAAAGACATTAAACAACTTTGTAATCTGGCTTATATTCAGCTGGCTGTATAACCCTGGAACATACAGTCCACACCTGCAGTCCATAATATGCTGCCTACGTGTTCAATTCCATGTGATGTATGGACCTTCTCTCCTGACTTTACTGCTTTTGGCTTCAGCAGCCAGGAACCGGGGCACTTCTGAATGGCATTCTCTGACATCTGTTGAAAAATACTTCCTTACAAAAATAGCACTTTTGAAGATTGCAAGATATTCCAAAAGTGTTTCGGGGCCACTGAAGCCCTTATTTTTGAAGGGTTGTCACAATTGAAATGCAGGACAAACAACAGGCAATTGGTCGACAGTACGTCCCATCAGATGAGCATTTTTTATAATGTTGGTTAGTTGAGGGATATTAATCAGGACACTAGGGATAACTCTTCCAATTCTTCTTCAAAATAGTATGATGTGATATTTTGTGTAGGCAGGGTTTGGGTTAAACCTCTCATCCCCCAGTTACTGCACTGGACTGACAGCCCCAGGTTTGGAGAGGCGAGTGTGGTACCCAACCAGCCAAACAGAAACATTCATGTGCGAGTGTGTCAAACAAGGACGGGATGGGGCTTACACCTAATGTGCCTCTTCAGCATGGGTTGTAGCTAATAAATGCAGCCCGGGCTCAGATATGAGAGTAACTGACTTGTGCAAAATATGCCACCTCTGAGGGGAGGAAACGAAGGGTGGAAAATCAAATTTCAAAATGTCACTTATAAAAATCAAACAAGTGATCTGCAATATCTGTCATTCCCAACAATTAATCCATTTACCCATCAAACCACAGTTTGCTAAACTAATCCATGAGAATCTATCCACAGCCTTTACTTACAGATGTAGTGATTGCGAACTCTGCCAAGACGGACGAGGTTCTTAAGGTCATCATGGCGGAAAATCTCACGACTACAGGTGTCCAAGCGAGGATTTGCAACTGTTGCGAATTTTCTCCCTAAGAGAAAAGGAAGAATCGACCGGTATCCCAATGAAAGGAATCAACGTTCAATACCAGACACTACCCAGTTCATATTAACTGCTTTAAATCTCCTCAGCACAAATTCAGAGTGTGACAGATGGAAAACTGCTTAAGTGGGGGAACAAAAAGTGGATTTCTCCAATTCTATCCTTTGGAAATACTCTATCATCTCATTAGGGAAGCTAAAGATAGTATGTTCGACATACCAGGATTTCACTCAGCACTGAGTAATACGCTACAAAATGGCTCTACGAACCTACTCCAGTTCATCTGCAAACTTGGGAAAAGTACACTTTCCTTATCCAAGTCATTAATATATTCTAAATAATTGTATCTATAGCACTGGTCCCTGTGGCTATCGATGAGTTACAGGTTGCTATCCTGAAAATGCATCCCTTATCCTAACTCTAGCTTCTATTAGTTAGCCAATCCTGTATCCATGTTAAATTACAACCTCCACCATCACGGGTTCTTACCTTATTAAATAGCTTATCAAGAATAAGGTTCCTTGTCAAATGCAATTACATCCATTGCTTCCCCTTAAACTATCCTGTTTGTTACTACCCTCAAAGAATTCTGGCAAATTTGTCTGCCCTGAAATCATGCTGACTCTGCTCGATCATATGATATACTTCTAAATGCTCTGCCCCTGCATCCTTCATAATCAGCTGCAACATGTTCTCAATAATAGATGTTAAGCCAACTGACCTAGAGTTAACTGTTTTTTTTTTGTCTTCTTCCTTTTCTAAATAAAAGTGTTACATCGGTGGCTTTCTAATCCTCTGAGAGTTTACCAGAATCTAAGGATTCTGGGAAGATTATTAACCAGGGCATTCACTATCTCTGTAGTTACTTCCTTTAATATCTGAGCATGCAGCCAATCCAGGGGAAATATCGGTCTGTAGCCCCGCTCGTTTCCCTAACATGTTTTCTGCAGTGATTGTTACTCTATTTATTTCCTTTCCTCCTTTTCCACCTCTGTTATTGAGTACCGATGGAATGGTGTTTGCATACGTTTTCATTATAGTAGATACTAAAGTATTTTTTCACCATCTCTGCCATTTCACAGTTCCTCATTATTACTTCCCCATCTACATTCTCTCAGGTGAAAATGTGTTGCTGGAAAAGCGCAGCAGGTCAGGCAGCATCCAGGGAGCAGGAGAATCGACGTTTCGGGCATAAGCCCTTCTTCAGGCTTATGCCCGAACGTCGATTCTCCTGTTCCCTGGATGCTGCCTGACCTGCTGCGCTTTTCCAGCAACACATTTTCAGCTCTGATCTCCAGCATCTGCAGACCTCACTTTTTCCCTACATTCTCTAAGGGACATATGTTAACTTGGGCTTACTTTATATTGAGGTTGTCCAGGACATTGACGAGGCCTTTTGTGGAGTACTGTACCCAGTTCTAGTCACCCTGGAACGATATTATTAATCTGGAGAGCTTCAGAAGAGATTTATCATGATGTTGCCAGGAATGGAAGGTTGGAGTTATAAGGAGAAGATGGATAGGCTGGCACTTTTCATTGCTGAAGAAGGGCTTATGCCGAAACGTCGATGCTGCTTGGATGCTGCCTGACCTACTGCGTTTTTCCAGCAACACATTTTTCAGCTGGGATTTTTCAGCTGGAGCAGAGGAGATTGAGGGATGACCTTACAGAGGTTTGTAAAATCAGGAGGAGTATAGATGAGGTGAATGACAGGTATCTTTTCCCTAGGGTCGGGTATTTCAAGAGTAGGGGAAATATTTTTAAGGTGAGAGGAGAAAGATTAAAAAAAGGAGATGAGAAGCAATTTTATTTTTACACAGCGAGTGGTTTGTGTGTGCAATGAAATTCCAGAGGAAGTGGTGGATGCAACTACAGTCACAACCTTTGAAAGATATTTATAAAAGTACATGAATAATAAAGGATTGGAGGAATCGGAGCCAAGCACAGGCAGGTGAAACTAGTTTAGTTTAGGATTAAGATCAGCATGGACTGGTTGGGACCAAAGGGTGTTTCCATGATGTAGGATGCTATGGCTTCTCTCTTCCTTTTTCAGGTGCTGATCCAAATGCCTTTGGAATATGCTTCCCCTGCTTTGAAGCAGTGTGCCCCATAGCATCATAAACAGTGCATTTATACCATTCGCCGCATTCCTCCCAATTGCATTTTTCACTTCTCCTAGTGGTAACTCTTAATCATCAACTTAAATCTTCCCACAATTTTCTCTGATCCAAAGTGCTCTAGAAAAAAAAATCTTAAAATGACAGGTTTTGTACACAAAAGGACTTACTGACCATTCACTGTGTGAACTTCAATGACACCGGGGGAGAAGCAGTGTTTTAGTTTGTCTGCCAGATCTCCTTCCACAGGGCTCAGCAAAGTTATATCAGGGAGAAGGCGATAGCTTGCTGTGGCAACAGGAGAAAATTTGGCATGATCTTTACCTGAGGGAAGCACAAAAGAGAACATATTTATGTAGCACTGAAACGTCATCCTTTCTGCCCATATCCCCAAGAAGTATACCTAACTCCTTCTTGAAAACATTCAAAGTTTTGGCCTCAAGCATTTCCTGCAGCAGGGAATTCCACAGGGTCCCCACTCTCTGGGTAAAGAACTTCCTCCTCATCTCAGTCCTAAATGGCCTACTCTGTATCCTTAGACTGTGACCCACTCAAAAAATTAAACTTTAGTCAGACACACCCTTCCTTTAAAAGATCTGTGTTGACTGTCTTTGATTAGTCAGTGTATTAGGAAATCAAGATTTACCACATCCCTCTGAATTTTCCAGTAACTTTTCCACCAACGAGGTTAGGTTAACTGATTTGTGATAGGCCTAACGAGTTATCCATTTTTAAACAATGGTACAATGTTAACTACCTTTCAATCTTCTGGCACTAGAGCTGGAGCCTGAGATGGAGCAAAACAACATCAGTCTCCTCTATTTCGTTTTTAGCTTCCCTTAACAGCCCAGGATACATTTCACCTGGACTTGGGTACATAATTCCAAAAGTGTCCACAATGCACTTGCATTGGGCCTATTCACCTGATATTTCACACATACCTTCCTCCTCCATATTGCCATATCTGTACCTTCCCTCTCTTTTGTGAAAGCAGATGGAAAGTTTTTATTCTAATCCCAAACAGATCATACTCTTTTAGTTATCATTTTACTTTCATTGAATTTACAAAAGATGTTTACGTTTTCCTTGATTTTACCTGCCAATATTTGATCACACCCTCGCTTTGTTTTCCTAATTTCCTTTAAAATGCACCCAATGTGTTTAGTCTCTAGTTTACAGAGTACTGAGCCTCAGTAGGTGTCATAAGCTTCCCTTTATCAGTTAGAGATTTGTTCTCCACAAAAGGTGGTACAAAGTACAGGCTCCCTCCCACACCTTACCGATTCCTTTCACACAGTGCATGACCACATCGAGTTCCTGGCCTGGGCGGAGCTGAGCAATCAGGATATCATCGTGAACAGGTCGGATGTCAACCTGCCCAAAGAGGTCAGCCTGGTTTCCTGTTGGTACCCACTTCATATGCTTCGAGTAAACTAGAAGATAAATGGGAAAATGCAGGACTGTTCTTTAACACTCTCCAAGAGACCTTTATATGATTTATTGACACAAATGTATGCATTCATGGGATGAATGTGTTGCTGGCTAGGCCAACATTCATAGCCCATCCCTAGTGGCTCTGAAGAAGACATTGGTGAGCCACCTTGAACCACTGCAGTCCATGGCAGGGTAGGTACACACACACACCGCTGTTATCAAGTGTTGCTGTTGCATTGACCTCAAACAAGATTCCTGAAATTTTACATTTCGATACATTTTAAGATGCTGCAAGCCTGAACATTTTTTAAAAATGTTTGTCCACGGGATGTGGGCACCACTGGCTGGGTTGGGATTTACTGCCCATCTCTAGTTGCCCCTTGAGAGTGTAGCGGTGAGCTGCCTTCTTGAACCGCGCAGTCCATGGGCCATAGAATGAACCACGATGCCCTAGGGGAGGGAATTCCAGGATTTTGACCCAGTGACAGTGAAGGAATGGTGATATATTTCCAAGTTGGATGGTGAGTGGCTTGGAGGGGAACTTGCAGATGATGATGAACTGCAGAACATTTACCTCTATGATTAAAATACAGCTCATCAGGGTCAGATGAATCTTTTTGTGCTTTTGGATTTCTTGTACACTTCACTTTAAGTTGAAACTGAAGCGTGTCAATCTCGGTTCCTTCTTCATCCCCTTCATGAATGAACAAATAAAACATCAACATCTGCATCAATCTTTATTACAAGAGAACATTTTGAAATGCAGTGCCTATTGATATGTGCAGCCGTTCTGACTCAGTCCCAGACACAGCAGTTCATCAAGCATCTGCTTGATCAGTTTTGGATGATGTACACTCACCCCTTGAACTGTGCAATAGAATCATTAATGCTCAAAAGAAGCAGTGGGATATTGGTAGGATGTTTAATTTGAGGAATAGCACAATAAATAATGCAGCACTTCTCCAATATAGTTTTATAAGTTGAGTACTTGCAAATCATATATGGCAAAACGAGATATGGGTGTGGTTTATTTATCACTTACAGAAGGCAGGTTAAAAGTCAGCTACCCTCAAATAGAGGCTTCAAATAGAGGGCCAGCTATCTGAGAAAAAGGCAAGATCACTTCACTCAAATGCAAGCATTTTGCAGATTTTATTGGATTGCCAAAACTTTCAATTTAAAAGCATCATTTTGCGATGTGTGAAAGTATTTCTCAGTTTATCGTGTTAAAGTTGAGTCTGTATGAAGTCAGAGAAATTCCAAACACTGAATAAAAAAGTCAATAAAGCACATTTATGTCCTGTGTACATTGCACTTTAGAAAAATAGGAATTACAATAGCTTGCTATTTTTTCTATCTTGAATAGAGATTGTTAAGTCAGTAAACTATTGCTTAATTAATTTACATTTTACATTTTAAACGATTCTATAATGAAGACTTTACAAACACATGTTGGGAGCAAAGGTAGGCCACTTGGTCCCTTCAGCCTACTCAGCCATTCAATAAAATCATGGCTGGTCAATCGACATTCCTGCCTATCCCTGATAGTCTTCAACCCCTCGCTTCCCAAGAATCTATTCACCTCTGTCTGAAATATAATCAGACTTTGCTTCCACCAGCTTTTCAGAAAGGGAATTCCAAAAACTCTCTTAAATGGGTGACCCCTGATTCTGAAACAATGATCTCTAGCTCTAACTTCTCCCAGAGGAAACATCTTTCCACCCATCCTGTCAAAGTTCAAAAATGATGAGGACAGACTATTGGTACTGGGATCAGATGAGATGCACCCAAGGATATTAAAGGGAGTCAAAGTGTTGATTGAAGGAGCACTAGCAATAATCTTTTAGTCTTCTCTAGATTCAGAGGAGGTGACAGGCAACTGAGGAATTGTGAACATTACTGACCTGTTTAAGAACAGCTCTAACAATAAGACCAGCAATTATAGCTCACTCAGCTTAACTTTGGTGGTAGGGAACATTCTAGGAACAATTGCTCAGTGGTCACATGGGAAAAGCTGAATTGGTTATCAGAGGTCAGAGTGAATTTCTGATGGGGAAAGTGTTTCCAAACTCGCTGGAGCTTTTTGAACAGGCAACAGAAAGGCTCGAAGAGGCACACATGGAATTCCAGAAGGTCTTCGACACCACGTCACACAACAGACTTATGAGAAAAGTTTGTGGCCATGGAATAAAAAACATCAGCAATGTGTACATAAAATTGACAAAATTCCTGCACCAACATAAGTTATCATGAAGGTCTGCCTTCCCAACCTCGTACCTTGCCTGAGGTGTGTTGACCTTTGGTTAAACTCACAATCAATCGTTTGTCTGTAATGAGGGACAGCCCTATGGTCCCCTGACTATGGTGACTTAAACACTTTACAAGATTGACTGAGTAATAGAAAACAGAGAGTAACAATTCATAGATATTTTTCGCCTGCAGGAAGGCTTGTACAAGGGAGTCTGACTTACAAATGCTTGTACGTACTGCGAGAATCCCATACAGGGGTATATTCATAAAGACCTGACATATAAACATTTCCTTGTACTTACAAACTGCTATTTTCTATTATCCCAAACCCATTCACAACCTAGGGACTGCTGTCGTGGAGTTTCCCTGGGGTTGGTTTTGGGACCTCTGTTTTTCCTGATATATATTAATGATCTGGAGTTTGGAGTGCAGGGGCCAATTTCCAAGTTTGTAGATGATACTAAATTTGGAAGAATTGCAAACCATGAGGAGCACAGTGTGGAAACTCCAAGGGGACACAGAAATGTTAATGAGTGGGCAGGTATGTGACAGATGAAGGTCATTGTAGAAGGGTGACAGATGATGGATTTTGGTAGAAGGAACACTGAAAGACAATATAAAATTAGAGGTACAATTCTAAAGGGGGTGCAGGAGCAGAAGAACCTGGGTGTATCTGTACATAGATCACTGGAAATGGCAGGACAGGTGGAAAGAGCAGTTAATAAACCATACAGCATCCTCAGCTTTATTATTAGGGGCACAAAGTACAAAAACAAAGTGGTGATGTTTAACTTGTACAAGATAGTACTCCACATAGCATAGAAAACTATGTACAGTTCTGGATACCACATTATAGGAAGGATGGAAAGGTGTTGGAGAGTATGCAGAAGTAACTTACAAGAACGATTCCGGGAATGTGAAACCTCTGTTGTCAGGAAAGATTGAAAAAATTGGGACTGTTCTTTTTGAAGAGAAGAAAGCTAAGAGAAGATCGGAAAGAAGTTTGCAAAATGGTCAGATAAGAGTGGACAGGGAGGAACTGTCCATCCTAGTCAAAGGAACAACAACGAGAATGTACTGTACACAAGTGTGGTGGAGACAGGTTCAGTTGAGACATTCGAGGGAGCATTGGATAATTATTTGCATAGAAATAATGTTCAAGAGTATGGGGACAGACCATGAGTTTGGCACAAGGGTAATGATGTTCATTTGAAGAGTTAGCGCAGGCACAGTGGGCTGAATGGTCTCCTTCCGAACTGTAACACTTCTGTGATAACCCCGTCTGGATCTTACATATCTCAGTCATGTCACCCTCAACTAAACTTCAAGGTTATTTGACAACCTTCTGAGCAAAGTCACATGCAGTAGTGACAATTTCCTGGGAGATGCTTGAGCACATTGTATTGCTGAGCAAACAGGCAGCCAGAGGTGCATTCTGAATCATGTGAGATGGGGGAGGGGTGAATGCCGACTTACTGGTGCGTTCCAAACTGTTGCAGTCTGACCTCTGTATTATCAACTGTCTCAGCATGCTTTGCACCCTCCCATTCCAAATAGCTCCCCCACCCAATTTGCAGACCCTCATGTTCTATGTTCTTTTTATAGATCCTCCTACCATCTGCTCATCATACCAATCATTTTCTCTGTTCAGAACATTCCATTTCCTTTTCATTCATTTCATGTCAAAATGAAAAGCAGTCTTACAGTCCAAAAAAGCTGGAGGGTAATGGGAAGGTGATAATTTAATTTGTCCCCTCATTTCCTCTAACTTGGATCAATCCTTTGCTCCCTTAATTTAGAAACAAACAATTAAACCATGAGGAAGAGTACCAGACATTTTTTTTTTAAAACAACAGAAACACTGCAACCCTCTCACCTGTGCTTCTGTACTCAAACAACCGTGGGTCTGCTTTGATGGGGATGAGCCCCAGTCTATGTGCCAGAATCTCATCCTGTACAATGGAGGTGTTGTTGTAGATAAATACCTTCTCCACAGCCATAGTTGGGACCTAAACCAACAGTTCAAGTTAGATTCAATGCAGTTGTTTCAACTTGTTAAATTCAAGAGTAAATAATGTCAAACAGTGACCCACAAAACTTGGTCTAGGAAATATACATTGCGAGCATCTGATTTGTTCATACATGAAAAAACGATGGTCACATATTCAGCTCCCTGTTTGTGCTGAATTAGTTGATTACTCAACTCAAAAACTGCATGCAGTTGTGGCTGCCATATTATAGAAAAGATGTGAATGTATTTGAGTGAGTGCAAAAGTGATTTACAAGATTGGTTCCAGAAATGAAAAACTTCAATTATAAAGACAGATTGAAGAAGTTGGACTGTTCTCCCTGGGGAGAAAGCAGCTGAGAGGCTTTCAAACTCATGACTGGGTCGGATGAGTAGAAAGGGAGGGCATTTCCTGCTCATAAAAGGGAAAAAAAAAGTTCGAGGGGGAATACATTTAAAGAGACGTGTAAATGAAGCAAGTGTGATGTAAGAAAGAACCTTCTCATCACAGTGAGTAGGAATGCACTGCCTGGAAATCTGGAGGAGGCAGGTTCAATTAAGGCAATCAGGAAGGCCTTGGGAGATTACCTGGATATACAAGATGTGCAGGGATTTATGGAAAAGGTAGCAGATTGGCACTAGGTAATAGAACTAGTGAGACACGATCAGCCAGATGGCCTGCTTCGCACCATAACATTCTGTGATTCCTGACAGCACAATGATAGGGGTGCTTGAACTCTCCTGATTTGGGCATTAACTTCAATGGAAAACAAGCCAGTGTGTGCATTAAATCTGATGCTACACTCCAGAAGGTGTTCCTGCAAATCAAAACCAGAGGACCTGGATAGGAATTCTTGCATTTTATTACTGAAAGAGCAGATGTAGAGAGGGCTGACTAAGTTCGGCCATGATGCCACACGCATTGAAGCTGATCACTGTTGCCCTGACTACTACAGAGCAGGGGTCAAAGCTGGGCTCTTCTGGGCCTGTACAGTTCAGCAATAGGCTGAAAGATGCAGGTACCCATTACATTTCCCAACCAAATGGAACATTTCTGCAGTGATCAGGTAGATCAAAATGCAAAGGTCAGGCTACATCACACTGTTACTCCAAGTCTAGCTGAATTCCCTGCAAATGAAAAAAATAAGCTGTTTTCTAATTTTAAATTTCAAATGACACTCCAGATTGAAGAGTGCTATAAATTGAGTACCATTATTAACTGAACATAGCCTGGAATTTCATTACCTCAGCAAGCAGGATCCTGCGGAAGGCGTTTGCAATCGCAGCATCAATTCCAACCATGTCAAACTCTAGCGTATCTTCCTCCAGCCGAATAATATCAATCCTGAAATTCTAAGAGAGAGGCAAAATTCACAGGGAGGTCAGACGGTATTCCACTCCTTGGTTGTTATGTTGCTATTTCAAAGCAGGATGCAGGAGCCAGTCTGTCTTCAGCAACCGTTTATTTGTATTTCATAGTTTATTTGCCCTCTGTCCTTCCTAGCCAACGCTCCTTGCTGTGGAAAACAAGCCTTTCGTTTTGTGCGACCCCTCCGCCAAATCACCCTTTTGACAAATTAAATAATGAACAAGCATGACCCACTGGGGCAGTGCAACAACAAAAAGAAAATTAGATGGAGGGGATGGGGAGAAACGGAGGGGATGGGGAGAAACGGAGGGGATGGGGAGAAACGGAGGGGATGGGGAGAAAATTCAAATGGATTTGGAAGGGGAAATTATGCGGCCCAGCTCTCCCGTGCCCAGGAAAACTAGTGCCATTTGTTTTTAAAAAATCAATTATTCAGGAATGTTATGACACAGCTCTGGATCAGGCAGGACTTGAAATTTGCCCCAGCTAAACAAGCTACGATATTATTTCTGCAGCATGTGCCGGTTCACTCTACAGTATTGTCAGTCAGCAAAGATGTTCTTCATGAATTACACTGCTTCAGGAGAGTCAAATACTTATTATTCTTACAGTCATACAGATATACAGCACAGAAACAGACCCTTTGGTCCAACTCTTCCATGCTGACCAGATATCCTAAATTAATCTTTTCCATTTGCCAGCTCTTAGCCCATATTCCTCCAAACCCTTCCTATTCATATACCCATCAAGATGCCTTTTAAATGCTGTAATTGTACCAGCCTCCACCACTTCCTCTACCAGCTCATTCCATACATGCACCACCCTCTGCATGAACAAGTTTAACCCTTAGGAACTTTCTAAATCTTTCCCCTCTCATTCAAAACCTATGACCTCTTGCTCTGGACTCCCCCATGGCAGGAAAAAAAACTTTGTCTGTTTACCCTAACCCCTCACGATTTTATAAACCTTGGGGACAGCACGGTGGCTTAGTGGTTAGCACTGCAGTTTCACGGCGCTAGGGACTCGGGTTCAATCCCAGCCTTGGGCAACTGTCTGTGTGGAATTTGCACATTCTCCCCGTGTCTATGTGGGTTTCCTCCAGGTGCTCCAGTTTCCTCCCACAGTCCAAAGATGTGCAAGTCAGGTAGATTGGCCACGATAAATTACCCATAGTGTTAGGTGCATTAGTCAGAAGGAAATGAGTTTGGGTGGGTTGCTCTTCAGAGGGCCTAAGGGCCTGTTTCCACACGGTGGGGAATCTAATCTCACCTCGATAAGGGCAGCCCTCAGTCTTCGACGCTCCAGGGAAAACAGCCCAGCCTATTCAGCCTCTTCCTGTAGCTCAAAGCCTCAACCATGGCAACATCCTTGTAAATCTTTTCTGAACCCTTTCAAGTTTCACAACATCCTTCCGACAGGAGGCAGACCAGAACTGCATGCAATATTCTAAAAGTAGCCTAACGAACACGCTGTACAGCCGCAACATTACCTCCCAACGTGAAGACTTAATGCTCTGACCAATAAAAGACAGCATACCCTATACTGTATATCTGCAATTCCACTTTCAAAGAACCACGAACCTGCACTCCAAGGTCTATTTGTTCAGCAACACTCCTTAGGACCTTACCATTACTTGTATAAGTCCCACCATGATTTGCCTTTCCAAAATGCAGCACCTCACATTTATCTAAATTAAACTCCATCTGCCACTCCTTGGCCCACTGGCCCATCTGAGGTAACCTTCGCTGTCTGTTACACCTCCAATCTTGGTGTCATTTGCAAACTTACTAACTATACCTCCTATTTTCATATCCAAATCATTTATATAAATGATGAAAAGCAGTGGACCCAGCACTGGTCCTTTTAGCACACCACTGGTCGCAGGTAACCAATTTGAACAGCAACCCTCCACCACCACCCTCTGTCTTCTGCCTTCAAGCCAACTCTGTATCCAAATGGCTAGTCCTCCCTCTATTCCATGCAATCTAAACTTGCTCTTCAAGTTGCAGTGTTCCTGGAGTCTTCAGATTACAAGCAGGAGCTCAGTACACTCTAAACATCTCCTGTCTGCCTGCAGCTTGTGTAATTTTATTATTTGGGGTAAATGCACCACACACTAGTTTGGGATTTCACAAAGACCTGAGAACTCTTTCAATTAATACAAAGCAGTTCTGAACCATGAAGAAAAACGTTTGGACATCTGTCTTGTCAGACACAAGCTTAAGCAGTGTTTGCACTTTGCTATCAAAGAATGTCAGCCTAAGATACTTTCCTTCTGAACACAGTTCAAAGGCCTGGAATCAGAAGAATGAACGATGGGCTAATTTCAGTGACAGCAAGAACATTTTTGGACTTAATTAGGGCTTTTTTAGGAGGCTGTTTCCTCTGCCTTGAACTTGGAAAGCCTTAGGTAAGTGATAGGTGATTAGGATCAATACAAGGAGAAACGTCTTCTAAAGTTTGTGAACCTTTAGAATTCTCTACACCAGAGAGCTGCAGATGATCAGTCAATGAGAATATTCATCAAGGCAAATAGATTTTTGGGTATAAGCTGACTTGTTGATAAGGCTGGAACTTGGAATTCAGTCTTGCTACAACTAAATGGTGAGAAATCTAGAGGCTTCCTGTGGCCTACTTACATTCTCATCAAAACTGTGAATGCTTCCACCTCCCCAGCCACTGATATGCATGACTACTTCAGAGAAATGCCATTTTGATTTTTTTTAAGCTTTCAGCCATAAGTTGCTTGACAGTGCAAGTTAACCCGGCCACTGAGTAGACATAACGAGCATTAAGAATGGACAGCCGCAAATGAATCTATCAGTAGCGCAGGACCACTTGCAACGAAACATATAAAGTTATGGAGGGAATAGATATGATAGACATAAAGATAATGTTTCCACTGGCAGATGAAACTAGGACAAGAGGGCACAGCCTCAAAATTAGGGGGAGCAGATTTACGATTGAATTGAAAAGGAATCCAGAGGGTTGTGAATCTATGGAATTCCCTGCCCAGTGAAGTGTTTGACGCTACTTCAGGAAATGTTTTTAAAGCTAAGATAGATTTTATTTGAACAATGAAGGAATTAAGGGATACTGTGAAAGGGTGGGTAAGTGGAGCTGAGGCCATGAAAAGATCAGCCATGATCTTATTGTGTGGCTGAGCAGGTTCGAAGGGCTAGATGGCCTACTCCTACTCCGAGTTCTAATGTTTATGTATTCAAGTCAACTGACAAGTTGGGTAGCTCAGTGGTTAGCACTGCTGCCTCACAGAGCCAGGGACTCAGGTTTGATTCCATCCTCAAGCGACTGTCTGTGTGGTGTTTGCACATTCTCCCGTGTCTGTGTGGGTTTACGGAGGGTGTTCTGCTTTCCTCCTACAATCCAAAGATGTGCAGGTTAGGTGGATTAGTCACGGGCAATGCAGAGAAATGGTAGGAGAATTGGTCTGGGTGGGATGCTCTTCAGAAGATTGGTATGGACTTGTTGGGTTGAATGGCCTGTTTCCACACTGTGAGGATTCTATGTCCCATGAATCCTTCCATCACCATAAATCTGTGCTCCCTACTCAGAGGTCTTCCCTGTCCACTCTAACCAAGATTTAGTACAGCTTGATTAAATCAGCCTTCAGCCTTCTCTGTTCGAAGGAAAACAACCCTAGCCTATCCAATAATTTTTCAGAGCTGCAATTTTCAAGGTCGGTCAACATTCTTGTTGAATTCCTCTGTACTTTCACTAAAGCAATTATGTCCTTCATCTCATTTACTAACCAGAACTGCACACAGAACTCCAGCTGTTGTCCAACCACTATCTTACATAGTGGTTATAGCATGGCATTCCTGGTTTTTATTTTTACCTTGTCTGTGGAACTCCATGCTCAGTGAAGCAGTCATTGAATGTTTTTACAGCTAATATAGATAGTTTTTAACCAATAAAGGAATGAAGGGTTGTGGTGAGAGGGTGGGCAAGTGGAGCTGAGGCCACAAAAAGATCAGCCATGATGTAATTGTATGGCAGAGCAGGCTCGAGGGGCCAGATGGTCTACTCCTGCTCCCTTTTCTGATGTTCTTATCTTATGTGGCTAATCTGCCTCCTTCACAGACCAATGGCCAGGCACTCTAAGGTCTGCCTATTGCTTCTACCCCACTCAATACCTCCTGTTGCTCGTCACTCCCCCAAAACATTCCATTAAGTTGGTAAAACACTGACCTTCCTGAACAAAATAATGACTATCCCTGACTAATCCTTCTCCTTACCAAGTAACAGTTAATCCCCTTTCTCAACAATAATTCTCAATTTTTCAGGTGCAGATTCCTTCCAACCAGCCGATAATTATTTGACCAATCTCTCAACCCCTCTCTGAACGGTGGCAGTGTGTTCACAGATTCCAATCCTCTGATACCTCTCGTGTATCTAGCGAGGTTTCAAAAATGATCTTCACAGCTTCCACTGTTTTCTTCCTGGCATCAGTTCAATGGCCCCAGGCCACCAATTAGACAATTCTGGTGATTTATCCATCTTCAAGGAGGTCAGGCCCTCCAGTATTTATGATCTGATTATGATTAATTTCTCTAATTATGCACACTCCCTCTTTTCAATTGTATCATCCCATTCTTTGCTGCCAGACCTGCTGATTGTTTCCAGCAATTTGTTTTCGTTTCTGATTTTCGGCATCTGCAGTTCTTTCGGTATTTTTTATTTGGAGAAAGGTGGGTTGATTCTGATGAGCTGGCAGGGACTCCTAAAGGGGGAATCATTCTTTAACTAACTTTGGAAATTTTTGAAGAGATAACAGGCTCGTTGAGGGTAACACAGTTGATTTTGTACACATGGACTTTCAAAAGGTGTTTGATGCAACATAGGGTGCGAAATAAAAAGGTCAATAGCAGCATTGATACAAAATTCGTCAAGTGATAGGAATGATGGGTCAATGTATCATTTTGGGGCTAGAGGAAGGTTTGTAGTGGAGTTCCCCAGGGGTTGTGATTGGGACCCTTGATTTTCCTGATAGATATTAATATCTGAATCTTTGCATACAGGGGACAATTTCCAAGTTGGGGAATGACACAAAATGTGCAAGAAATCTAAACTATGAGGAGGACAGTGCATAATTTGGTGGAGTGTGCAGATAGGTGCAGGTGAGTTTCAATGCAGAGAAGTGTGGGGTGATGCACTTGATCAGTAGAACATGGAAAGATAACATAAAATAGGGGGTACTATGCTAAAGGAGGTGGAAAAGCAACGGAACCTGGGTGTGATGTGCACAGATCATTGGAAGTGGCAGGACAGGTAGAGACACAAGTATATATTATGATTGGCTTTATTAATAGGGGCATAGAGTATAACAGCAAGAACGTGATGGTGAACATGTGTAAGACCTCGGCTGGAATACTGTGTTCAGTTCCAGGTGCCACATTGTAGGAAGGACGTGAATGCACTGGGGAAGCAGTTTAGAAGACTGATTCCCAGGGTGAGGAACTTCACTTATGAAGACAGATTGATGAAGTTTGACTGCTCTCCTTGGAGAGAAGGCAGATTAGAGGAGATCTGATTGAGGTTTTCAAAATCAGGAGTGTGCTGGATAGAGTACAGAGAGAAAAATCGTTCCTGCCCAGAAAAGGAACAAGAACAAGGCGGCACAGATTAAGCTGACCTTCAGAAGAAGCAAGGCTGATGTAAGCAAGAACATTTTTCAAAACTTGCGCCCACACCTCCCCCCTCAATTCTCTCCAAGGGATCCTTCCATATCCGTCAGAAATTCACCTGCACCTCCACACACATCATTTACTGCATCCACTGCACCCAATGTGGCCTTCTCTATGTTGGGGAGACAGGCCGCCTACTTGCGGAATGTTTCAGAGAACACCTCTGGGACACCCGCACCAACCAACCCAACCACCCTGTGAATGAACACTTTAACTCCCCCTCCCACTCCACCAAGGACATGCAGGTCCTTGGCCTCCTCCATCGCCCTTCTCCGGCCTATCACCCTCACCTTAACCTCCTTCCACCTATCGTATTCCCAACACTCCTCCCCCAAGTCCCTCCTCCCTACCTTTTATCTTAGCCTGCTTGGCACACCCTCCTCATTCCTGAAGATGGGCTTATGCCCAAAACGTCGATTCTCCTGTTCCTTTGATGCTGACTGACCTGCTGCGCTTTTCCAGCAACACATTTTTAAGCATTTTTCAAATGGTGTGTAGCTAGGGTCTGGAATGCACCGCCTGCAAGCATGGTGCAGAAAGGTTCAACTGTAGCATTCAAAGGGTGATGGCTATTTATGTGATTTAAAAAATAATGTGCCAAAGTATGGGGAAGAAAGTAGGAGACTGGCACAAGGTAATGATTTCCATTTAGTAAGCTGGCACAGGCACATTTGGCTGAATGGTCTCCTTTTGCACTGGGCCAATTCTGGGAAGCTGTGAAATAGGGATGGACAAATCAAGCACAGCATGCAATTGGCCTTCTTGATTATAAGCTGCATCTGCATACGACCCTTTTCGGACTTGTGTACGACAACACCTAGATCGCTCTGCACCAAGAAACTTTGTGATTGCTCTCCATATAAGAACTACACCGTTTCTTCAGTCTTCCTGCCAAAATGAACAACTTTCCCATATTACTCTCCATCATTAGATTTCTGACTATTCACTCAACCCACTTGCAACTTCCTTATGTCACATGCTTTCCTACCTGCCTTGGTGTTACCTGAAAATTTTGCCACATCTTTATTTCCTTCCTGTATGTCACTGATTAATATTGTTAAAAAGTTGACATCCCTACTCATCACTCTCCTGCCAGACAAAGAAAATTAATGCA
This sequence comes from Chiloscyllium plagiosum, assembly GCF_004010195.1. Lineage (NCBI taxonomy): Eukaryota > Metazoa > Chordata > Chondrichthyes > Orectolobiformes > Hemiscylliidae > Chiloscyllium > Chiloscyllium plagiosum. The sequence continues at coordinate 130,525,487 of NC_057712.1, forward strand.
CACACTCTGTTTTCTACCTGCCAGCCAATCTTCCATCCATGTTGATACACCCCAACCACCCACCAAACTACCACCACCACACCATAAGCTTATATTTTCTGCAAGAAAATTTGATGTAACACCTTATCAAATACCTTCTGGAACATACAATATGTCTACTTTATTCACACAATATTTACTCCTTAAAAGAGCGTCAATAGATTGGTTAATATGAATTTTCTTTTATGAAACCATGCTCACTGTTCCTGATTGTCTTGAATATTTCTAAATACACAGCCATACCTCTTTAATGATCGATTCTAACAACTTCCCCATGATGGCTATCAAGCTAACTGGCCAATAGTTTACTGCCTCTTCTCTCCTTCAACAGAGGGGTCTATAGTTGCTACTTTCCAGTTTGGTGGAAACTTTTCAGGATTTAATGAATCTTGGAAAATTAACATCAATCCATATATTACTTGATAAGAAATTGCTGTTAAGGACTTTCTATAAATTATTATACATTAGAAAAGTTTATTATTAAGCATCAGAAATAAGTGAAGTCAGGAGCAATATAATAAAGTAATGCAAGTTACCCAAAGGGAAGGAGAGTGAAGTTACCATCAGTTTAAGACTAAGGCGAGGTACAACGGAGGAGCTCAGTCCTGTGTGTTGCACAACCTGCCATACATGGGAAATCTTAGACATTCCTGGCAGCCTGGATGACCACATCTGCAGGAAATCCCATTGGTATGATCAAACTGACTGCCAGACTTTGGAATACGAGGGTCAGCTGGAGGCACTGCAGTACATCTGCGAGGCAGTTATATGGTTAGCACCTTTTTTAGACATGGTTGCCCCCATGGCTTAATAACATGCAGTTACAAAGGAATGCACGACCATTCGTCAGGAGGAGGGAGGCAGGTAGCTAGTCAGGAAAGCCTGAGTGAATCTCACTTGAACAGATTTTCTGTTTTGGAAAACTGGCAAGGGTAACAGTCCAACTGGAGACTGCAGCCAGAACCTAGCTTCTCAAGTGGGAATTAGAAAGAGATAGAGAAAACTAGGAGGGGGAGATTCAATAGTGAAATGTTCAGTAAGGCATTTCTGTAGCCATATTACTCTAGGATTGTGTGTTGTCTCCCTGGATCTTGTAGGATATTCTCAAAGGAAGGGACAAACAGTTAGTCATCATGGCGCACACTGGGGCCAATGACATGGGTAGAAAGAGGAATGAGGTCCTGCAACAAGAAATTAGGGAGCTAGGTAGCAGATCAAAGTTTACTCTCAAATACTCTTGGTGCCACATGCTGAGTGTAGGAATTGGTGGATAGAACAGATGAATGTGTGGCTGAAGAGTTGGAGGAGGAAGACTCAGATCCGTGTATCACTGGTTTCATTTTTGGGGAAGGTGAGACCTGCACAAGTCCAACAGATTGCACCCAAAACAAGGACAGGACAAACACCCTTGTGGGGAGGTTTGCTTGTGCAATTGGTGAGGATTTAAACTAATTTGGCAGCAGGGGTGGGATGCAGAGTGGAGATACACAGATATATACAGAAAGCACCAAGTCATTCTGGAAGGCAGTACAAATATAGTCAAGTTAAAGCAAAAGAAACGGATTGATTTTAAGTGCTGCGAGGTTATGCTGCAGCTCTATAAAACCCTGGTCAGACCACGCTTGGAATGTTGTGTTCAGTTCTGGTCACCTCATTATAGGATGTGGAAGTTTTAGAGAGAGTGCAGAGGAGATTTACCAGGATGCAGCCTGGACTGGAGTACATGTCTTATGAAGAAAAGTTGTGAGGGAGCTAGAGCTTTTCTCATTGGAGTGAAGAAGGATGAGAGGTGACTTGATAGAGGTGTACAAGATGATTAGAGGAACTGATACAGTGGATAGCCAGAGAATTTTTCCCAGGGTAGAAATAGCTATCGCGAGGGGGCATAATTTTAAGGTGATTGGAGGAAGGTTTAAGGGAGATGTCAGAGGCAGGTTCTTTACACAGTGTGGTGGGTATGTGGAATGCACTACCAGCAGTGGTCATACATACATTAGGGACATTTAAGTGAGTCTTGGATAGGCACATGGATGATAATAAAATGTAGGGCATGCAGATAAGTTTGATCTGAGAGTAGGATAAAAGGTCAGCACAACATCGAGGGCTGAAGGGTCTGTACTATTCGATATTCTAAAATATGGCAAGTTAGCTAGAATTTATTTTAGGAGAAAGTGAGGATTGCAGATGCTGGAGATCATAGTCAAAAATAAATGTGGTGCTGAAAAAGCACAGCACGTCAGGGAACATCTGAGGAGCACAAGAATCAATGTCTTGGGCATAAACCCTTCATCAGGAATAGGGGGAGCTGAGAGATAAATAGGAGGGTGAGGTTGGGAATGAAGTAGTGGAAAGGTGATAAGTAGATGCAGGTGGTGTAATGGTGATAGGTCAGAGGGGAGGGTGGATTGGATTAGTGGGAAGGAAGATGGACAGGTAGGACAGTTCAAGATGGCAGTGCCAAGTTGGAAAGTTGAATCTTGGATGAGGTGGGGGGAGGAAAGATGAGGAGACTGGTGAAGTCAACAGTGATGCCATGTTGTTGAAGGGTCCCAAGGTGGAAGATGATATGTTCTTCCCCAGGCATCAGGTGGCTTGGATTTGTCAGCGGAGGCAGCCCAGGACTTGCATGCCCTTTGTAGAGTGAGAGGGGGGAAGTTGAAGTGGTCAGCCACAGGGCGGTGGGGTTGTTTGGTTCGTGTCCCAGAGATGTTCTCTGAACCATTCCACAAATTGGCGTCCTGTCTCCCCAGTGTAGAGACCACCACGTCGAGAGCAATGGACACAATAGATGAGGTGTTTGGATGTACAGGAAAATCTCTGCCGGATGTAGAAGGATCCTTGGGGTCTTGGGTGGAGGTATGGGTGCAGGTTTTGGGGTGGCAAGGGGAAGGTGCCAGGATTGGGAGGGAGGGTTGTGGGAGCGTGAACCTAACAAGGGAGTCAGAGACAGAGTGGCTTGTCTCTACGGAAGGCCAATAGAGGTGGGGAGGGAAATATATGTCTGGTGGTGGGGTCTGATTGTAATTGGTGGAAATGGCAGAGGATAATGCATCGCATCCAGAATTAGTGGGGTGGAAGGTAAGGACCAAGGGGGTTCTATCTTGGTTGTGGTTGGAGGGGTGGGGTTCAAAGGCAGTGGTGCCGGAAGTGGAGGAGATGTGCCAGAGGGCATTGTTGATCATGCGAATTTATTTTAGTGCAAGGAATCTAAAGAGTAAGGCAGATGAGCTGAGGGTGTTGATTAATGCATGATATTTGCTATTACAGAGACATGGTTGAAGGAGGGACAAGAATGGTAGCTCAATATTTCAAGGTTTGGAACATTTAGGTGAGATTTTTATTGAACGGGGTTGTTTTTGTCCACAGATGGGGCAGCATAGTGGTTAGCACTGCTGCATCACAGTGCCAGGCACCCAGGTTCAATTCCTGCCTCGGGTGACTGTCTGTGCAGAGTTTGCACATTCTCCCCAAGTCTGCATGGGTTTCCTCTAGGTGCTCTGGTTTCCTCCCACAATCCAAAGATGTGCAGGTCAGGTGAACTGGCCACACTAAATTACCCATAGTGTTAGGTGCATGTGTCAGGGGTTAACATAGGGTAGGGGAATGAGTCTGGGTGTGTTACACTTCAGAGAGTCAGTGTGGACTTGTTGGGGCAAAGGGCCTGTTTCCATACTACAGGGAATTTAAACTAATCTAACCTAGATCATTGAAGACAACATAATAGATAAGGTGGTAAAGAAAACTTTAGGGATCCTGTCTTTATTAATCAAGGCATTGAAAACGAGCAAGTAATGTACGATCAAGCTATATGCTAATTAAGTCACAACTGGAGTGATATGCAGTTCTGGAAAAGCACAGCAGGTCAGGTAGCATCCGAGCAGCAGGAGAATTGACACTTTGGGCAAAAGCCCCTCATCAGGAATGAGAGAATTCCTGATGAAGGCCTTCTGCCCGAAGCACAGACTCTCGACTCTGATCTCCAGCATCTGCAGTCCTCAATTTCTCCTATCTGATATGCAGTTCTGGTTGTCACAATTTAGGAAGGCTATGGATTGCACTGGAAAGGCTGCAGTACAGATTCACTAGGGTGCTGCTGGCCTGAAGCAAATCAGCTCCGGAGACCGGCTGGAAAGGCTGGGGTTATGTTCCAATGAGCGAAGAGAGCGACTTTTGCAACCTTTACAGTGAAGAGCGGAGCAAAAGCTTTGATCACTTCATTCCCCCCTTTCATTTGAGCGCTGGTCACTAACTAAATCCCGTGGGCAGAATGAAACGAGAAGAGCTGGGTGAGGGTGGGGAATACGAGTATACGAGCATTATCCTCAGTGGATGAACGGAGCAGTGGTCCTTCAGCCGGGCGTGTTTGCAGAGTGACACCGTTCAGCTGCTCCCTGTTTGTCCTGTACCTCCTCAAACCGCTGCTGGTCCCACGAGTCGTCGTAGCCGGGGTAATTCCCTGGGAAATCAGTGGTATGTACCTGGAACAGAAAACCAGTCAACACTGTCAACGTTAAATCTCGCCGACTCACCCTCGGACATTCTCCTCAACAGCCTCCCGCCCAACACTCACATTCTGGACCCCAAATTCCTTCAGAACGACACGGTTCCGAATCAGATCAATCCGCTCCCGTGCGGCAGCCATGACACACGTTGGGGCTGACCTTCGCCCCCCCCCCTCGACCTACGCAGCCATTTCCGCCGGAAGCAGCCCGCTGTCGCGTTGCCTCGCCGTCCACGTCGCCGCGCGCCGCTTTTCCGGTTCGTGGGCCGTCCAACATGGCGGCGGGGGGAGCAGGAAAGAGCAACGAATGGGGGGCGTTCGAGGTAAAACCGTCAGCGGCGCCGGCAGTTGGGGAAGGGCTGACCTCACGCCCAGCCTCCGCTCACCCCAGCCCCGTGTTGACCAGTGAGTCGTACAACACGGGGACACACTCCTTGGTCCAACTCCAGACATCCCAATCTGACCAAGTGCTGACAACAACAGAGTGCTGGGAATCACGGGGAGGGAGCAAACTAACGTTTTAATGACTCTTCGTCAGTGCTAACGTGGAGGGAGGGGGGTCAGCATTTATGCAATAGAGGGGGTTCTGAGTGTGGAGTGCTGGGGGAGGAAGGGTGCAGGTTAAGTGATCAGATTGTGACAGTGGCAGAACATTGGTGTGTCTAACTGCCAAAGTAGAAAGAGCAGACAGTCCCAATGGGTGGGGGAAGGGAGAGAGGACATGGTGACACAGAATGCAACAAGTAAAGTGAAACGAAAGGGAATAAGTGGGAGTCAGTTCACAACCTAATGTTAAAGTCCACATGGTTGTACAGTGCCTAGTCTGAACATGAAATGTTGTTCCTTCAGTTTGTGCTGTGATACCCTGGAGCATGCAGCATGTCGAGGACAGACAAGTGGGAATCCGAGCGGGATGCTGTGTTAAAAATGACCGGCTACGGGAAGGTCGCGATCGTGCTTGCACGCAGACCGGAGGTGTTCCTCAAAGCAATCACCTAGTCTGCATTTTAGTTTCTCCAATGTCGAGTAGGCCACATTGGGTGCAACGAATACAATACACAAGATTGGAGGAGGTACAGGTGAAATGCTGCTTCACCTGGAAAGAATGTTTAGGTGAGAAGGTGAAGGGGCAGGTTGCAACTTCTGTGGTTATATGGGAGGTGCTGTGATGGGTGTGGGGAAATTGTGATCTCCAGCATTTGTTGTTTCAGTACAGATTCCAGCGTCCACAGTAATTTGTTCCTAACTCTGACTTACATCCATTTGCCAGCATTTGGCCCATATCCCTCCAAATCCTTCCTTATCACATACCAATCTGATGTTGTTTAAATGTTGTAATGTATCAGCCTCCACCACTTCCTTTGACAACAGGTTCCTAACATGCACCATCCTCTTCATGAAATAGTTACCTTTCAGGTCTTTTTAAAATCTTTCCCCTCTCGCCTTAAACCTATGTTCTGTAGTTTTAGACGCCCCACCTGAGGAAAACGACCTTGGTTATACAACCTATCCATACCCCACATGATTGTATAAACTTCTATAAATTTGTCCCACCCCAGTGCCTCCCACACTCCAGGGTAAAAAGTCCAAGCTTATTCAGCGTCTTCCTATAACTCAAACCCTCCAGTCCTGGTAACATACTTGTAAATCTTTTCTCTCTCACACTCAACCTCTTGTTTCCCCCTTATTACTCTCTTGTCTGTTTTTAGCTCATTTCATCATTAATTTCCATCCACTTAAACTTTGCATGTAATCTCTAGGCCAGCAGCTCAGCAGTGATTGACATGGAGAATATGGACGACACATCTGGTTCAAGTTTTGAGGATATGGGAGAGATGCATCAGGAACTGAAAGAGGAAGATGACGTTGGTGAGGAACCTGCACCAACAGAAGATGATGACAGTGCCTTCCTTGGTATGAGGGGGCTAAAAGGCCAGTTGGGCCGTGATGTAGCAGATCAGGTATGGATGAAGGTTTTGTCTTCCTGACGTCTAATGTTTTCACAAAAAGTGAAGTTCCCTTGTGATGTCTTTTTCCTGTTGAAATCACATCACATTATTTGAATCTGGTTCTAATTATTAACGGCTTAGTGTACCACTCAATTTGCAAGCAATTAGGTACGGCAATGAATACTGACCTCGGTAATGCCTACATCCCATCAAAGGATAAAGAAAAAAGTCATTTTTATGTTGAGATTCTTCATACAGGCAACCTTTTTCCTTGTTTTTGTTCTCAACTTGCCTGTTTAGATTTTTCATGGCCTACATATGATACTAATCCTGTATTCCACCCATCGATAGTAGAAACATTTCCTCTAAAGGTGTGCATCTGTCAGGTGTTTTTGTGCATGCTGATTGGCATGCCATGCGATGACTACTGTTCGTAGAAATGCTGCTGTGTATGGACCTCAGAGGCTTGTATCAGCAGAAAAATAAATACAGAGAATGCTAGTGAGCAGTCACTGTTCTACTAGTTCACCCTTGGAAAGATTGAAGCCATTCTTCTTTGCTCATCCCACTAAAATGTGTTTCTCTTAGGCTAGTGAATCAGACCATTTGTGACCTCTGCATCTTGGTGAATCTCTAAACCACACATCCTGCACATCACAAAGACTATCTCAAAAATCCTGCCCACCACTGGTTGCATTCGTTAATTGTCAATTGCCCAAAAGTCAAAAATTATGAACAACAATCTCCAAATCATATTTTTTTTAAAGAGGAGTCTCAATCTCTGCACTTATCTCAGTTCCTCTCATTAGGCCTTTACTGTGCCCATTTTCCTAGCCCTTTGCCATTTAAACTCCCCTGCCCTCCACCCTAACACACAATCTTCCCTTTTGTTGTTTTTCCCCTTTTCACTGTCTCAAGACTAATTATTTTCCGAAATGTGAGTTCTGATGAAAGTCATGTATCTGAAATTCTAATGCTGTTTTTCTCTCTTCACAGATATCACTTGACCTATTGAGTGTTTCCATCATTTTCTGATTAATTCTCAACAAATGTATTGTGATTTTGGCTATGTTCTATTTAGTTGCTTCATGACATAGTCATCTCTTAAATGGTCTGCCTTCTCTCAGTTTGGATTTTCTTTTGTAGGTGTGGCAGGCAGGCAAGAGGCAGGCATCAAAAGCTTTCAATCTGTATGGTAATATTGATATTCTCAGACCATACTTTGATGTTGAGCCTATCCAAGTTAGGAACAGGTATGTACTCCTCCCTTGTACTTTTTACAAACTTAATGGATTAATAAGAAAAAAGGTGAGATGGAACATGAAAATTGTAATAGAGGTGCAAGCTATTCAACTCAAACCAGCCTGTTAATCTTTACCACCCAAATAATCCTTGGTCTTAATTCTGTTTGCCAGTTCTGTTCAATCTCTTTACCCTTCTTTTATTGCAACCCCCTTTTTTTAGAAATTATTTTTATTGTAAAATCTTTCTTGGCGAAATTATAAAATTACAAAAATATAACAACAAAAACAACAACAATAAACCAACTACTGTACTACTCTACAAAAGAACTCACAACAACTCTCAGTACACATCAATAAATAAATAATGCCACTCAGTGTAACAAGACGTCAGCTCTCAACCTTCCAGAGCATTAATTATTAAACCCATGTTTGCTATAAATTCTTCCTCTCAGGACATTAGGCTTACTAAACCTAACCACCATGGCCAGACAAAAGCCCTAATTAAAATGGCAGACAGATCTGCTTCCAAATAATTCAAAAAGGGCTGCCATGTCTTATAAAAATTGTTTGTTTTCTACTGCACCATATTTATAAGGAAGTTCAAAGGAATGTGTTCCATAATTAACTTATGTCACCCCAACAGACCCGGGGGGGGGTTCTCAGACACCCAGCACATCAGAATGTTCTTCCTTGCACAAAAAGTGAGGATGCTAAAAAGCTTTCTCCCATGCACATCAAAGGGAGATAAATTCGGCAAACCGAGGAGAAGAGAAACCAGATCCATTTGACTTCAGTCACCTTGACCCTCTCTATGACTCCTGCCACAGTACTCCAGTGTGTACAGAGCCTGTGGCAGGACCACAAACAACGAATGAGGATACCTGTATTTATTTTACATTTGGGGCAAATTAAAGATGCTTAAATTTTGCAAGACGATCTGGGGCCAGATGAGCTATATGAAAAATCTTTGACTGCATAACATGGGCCCTCTTACATATCAAAATCTTCCTCGAATTCTCACAAATGTCCTCCCAAGTTTCCAGAGTGATCTGCACCCCTAACTCTCTCTCCCAACCTCCGTAATCGCTCAGTGTCACCCGAGGTACCTCCCCCCAACAAATGAAGAGAGTACTCACTGAAGGAGTGCTCTTAGCCTGAAGCACCCTCTTTTCTGTATCAGATCTAAAACTCTCAGTCAGAAGCATAGTCTCTTTTTGAATAAAGTCCCAGATCTGAAAAAAATGGAAGAGTCCCTGCTCGATAATCCACACTTACAAATTATTTGATCAAATGACATTAACATTTCATCTTCAAACAGCTCACTTAAACAACAGACTCCCCTATCCATCCAGGACTTAAACCTGGCATTTCAAAGATGGGTGTATGGGAAGATGGTTTAGACATTTTACCCTCCATGTGTCTCATTGCCATCCACACTTTGACAGTATTAATAACTATCGGATTGCGGCAATGTTCCATAACTATCCTCATGTTGTCCAGAAACAACAGGTTAATAAGAGGACACTTGCCCTGGGAGGCCTCAATATCCAATCATATTGACGCCGAGTCCTCACAGGCCCGGTCTCTCACAAAAAGAAGAAAGGGAGCTCAATTGATATCTTCTGACATCCAGGAGATCCATTCCTCCCAACTACTGGGGCATTTGCAATTTCATAAGCTTGATGAATGGCGCTAAATAAAAGAACTAAACCAACCATTTAATTTCCGAAATGTTTGTCGAGGTAAAAGCAAGTGAAGCATCCGTAGAGGGTATAATAAGCGAGGAAGAACATTCATTTTAATAAGAGCAACTCGACATTGACATGATATTGGCAGGACCCCCCCCATCTTTGAAGGTCTTGTTTAATCTTGTCAAACAAATGAACAAAATTAGCCTTGAATAACTGATCAAAATTCGAGGTAACAGAGAAGCTCAAATAAAGAAAGCCTCCATGTGCCCACTTAAAGGGGAACCCACATTCAACGTCTGGTATTCTCCTAAGATCCTCCAGAGCCATAGCCACCAATTTTGAAAAATTGATATTCTAACCTGAGAAAAAGCCAAATGAAGTAATACATTGTATCAACTGGAATACAGGAAGAACTAGCCATTTGGATACAGAACTGGCTCAAAGGTAGAAGACAGAGGGTGGTGGTGGAGGGTTGTTTTTTAGAGTGGAGGCCTGTAAGCAGTGGAGTCCTCTATTTTTCGTCATTTAAATAAATGATTTTGATGCGAGCATAAGAGGAATAGTTAGTAAGTTTGCAGATGACACCAAAATTGGAGGTGTAGTGGACAGTGAAGAAGGTTATCTCAGATTACAACAGAATCTTGATCAAATGGGCCAATGGGCTGAGAAGTGGCAGATGGAGTTTAATTCAGATAAACGTGAGGTGCTGCAGTTTGGGAAAGCAAATCTCAGCAGGACTTATACACTTAATGGTAAGGTCCTAGGGAGTGTTGCTGAACAAAGAGACTTGGAGTGCAGGTTCATAGCTCCTTGAAAGTGGAGTTGCAGTACGGGAGTTGGGAGGTCATGTTGCAGCTGTACAGGGCATTGGTGAGGCCACTGTTGGAATATTGCGTGCAATTCTGGTCTCCTTCCTATCGGAAAGTTGTTGTGAAACTTGAAAGGGTTCAGAAAAAATTTACAAGGATGTTGCCAGGGATGGAGGATTTGAGCTATAGGGAGAGGCTGAACAGGCTGTGGCTGTTTTCCCTGAAGTGTCGGAGGTTTACAAAATTATGAGGGGCATGGATAGGATAAATAGGCAAAGTCTTTTCCCTGGGGTGGGGGAGTCCAGAACTAGAGGGCATAGGTTTAGGGTGAGAGGGGAAAAATATAAAAGGGACCTAAGGGTCAACTTTTTCATGCAGAGAGTGGTGCATGTATGGAATGAGCTGCCAGTGGAAGTGGTGGAGGCTGGTACAATTGCAACATTTAAGAGGCATTTGGATGAGTATATGAATAGGAAGGGTTTGGAGGGATATGGGCCAGGTACTGGCAGGTGTGACTAGATTGGGATGGGATATCTGGTTGGCATGGACGGGTTGGACTGAAGAGTCTGTTTCCATGTTGTACATCTCTATGACTCTGTGGCTGGGGCACCAAAACTGCTGGGTTTGAAAGAAAAATGAGAAGATTATCCACATGTAATGTGATTTTATGCACCTTCAACCCTACCTTTGGGGAAGCTATATTAGGATCCCCACAAAAGGCCTCTGCCAGTGACTCAATCACCAATGTGAAGAGCAAAGGTGAGAGGGGACAGCCATCCTAACTGTCCCTACCAGTGTTAAAATTATCAGACCTTATACCATTCGTGAGAACCGCTACTGTAAAGGACCCTTACCCATCTAGTAAACATTTCACCCAGGCCAAACTGCTCCAGGGTATAAAAAAGATATGGCCATTACACCCAGTCAAATGCCTTCTCCGTGTCCAAGGAAACTACCAATCCTTGAACTGACCGTTGCTGGCACAATTCAATCTTGTTAAGCAGTCTCCTAACATTAGAAGATCTATGACCCTTTATAAAGCCCATCTGATCCTCCTTAAAATAGAGGGCAACACCCTTTCCAACCTCAATACTAGAGTCTTTCATAAAATTTTAGAATCAGTTTAAAAGTGAGATGGGTCTGTAAGAAGCACGGTGTACCAGGGTCTTCCCTTTCTTGAGGATAAGAGAAATATTAGCCTCTCTCAAGGGTGGCAGGAGGCAATCCCAACTATATGGTTAGTTATACATGTGTAGAGTCAGTCCTGACAGTATGTTTACAAATTCTTTATAAAACTCGCTGGGCAAGCCATCAAGGCCGGGTGCCTTTCCACTTTGAAGTTGCCTCACCGCTTCCTGTATGTCTTGGGCTGTTAACGGAGCACTAAGGAGAGATGCCTGGTCAGCAGACACACTAGGAAAATCCAAATTCATAAAAAAAAGGCTCCATCTTATCCCATCTGTCCTCTCAGCGTTCAGACTGATCAAGTTCAAAGTGAAACATCTGAAACGCCTCATTGATCTTTTTAGCATCGTAAGTAAGAATCCCATTCCCTCCCCTAACAAAAGCAATAGACTGTGAGACAGTCTTCTTCCTGACCAAATATGTCAAGTATTTACCTAGCCTATCACCATGCTCAAACAGCCTCTGCTCAGCAAAAAGAAGTTCCTCCCTTGCTGTATGCGTTAGCATGGAGTTTAAGGTGGATTGGAGAGCTGTGATCCATTGCAGTTTAGTCACTGATGGTCAACTGTAATATGCTGTCTCAGCTGCCTTCAGTTGTGCCTCAAGCAGATGTTGCAGCTCTCCCTTCTGTCACTTCTGGTTGGCAGAGTATGAGAGAATTATCCCTCTAGCGTGGGCCTTAGCAGTCTCCCAAAAGAATAGATGGATTACTAGCTGTACCTGAGTTGGTGACCAAAAAGCTTCAAATTCCTGAGAGAAGTATTCTACAAACTTCCTGTCCTTGAGGATAAAGGGATCCTTTCTCCAGTACCATAAGCACATTTCATCACCCTTAATTCTAACCATTAAATACACCACTGCGTGATCAGAGATGGCAATATTCCCAATCGAACAGGATACCACCAAATCTAACAAAACCGCAGAAGTTAGGAAATAATCAATCCTTGTGTGGTATTTATGGAAAAGAATGTAAAATCTCTGCCCATAGAGTGTAAACGTCTCTAAACGTCTACCAACCCCAGTTCTATACACCGATCACCCAATTGCTTAGATTGTGAAGAAAGCTTTTTTAGGGGATGGGCCTTTGGGCATTCTATCCAGCACAGGATCCATAAGGCAATTAAAGTTCCACCCCCTATAATAATATGCCATGATGCCAAGACCATCAGTCAGAAATTTAAGAGGGTGGGCCGGAGGACAGTAAATATTCAAAGTGCCATATTCTTTGCCTTAAGAATAACAAACTGACCACACTCATCTTTAACACAATATATTGAATTAAATGGAGAATCTTCCAGGCAAGTATTGCCACTCCTCTGCTCCTAGTACTACAAGATGAGACAAACATTCGATCAAACCTACCCTCCTGTTACTTAATGTTCCTTGTCATTAAGATGAGTCTCCTGTAACAGTGCAACATCTACCCTTTCTTTTCTAAGGCTCAACAACACCTTTTTTCTTTTAACTGGCGAATGAATCCCTCTGATAGTCCAGATGCACCGTTTATAAGAATGCTGCTGTCCAGGATCCCTTATAATCACATTTCACCTGCCAAAAGGAAGAATTTGTCTTACAGCACACTGAGCATACTCAAAAGGAAACTCCTAGAGTCTACATACAAAAAAACCAATAAAAGTAAATAACTACAAAACACAAAGGCACTTATTGGGGGGCTCTACCCCTTGCCCACAGAGGACGCTTACATTTCCCACACACACCTCCATCCCTCCACCCCCGCCAAACCCAAGCAATGGAAGAAACCAAACAAAGGACATTGTAAACACACAGGTATAACAAAAACAGTGAGCACTCTGCCCAACCCTCACACTATATCACTACCACTCCAGCTCGGAAAGAAAAATAAAACCCACCAACAGCTGCTTTGGGAAAAGAGTGAAAGTGCAAGAAATAAAAGCAAGACAAAAAAAAACCCCAAACATTATTATCCATGTCCATAAATACATCTACTTTATTTTAAAGTATCCAAGAAGGTTTTGGCTTGCTCCATGGAATGAAACAACAGCACAGTCTCCTCATAAGTAATACGTAGCACCGTTGGGTATCTCATCGATTATTGAATACTGAGATCCTTTAACTTTCTCTGAACCTCATCAAACGATTTCCTCTTAGGGATCACTGCAACAGAAAAGCCCTGAGAAAACATTATCTTAGTTCCCTGATAGGTCAGGGCCTGCGGATCATTCCCCAGCCTTCTAGAAGTTTCTATGATTCTCTGTTTGTCCCTGTAGCATTGAAATCTTATCAGAACTGGGCAGGGGCACTGACCCTGATTGGATCTGCGCACCGCAACCCGATGAGCTCTATCAGCTTTCACCCAGTTCACCTCGGCATCCCAGCCAAGAAATTGTGGCAACCAGTCTTCAAAAAAACTTGCTGGCTGCCCACCTTTTACTCGCTCTGGCAGGCCAATGACCCGGATATTTTTCCTCCTACCTCTATTTTCCAGGTCATTGACTGACTCAGTCTGGACCTAAACCCGTTTCTCAAGGGCCTGGATCTGCTCTGCCGAGGACTCAACCTCTGTCTCCATCGCTGAACCTCTTCAACTCACTTCCTGAGCCCTTCCAACTCCTGCTCATGCTTTTGCAGCATAGTTGAGCTAGGCTCCAGTTGATTATGAGTCTTCCCACATCTCCTGGATCAGCTGTCAGATTGTTCCGAGTTCCTCCACCATGTTCTGCTGTGCAGGCATTTCTTTCACAGCTATAGAGGGAGTTGCAGCTGCTTCTCCAATTACAGTCTCGGGCCCACCCGCTGTTTTTGAGTTTACCGAGTGTTGAGACTTAGTCGTTTGCTTCCCCTTAGTCATTTTTGCATGCTCGAAAAACGATTTAAACAGTTGTTTTACCATATAACAATTTTCATTTAAAAAAAAACTAAGGTCAGGAGCGAAAATATATTACTACCTTGGGTTGGGGTGCAGAGCTCAGCAAGGCTGTTCTATTCAGATTGCCGCCATCGTGAATCCCCTGCAGCCACCTATTTTTAAGTGATGACTCAACCTCTGTCTCCAACACTGTGGTCCGCCGCTGAACCTCTTCAACTCACTTCCCGAGCCCTTCCAAGTTGTTAACTCGACGGTACATTCCACATCCTAATACCCTCAGTTTGTTCAGAAAGTACCCTCGCTCCAAAGACACCTGAGTTGACACTTATATCTATGGCCCATCAATGTAAAATCTAATTTAATACTGAGGTTTTTTGAAATCCTGTTTTACAGTTGCAGTTTGAAATGTAGTATTTATTATGACCAAAATTGATTTGACTTGCTCTTTAGGAGTGCCAGTTTACAGAGATGGATCAAATGGTCTTCTCCTGTGCTGTAATGATTAATTGATTTCATGGACTCGACTGCAGTTTGATGTTCCATGAAGATTCATTAATGAATTGAACAGTGATTTTCTCTTCCCATACTATGATACTCATCTTTTTTATTTGTCCACTGTAGTCCAGGATCTTGGAAATGTTAAGACTTTGGATTCTTGGCTTCAGGATCTGAAATTTTTAATAGTTTTGAATACAGTAATTTTAGTACAAATGTCTTTTTACATAGTGTGGTGTGGTGAAGCCGGTGTTGGACTGGGGTGAACAAACTTAAAAATCACGCAACACCAGGCTATAGTGTTGGAAGCTAGTGCTTCCAATAAACCTATTGGACTATAACCTTTTTAAAATTCATCTGTGGGACTTGAGTGTCACTGGCTGGCCAATATTGATAGCCCATCCCTATTTGCCCTTGAGAAGGTGGTGGTGAGCTGCCTTCTTGAATCGCTGCAGTCCACTTGCTGTGGGTTGACCCACAGTGCCGGAAGGGGGAGAATTCCAGGATTTTGACCCAACGACTATGATGGTACGGCAATATATTTCCAGGTCAGGGTGGGGTTGGGGGGGTTGGGTGATTGGCTTGGAGGGGGTGCTCCCAAATACCTGCTGCCCTTGTCCTTCTAGATAAAAATGGTAGGTT
This sequence comes from Chiloscyllium plagiosum, assembly GCF_004010195.1. Taxonomy (NCBI): domain Eukaryota; kingdom Metazoa; phylum Chordata; class Chondrichthyes; order Orectolobiformes; family Hemiscylliidae; genus Chiloscyllium; species Chiloscyllium plagiosum. The sequence continues at coordinate 130,540,890 of NC_057712.1, forward strand.
TGGAAGGTGCTGTCTAAAGACCTTTGGTGAATTTCTGCAGTGCATCTTGTAGCTAGTACACATTGCTGCTTCTGAGCACCGAGGGTGGAGGGATTGAATGTTTGTAGATGTGGTGCCAGTCAAGTGTGTTGCTTTGTCGTGGGTAGTGTCAAGCTTCTTGAGTGTTGTTGGAGCTGTACCCATCCAGGCAAGTGGGGAGTATTCCATCACACTCCTGACCTGTGCCTTATAGATGGTGGATAGTCTTTGGGGTGTCAGGGGGTGAGTTACTCACCACAGTATTCCGAGCCTCTGACCTGCTCTTGTAGCCGCAGTTTATGTGCTGAGTTCAGTTGAGTTTCTGGTCAATGATAACCCCAAGGGATGTTGACAGTGGGGGATGCAGAGATGGTAATACCATTGAATGTCAAAGGGTGGTGGTTAGAGTGTCTTTTATTGATGATGGTCATTGTCTGGCATTTCTGTGGTGCGAATGTTACTTGTCACGTGTTAGCCCAAGCCTGGATATTTTCCAGATCTTGTTAGATTTGAGTATGGACTGCTTGAGTACCTGAAGCGTTGCGAACACCGTGCAATCATAGGTGAACATCCTCACTTCTGACCTTCTGACAGAGGGAGTGTTGTTGGTGAAGCAGCTGAAGATGGTTTGGCCTCGGACACTACTCTGAGGGACTCCTACAGAGATGTCCTGGAGTTGATATGACTGACCCTGCACAACCACAACCATCCATAACCTGGTATTATGTGATTTTTAACTTTTAACATTTTTAAATGTTACGTGGTGACATTTTATCCACTCTAAATCAGATGAAAAATCTCATGGCCTGTCCAAGTTTCAGTATCGGTGTACTTGTGACTTCTATTTGTTCCCAATACAGGTTGCTGGAGTCTTTAATTCCAGTCCGAATGATCAATTTCCCTCAGGTATGTATGTTTTTCCTTTTGTTTATATTGCAATCCAAGCTGTGCACCCTTATGGTCAGACTGTAGTCTGGAACCTTGGCAAACATTTTACCTAAAATAACGATTCACCTCAAACCCAATGCTGCTGTAAGTAATTGGAAAACAGTGTGGTGAGGGGTGGAGAATTAGAAATCTGGAACTTTAATTTGTAAGTATTGTGCACGATATTCGTCACCTTATTTAAAGAAGGACATTCATTGGAGACAGATCCGCAAAGGTTTGCGTGACTAATGCCTGGACTGTGGGAGTTGCCTTATGAAGAAAGAATAGACAAGTTAGGTTTGTAGCCCCTAGTTTGCTGGTGTAAGAGTTGCCTTAGTGAAAAAACATACAGGGTCCTGAGGGCTTATGACAGGGTTGAAATGAAGTGCATTTTTCCTCTTGTGGGAAAATCAAGAACTCATAGATTCTGTCTGAAAATCAGGAGTGGCACATTTGAAAAAGAGATGAGGCAAAACATTTTCTGTCAAAGCGTCCTGATTCTTTGGGGTTCTACCTGAGAAATTGGAGGCAGCAGTCAAATTCCTTATGGCCAAGGTAGATTGATACTTGTTCGGTAAAGGGATGAAAGGTTATTGGGGATCAGCGGGAATATGGAATCAGGGCAACTGTGATCTTATTGCGTGGAGAAGCAGGCTCAAATAACAGAATGGCTTACTCCTAGTTTGAATGTTTCTTTACATATTCCCACAGCCCTCCAACCAAACTCCAATCAATGACAAAAGCTATTAAGATTGGGGTCAAAAAGTGTGGTGTTGGAAAAGCACAGCCAGTCAGACAGCATCCAAGGAGCAGGAGAGTCAATGTTTTGAGCGTAAGCACTTCATAGGGGCTTATGCTCAAAACGTTGATTCTTATAATCTTCGGACGCTGCCTGACCTGCTGTGCTTTTCCAGCGCCACACTTTTCGACTCTGACTCTCCAGCATCTGCAGTCCTAACTTTCTTCTATTAAGACTGAGGCCAATTAAAACTTCCAAATCTGAGAACAATATATTTTTGTTCGGCGATGGTATCAAGGGCTACACAACCAAAGAAAATGAATGGATTCAGACATACGCCAGCCATGACGTAATTGTTTGAGAAGCTGAATGGCTGATTCCATTTCCCATAGAGTTGAGATATCTGAGAGATGTTGGATACAACTGTTTGAAAAAATTCTTAGTTTCTTAGGAATTTAATGGAGTACTATTTTGGATTAGCATTTGCTGATGTTTTGCTTCTCTCACAGAAAGTTGCAGGAGAGCTGTATGGCCCTTTGATGTTGGTTTTCACACTGGTGGCCATTCTTTTGCATGGGATGAAAACATCTGGGACGGTAATCGTAAGTATCTTATTTGAGCGTAGGGTGATGGTGTTTTACGAACTGTAGTTGCAGGTGGTTCTTTTGTGTAACAGTCACTGCTTTATAAAAAGTAACTTACAGAGTGAAGTACTTCGAGGCTTTTCAGCATGACATGAGTAGAAAAGCAAGACAGTAAAAAATGGCACAGCAGTAGGCCATTCGGCCGCTTGAGCCTTCTCTGCCGTTCATTAAGATCATGGCTGATCTGATATTCCTCTCAAAAACAGAAGTTGCTGGGAAAACCCAGCAGATCTGGCAGCATCAGTGGAGAGAAAGCAGAGAAAATGTTGCAGATCCTGTGGCAGTAGCCAGTGACCCAAAGAGTTCTGAAGAAGGGTCACTGGACCCAAATCATTAAGTCGACTTTCTCTCCACAGATGCTACCAGACCTGCTGAGTTTTCCTAGCAATTTCTGATTAATTTTTGATTTTCAGCATCCTCAGTTCTATGGGTTTTTATATGCAATATTCCTCACATTCACTTACCTGCATTTTTGCTGTAAGTTTTGATTCCCCTACTGATCACGTGATGGAGGCGAGTACAGGACGTATTCGTGGAATCATTTTCCACGGTTTCAGTTACCCTCAGTTTGCCACGGCCCTAACACGTTACAGGCAACCTTCCAGAACCAGGAGGCTGCCGGGAATGTGAGTTTCCCATTTAATTGAATGGGTTCGCTCCTGTCCGCAGTTTTGGGCTTCTATGGTAGGTCCTGGAACGTATCCCCCACGGGTACAGAGGTCTAGTGTACAATTACAACATTTAAAAGGCATCTGAATGTGTCTATGAATAGGAAGAGCTTAGAAATATATGGGCCAAATGCTGGCAAATGGGACTAGGTCAGATTGGGATATCTGGTTGGTGCGGACAAATTAGGCCAAAGGGCCTGTTTCTGTGCCGTATGATTCGACCTGTCTCAGTCTAAAATATACGTAAGGACTCTACCCCACAGCTCTCTGTGGCAAAGAACTCCAAAGACTCTCCACCCTCAGAAGAAATTCCTCCTTATCTCAGTCTTTTATTCTGAGACTATGCTCTTTGGTCATAGGCATACCCATGAAGGAAAGCATCCTCTCAGCATTTATCCTGTCAAGCCCCTGAAGAATTCAGTATGTTTTAATTAGATCAATTCTTGTTCTTCTCAACTCCAGTGAGTAGACTCCCAACTTGTTTAGCCTTTGCTCATAAGACAATTCCTCCACATTATACTCCATTTGCCAACTTTTTGCCCACTTACTTCACCTATTATTTTCACTCTGTAAACTGTTTGAATCCCTCTCACAACTTGCCTTTCCACCTATTTTTGTGTTGTCTGTAAATTTGGCTGCAGTACATTACGTTATTTCCTCCATGTCATTATATAATGTAAACAGTTGCAGCCACTGATCCCTGTGGAACCACAAAAGCCAGCAGATGTATATCGAAAGTCATGTGATGACAAAGTTAATTAGAACTGAAATGAAGGGAATAAGAATCTCTAAATCATGTGATGGTGGGGGGGCTCATGATGCACACTGTATTAAATCTTTTAATTGCTATTTATATACCACTTTGAGTAAATGGTTCATGATGCTTCATAAAATACAAAAAGGAATGTTGCAACAATAAGAGTGCAGTTAGTGAGAAATATTTATTCACAGTTAGTACTGGAACAGAAACTAAACACTTTACTGTCATTTATCAGTATTTAATATATCAAGGATTCTTTTATCTGGAATTCATCAGAGAAGGTATGGACTGCATTTTATAAGATGGAGGAACAGAAGTGGGCCATTTTTTTCAGTATCTTTGAATCAACTAAGCCCTCCTGATTTTTCAGAATAAATTATTCCCACTGCAGGAATTTATGCTCCTTGCAACATTTGCATCAAAGATACTGAAAGAAATGGGAGAACCCTTGATTTCTAACAATATTGTGTTGCTGTTATATTTTGTTGGTAAATGGCATGGATTCAGGTAAGAAAGATCCATTTGATAACACTAAGAAAATTTGTAGTGTGTCTCATCATTTGAAATCCATTTATGGAAAAGCTGATGATTCAAGGTAAAATGCTAAGAATAGTTAAGAAATTGGTTGAACAAAACGCTCTTGATTAATAAGGAGATCAGCGATTATGAGGAGAAGGCAGGAGAATGGGGTGAGAAACATATCAGCCATGATAGAATAGCAGAGCAGACTCTATGGGCTGATTGTTGCTCCTTTATCTTATGCAACTGTAGGTACTGAGCAGTGGTGGTATGTTGGGTCAGAACCAAATGGTGCTGGAATTAGTGATGAAACCCATTAAGTGACTTAGATACAGACACTTCAAATTGCTCTGTTATTGCAGGTAATTAAACTCATACACTTCAATCTGAAAAACAAATTGGGAATTCCTAACCAAGTTGAGATATTCAAATCAGCAGATCAATGGTGAATGGAGTTAGATTAGATTAGATTACTTACAGTGTAGAAACAGGCCCTTCGGTCAAAAAAGTCCACACTGACCCACCGAAGCACAAGCCACCCAGACCCATTCCCCTACATTTACCCCTTCACTAGCACTTTGAGTTTGAGTAAATGTAGGATCGATGTCAGTAACTGTTAAATGTCCCATGATGCTATTCACCCAAAGACACGGGATTCTCCAGTCTCCAGGCCAATATCCTGGTCTCTCTAACGCCTCCATTAAACAGGTTAACTGACCGATTGCCTCACTGCTGTTTGTCAGCTCTTGTTTGCATAAAATAAATCACAATTAGCTACAAAAGTTACAACACTTCAGTGTCACTAACTATATGTGACATGCGTTGAGATAGCTCTGTTGAAGTGCATGTTTTTGTATACACTTAATGGTAAGGTCTTGGGCAGTGTTGTTGAACAAGGAGACTTGGGCCAAATGGCCTCTTTCCATACTGTAGGGATTCTATGACTATGAAAGAGTTCTTGGAATAGTGAAGAATGCATTTGGTTTGCCTTTATTGGTCAGTGTATTAAGTACAGGAGTTGGAAAGTCATGCTGTGACTGTACAGGACATTGGTTAGGCCACTTTTGGAATACTGCATGCAATTCTGGTCTCCGTCCAATAGGAAGAATGTTGTGAAACTTGAAAGGGTTCACAAAAGATTTACAAGGAATTTGCCAGGATTGGAGGCTGGGGCTATTTTCCCTAGATTGTCAGAGGCTGAGGGGTGACCGTATAGAGATTTATAAAATCATGAGGGGCGTGGATAGAGTAAATACACAAGGTTTATTTTTTCCTAGGTTGGGGGATTCCAGAATTAGACAGCATTGGTTTAAGATGAGAGGGGAAAGATTTAAAAGGGACCTAAGGGACAACATTTTCATGCAGAGGGTGGTGCGTGTATGGAATGAACTGCCAGACAAAATGGTGGAGGCTGGTACAGTTACAACATTTTAAAAGCATCTGCATGGATATATGAATAGGAAGGGTTTAGATGGGTATGGGCCAAGTGCTGGCAAATGGGACTAGATTGATTTAGCATGTTTGATCAGCATGGACAAGTTGGAACGAAAGCTCAATGACTCTAAGAAATTTTTCCTCATCTCAATCTTAAATGGGACGCCCTATATATTTAAACTTTTTTATAAACTTCCCGCTTGGTTCTAGATCTCTGGCAAGCTCAAGCAATGTCACAGCATCTATTCTCTCAAGGTTTCAAGTTGTATGCATTTAACAGAGTTCCACCTTTCATTTGTCTTCACTAGACAATTTATGACCTTTCTGCTCAATCATTATTGATAGCACAGACTTCTTATCTCTTTGTAAATCTTTGTTGCATCCCACTCTACACAAATATATTGTGCCTGAGGTAAGGAGACCCAAGTTATGCATAATATTCCAGATGTTGTCTCACCAAAGCCCTAAACAACCACAGCAAAATCCTTGCTTTTACCACTCCAACTCTTTATAGGAAAGGCTCACATTCCATTGGCTTTCCTAATTGCTGTATCTACATTTTGTTGTGATTTACTAATATCTTACCTTTTACAAAGCTTTCTCTCAAAGTGAATCGTTTCAAACTATCCCACATTATAGTCCATTTGCTGCACCTTATCCAATTACTTAACCGTCAAAATTCCAATGAAACCTCTTTGTATTCTCATAGCTTACTTTTTATTATTGGTAAACTTGGATACAATATATCAGCACTATCTAAGCTTTTTATATCAGGTATAAAAGGTTGAGGCCTGAGTATTGGCCCTTTCAACGCCCCACAGGTGACTCTCTGCCATCCTCAAATTGAATAGTTTATTCTTATTCCATTTTTCATCTGTTCACCAACTGACCTTCTCATGAGCCTGAGAAAATAGGGAGAATATACCAGGAGCCAGGGAGAAGCATGAGCAGTGAGGAATCTTTTCAACTGATTAATTTTAAACAAGTGCAGTTGTTACAATCTCGCCCATTACTATTGTATGTTCCTGCAGAGAGAGGGCACACTTATGGGCACTGCAATCGGAACCTGCTTTGGTTATTGGCTGGGTGTTTCCTCCTTTGTCTACTTCCTGGGCTATTTGTGTAATGCACAGATTACAATGCTGCAGATGCTGTCACTACTGGTAAGTGTTGTGGGATGCAAAATTAAAACATTTGCGTTTTAATCAGAAAATAATTCAGATGTTTTGTCAATCACCTCGTCTGAAGATTGGAGATCTAATTCATTCAGCAGGGCATTCCCTCTCAGACCACATTCAAGTGATTATTTGCAATGTTTGAGAGTTAACATTTGATTACTAAAGCACATTGATATCATTGGCAAGATTGCACATCCCAAGTTGCCCTGAAAAAAGCGCCCTAGACCATCTGTTGTGTCACAGTGCTATAAGGAAGGTAGTTCTGGGCTTTGACCCAGTGATAATGTAGAAATAACAATATTAGAATTAGATTAGATTAGATTAGATTACAGTGTGGAAACAGGCCCTTCGGCCCAACAAGTCCACACCGACCCGCCGAAACGAAACCCACCCATACCCCTACATTTACCCCTTACCTAACACTACGGGCAATTTAGTATGGCCAATTCACCTAACCTGCACATCTTTGGACTGTGGGAGGAAACCGGAGCACCCGGAGGAAACCCACGCAGACACGGGGAGAACGTGCAAACTCCACACAGTCAGTCGCCTGAGTCGGGAATTGAACCCGGGTCTCTGGCGCTGCGAGGCAGCAGTGCTAACCACTGTGCCGCCCACATGGTGTGTGAGCGGAGAGTGAGAATGGTGTGTGACTTGGAGGGGAACATGTATTTGATGATGTTTCTGAACTGCTCTTTTCTGAGATAATAGAGCTCATGGGTGTAGAAGATTGAAAGAGCCTTACTTGAGTATACCTTGTCAATAGTACACAGTTCTGCCTCTGTATTGGTGATGGAGGGAGTGAATCTCTTTACGTAACGTGGATTGGCTGCTGATCAAGTGGGATACTTTGTCCTGGATGGTGCTGAGCTTCTTGAGTGTTGTTGGTGCTGTCAAATTTGGTCAAATGCTATCTTGATCTCCGGGGTAGTCATTCTGAAATGCAGCTTTTTTAACAAAACTGTAGTAAGGTTTACAGTCAGGTGATTCTGTCAGAATTCAAGCTGAGTATCAGTGAGCAGTTAATTGTTGTGCATATACCATTTGCTAGTGCTATCAATGATATCTTCCATCACTTTGATTGAGAGTCTACTGATGGGGAAGTAATGAGCAGAGTGGATTTATTCTGCTTTTAGTGGACAAGTCATAACAGCAAAATTTATGGTTGGTATAAAACCTGGAAGTATTATGAACTGTTAGGATGATAGTGCAGAACTTCAAAGGGACAGTGACAAGGTGGTGGAGTGGTTGGACGAATGGCAGATGAAATTTGAAAAAAAGAAGTGTGAAGTGCTTTATTTTGTTAAAACTGATGCAAAAAAGGCGATGAGTCCAAATAATTTGGTGGAGCACATGGATCTGATGTATCTGTGTAAATTATTAAAGGTGGCAGGATAGGTAAAGAGAGCAGTTAATAAAGCAGTACCTTGGACTGTAATAAAGGGTGTAATGTATAAGCGCAAGGCGATTATACTAAACCTGCATGAAACACTCACTCAGCCTCAGCTGCATTATTGGGTACCATAGGAAGGTTGTAAACACATTGGAGAGGATACAGAAAAGATTTATGAGAATGATTTGAGGGATAAGGATCTTCACTTATGGAGATTGGACAAATTGGAACTGTTTACCTTAAAGGTGTGTCTGAGGGAAGATTTGATGGAGATATTCAAAATTGTTGGGAGGAAGAGCCTGGACAGAATAGAAAGGGATAACCGTCCCATAGATGAAAGAATTGGGAACTGAGGGGGCATAGGTTTAAAGTAATTGGCAAAAGAAGCAAAGGTGACAGGAAAAGATTTCGCACGCTGAGTGGTAAGCGTCTGAGATGTGCTGCCTGACACTATGGTGGAGGCAGGTTCAAACAAAGCATTTGGGAGGAAAATTGATAATTACCTGAAACATGAATTTGTGGGCTACAGGGAAAAGGCATGGGAGTAGCATTTGGTGAATTGCTCCTTGAGAGATCCGGCACATATACAACGGATCAAATGGCCTCTTCGGTGTTGAAATCATTCTATAACCACTCTGTTGTCAGGAAGATAACTGATGGTTGGATGTCCCTCAGTGAGGTTCTGTTTCTAGATGCCCGATTCCTGAAAACAATATAATCAGGTGGTGTGACAATTCAAACGATGAATGATATAGCCATTGTCTTATATGGAATTATGTGAAATCAGTGTTGCTCTGTCCTGAATTAATTGTACTGTCTTGTTCACAGGGCTATGGTCTGTTTGGACCCTGCATTGTGTTGCTTGTCACCTACAATGTTCATCTCCATTCCCTTTTCTATCTGTTGTGGCTTATCATTGGAGGACTGTCCACACTCAGAATGGTAGGCAATTTTTCCCTGCAACGATTCCCCGGAATCAGATGAGTTGTGATCTCAATATTACAGCCATTGGAGAAAGTCTTTTTTTTAAAAATATGGTTCACAACGATACCAAAATTGAGCTGCTAGACCTGTCCGAAGATTGAATTGCCTGGGGCTTTTTCTATAGAGAACTAAAGGCTAAATGGTAACTGAATGGACATCTTCAAACTGATAAACTGGTTCAGCAGGGTATAAGTAGCAAAGATAGCAGGAATCCAAAACTGGCAGTTGTTAGTATGTGATGGCCATGAAAAAATCCAATAAAGAATTAAGGCAAAACCACTTCACCCAGATGTTAGAAGTGGGAACCATCTGTCACTGCTCTTGTGGCAAAGCCAAGTATGTACATAAGAAAGAAAGAATAAAAGGATAATACTAATGGGGAAGTTAGGTGGCAGCTCAAGGATTCTTGAACACCAGCAAGGAACTGATGGGCTGAATGGCCCATTTCTATTTCAATTTGCTGTAATATTATGTTACTGCAGGAGAGTAACAATGGGGTGGGAGGGGAGAACAATTTTATTTGCTGAAACTTATTTAAGGGTCTAGGAGACGTTTGTGCCATTTATTGCTCACTTATGCGTGAGCAAGTGCTTTAATCTGTCTGTCAGAAATAAATATTTATGGAACTAATGTTATTCTATCAGGTTCTGTTTTCAGTTGTCGTGGAAGTGAATGCTCGCTAATGATTCAGACATATTAGGCTCTGAACCTTTCTTTCACAGGTCACAGTGCTGCTGTCTCGTACAGTTGGACAAACTCAGCGACTTGCTGTCTGTGGGATGCTGGCTGCCCTGCATATGGTCTTCCTGCTGTACTTGCACTTTGCTTACCACAGAATTGTAGAAGGTACAGAAAAAATCCTCTCATTAGGCTTACTGGCTGTACCCTATAATGTTAAGACTATTACTAAAACATTGAGATTCTGGATATTTACTGGGAATTGGGGTCTGCTTCTGTTCCATTTTTCCATGAAAAATCTGAACTATTTGTTTGCATTGGGTTCATTATTAGCAACCTTATAGCATTGAGAGGAAATTGAGACATCAAATTAACACAGGCTAATTTTTCACATTTCTTAGCAGCTGCTGCAATACACAATGTGAGAGTTGGCTGCAGTTCACATTATAGTTTAGAAGCTGTGATTATCTATTCTACATCTACCTGAGAATGTGGAAAAGAGAATCAGAAACAGAAATTGCTGCAAAAATTCAGCAGGTCTGGCAGCATCTGGGTAGAAAAAGCAGAGATAACACTTCAGGTCCAGTGACCCTCCTTCAGAACGCTTCCAGTTCTGAAGAAGGATCACTGGACCTAAAATATTAACTCTGCCTACTCACCACACATTTCCTAATACATCTGAGTCTGTTTCTCTTTTCCACATCGTCAGGTAGATGTAGAATATATCATTACAGCTTCCGAATTATAATGTGAACTGGAGCCAACTCTCACATTGTCTGTTGCAACACCTGCTAAGAAATGTGAAAAATTATCCTGTGTTAATTTGATGTCTCAATTTTATCTCCGTGCTATAGAGTCTGCCAATAATGAACCCAATGTAAGCAAATGGTTTGGACTGAATTGAGTTTTTTCCAGCAATTTCTGATTTTGTTTTATTTCCAGTATCTGGAGTTCTTTGGGTATTTTCATTAATGTGGAAAACTCCAGTATTGTCTGATTTGCAAAAAAGGAGGACATTCAACTAGCCAATTACTGCCCCATTAGTCTACTCTTGACAATCAGTGTCATTGACAGTGCTATCAAGCATCCCTGCAAATGAGTGTCTTGCTCACTGATGCTCAGTTTGGGTTCTGAAAGACCTGCTCATCTCAATGTAGCCTTGGTAGAAGCATGGATAAAAGAGATGAACTCCAGAGGTGAAGTGAGATTCTTTGTCCTTGTCATTTGAGGCAGCATTTGACTGAGTCTGGCATCAAAGAGCACTAGCAATATTGCAGTCACAGGGAATCAGGGAAAACTCTGCTGGTTGAGGTCATACCTAGTTCATCAGAAGATGATTGTGCTGTTGAATGTCAATCATCATTGTCCAAGGATGTCACTACAGGAGTTACTCAAGATAGTGATCTCAGTCCAAATGTCTTCAACTGTTTCATCAATAACCCCCCTCCACCATAAGATCAGAAGTGGGGATGGTCACTGATTGTGTAATGTTCAGCACCATTCGTGACTTTCCAGATATGAAAGCAGTCCATCATATGCAACATAGCTTAGGCAACATCCATGCATGGGCTACTGACTGGCAAGTAACACAAATAGCAGGTCATGACCATCTCCAACAAGAGAGAATTTAACAATTGCCTATTGATTACCATTGGCATTACCATCCCTGAATTCCCTCACTATCAACTTCCTGGGAATTGCTTGCCTTTCTTCTAACATTGGTGATGTCTTGTTTTAATTAACAAATAGAGCGCTTCCACTAATTCTAATTCTGTGGTTGATTTAAGATGTGTTATTACTGTTTATATTTGGTAAACTGAAATTATATACAAGTATGAAATGCTTCAAAATCTGTGTCACTGTTTTAACAGGTATCCTCGATACCTTGGAGGGACCCAATGCTGGGCCAGTGAGATATCCTCGGAACATACCAGAACTTCCCATCACTTTGTCGAACAGCTCGGTGAAATTGATTGGAACCAGCCTGTAGATGCATCGACTCTGAATTGATTTTGCTTCTTTCTCCCTTGCACCAACTCTCCATAGAGACATTGGATGTTTGCCGGGCTGTGTGCAAGGAAAGCCTTGTGTTTTTACTGTATGCTGCTTCGACAGCAGTTTGTATTCTGTAGATAAACTCTCATCGTGGTGGTGCAGGCAGGGGCATGGTTGTCAATTCCACTCCATCTTAATTGATCAAAATAATCTGTACATAATTGAGCTGTAACCTTTTAAAGATACAAATATCTGTGTCTGTGTATGTTTAAAATCTGGTACTATTTATGTGTTTACTCAGTGCTTGCAAGGGATGCTGTACAGTTCATGGCTGATTAACTAAATCACATTCTCCTATTCAGGCAGGAGAATTTCCACAAAACATATCTGCTCCCCCTCGGAGTCATCATAAAATGCCACTCTCCCTTCATCCAAAACAAACCAATTCCCATCTTCCTCCATGAGAAACATAACCTACTGTCTCTAAATTGACTAGTGAAGACAATGTCTCAGAACTAGATTGTGCTGTTAGCTCATCCAAGATACTACAGCTACGCAAGTACCTCAAAGCTAGGGAGGGAAGATCCATCTTGGATTCTCTTCTGTCTACTCGCCGGGCACCTGTATTGGGCGCTGATAAGGACAGGGGCTGTCTCGGCATCAGAGTCTGTTAGCCTGTTAATGCCCCCTGTCAAGGCTGAAGTATACTCAATAATTGCTGAGTGAAGGACAGTCCTTGGGAACCTCTCCATTAGGGAGTCATTGCCATTGGAGAGAGGGGAGAAATTTCAGATTGAAGTAAATTGTTACAAATGATGAATTATTAATGTAAAGCTCAGTGTGCAATGTAACATTGGCACTGTTTTTAGTTGGTACATGTTATTACTTATTTTCAGTCTGTTTTCCAGCTCTTCTTTCAGTTCATATTAAACTGAGGCCAATCTTCCCTCTTCAGTTGGTGTGAAATTTCCCAAAGAGTTATTTTTGAAGATGAGCAGAGTAAGTCTCCTGGTGTCTTAGCCAATATTTAACACCTGAACAGACAATACAATCACAGGTGGTTCTTCTATAACACGATGGTTATGTTCTTGTGCAATCCTGCATTATAGAAAAATTGCAATTTAGAAACAGTGCTTAAAGTGTTGGCGATGTAATCACATCGAGAGTATGGTGCTGGAAAAGCACAGCAGGTCAGGCAGCATCTGAGGAGCAGGAGAATCGACATTTCAGGGATAAGCCCTCCCCCAGTAATCGCATTACAGCCAACACACTTTTTAAAAGTTTGCGCTTTAGAAACTGTGTCCCCAATTCGTCATTTGTGTTACGGCAAATTTGCATTAATGAAACATACGTTATGGCAGAACAACCTGGACTTATTTTGTTGCTGTTTTAATGATCTTTGTCTAAATCAGCTACATTGCAACAAAAGCATTTCATGCAATGTAAATATTTTAGGACATGTGAGATCATGAAAGGTGCTGTATAGATTGAAATATTTTTCCTACTTGTGCAATGTTTTTAATCTTGGTGGTACAGTAAGCTTTGGCATGTAAATGGCCTGGAGCTGGACTGGTAAACTATTTATCACAATGTAATATTTGGTACACTTTAAAATGCTGCATTTGCAAGTGTGACTGCTCTTGTCTGGATCATCATTAGAATCCATTTCAGAACTTGACATTGCTGTTTGTATCTATTTTGTCACTCCCATATTGCTGACATGAACTGCCATCTGTGTGCCCACTGTTGATTATAGATCTGTTTGTGCTTCCCTGCTCCCCCACTGCTGCTACTGTTCTCCAGCTGTTTGCACTGCTTTTCCCATAGCTCCTGCATTAATACCAATCCATTGGTGGGAAATGAAGGGTAGAGCAAGTTAGCTTATGATAATTAAAAGTTGTTAAAAGGCAAGAATTGTAAAATCAAAAGATTTGACTTGAAATGTAATTTTACTTCTGTGTATTTCAGTATCAAAGGTACCTGTGCCTTCATGCTACATAGAAAATGGGTGGTACGAAGGCTTGAACTTTAGAATGAGAACATGAACTAAGTGAACTCTGTGATCTGTAACAACAGAAAGGGAAGCAGTATTGCTCTATTCCTTGTTGAGGTAGGTACAGAACGGGTCCTTGTACAGGATGTGACTGGGAGTGCTGTTTCAGAACATATGAAGTTTGTTATTAGCTGCCTTTGTAAGAGTGCTCTTGAAGCTAACAAAATACTGAGAGGTTTGGATGAAGTAGACATGGCGAAGTGTTTCTACTAGTAGGAGAGCCTAGGACCTGAGGGCACAGCCTCTGATTAAAGGGACAACTATTTCAAACTGAGATGAGGATTTCTTCAGCCAGATGATGGTGACTCTGTGGAACTCATTGCCACAGAAGGCCGTGGAGGCCAAGTCATTGAGTGTATTTAAGACAGAGATAGGTTCTTGATTAATACTCAGACATTCTATCACCAACAACTAATATTTATAGAACATCTTTCACAAAGTCAAACAATGTTCTATCACTGAGCCACATGTTCAAAGACAAGTATCTCAAAAGTAGTCATCGTTGTTATGGAAACACAGCAGCATAATGCAAGACCTATCAAACAGTAATGAAATGAATGACCAGAAAATCGGTTTTGTCTTACTGTTGGTTTGAATGAAAAATATTGTACAAGAACTCAGGAGAACTGCCCTGCTGTTCTTGTAAATAATAGTATGGGTATTTCACATTTCCCTATGTTCACAAATTAGGCCTTAATGCAACAAATAAACTGAAAGACAGCATCTTCAATACTAGTGCTTTCCCTCTTCTATTAGCTGAAGAATCAACCTGAATTGTCTGTTAGTCTATGGAATGTGATTTGAACATTTGACAAAGTTGAGCCACATTTGATACTTTTGCCAATCTGTTTCAATGCAGCTACAGCGCTGGCATCTGCCCAACAATGTAGGAAATTGCCCAGGTATGTCATGTACACAAACAGGACAAATCCAACCTGGGTCAATTATGACCCTACTCTCAAGTAGTAATAAAGTGGTGGAAGGTGTCATTGACAGTGCTATCAAGCAGCACCTGCTAAGCAATAAGCTGCTCACTGATGGCCAGTTTGGGTTCTGTCAGGGCCACTCAGATTCTCACCTCATTACAGTCTTGGTTCATACATGGTCAAAAGAGCTGAATTCCAGAGGTGAGGTGAGAGTGACAGACTCTGACATCAAGCAAAGCTGGAATCAATAGGTATCATGGCAAACTACTGATTGGAGTCATACCTGGTACTGAGGAAGATAGTTCTGGTTGTTGGAAGTTAGTCATGAGAGGGTGCAGAGAAGATTTATCAGGGTGTTGTCTGGAATGGAGAATAGGTCGTACGAGGATAGGTTGAGAGTGCTAGGCCTTTTCTCGTTGGAACGGCGAAGGATGAGGAGTGACTTGATAGAAGTTTACAAGATGATCAGAGGAATAGATAGAGTAGACAGTCAGAAACTTTTTCCCCGGGTGCAACAGAGTGTTACAAGGGGACATAAATTTAAGGTGAAGGGTGGAAGGTATAGGGGAGATGTCAGGGGTGGGTTCTTTACCCAAAGAGTGGTGGGGGCATGGAATGCGTTGCCTGTGGGAGTGGTAGAGTCAGAATCTTTGGTGATCTTTAAGCGGCAATTGGATAGGTACATGGATGGGTGCTTAAGCTAGGACAAATGTTCGGCACAACATCGTGGGCCGAAGGGCCTGTTCTGTGCTGTATTGTTCTATATTCTATGTTCTAGTCATCTCAGCTCTAGGACATCTCTGCAGATTTTCCTCAGAGTAAAGTTCCAGGCTTAGCCATTTAGCTGTTTCATCAATGACCTTCCCTCTATCATAAGGTCAGAGGTGGGGATGTCTGCCAATGTGCACAATGTTTAACACCATTTGTAACTCCTCTGATACTGAACCAGTCAGTGCTCAAATGCAACATTGTCCAGGCTGGGGCTGACAAGTGGCAAATAACAGTTGTGCCATACAAATACCAGACAATGACCATCTCCAATAAGAGACAGTTTAACCACTGTCTCTTGACATTCAATGGCACCAGTGTCACACAATCCCCTACTATCAACATCCTTTGATACTATTGACCAGAAACTCAATTGAACTTATCCCAAAAACACAGTGGCTACAAGAGCAGCCAGGGGCTAGGAATACTGTGGTGAATAACTCAACTCTGCCTGTCCACCATCTACAAGGCACAAGTCAGGAATGTGCTGAAATGCTCCTCATTTGCCTGGATGGGTGCAGCTCCAACAACACACAAGAAGCTTGACACCATCTGGGATAAAGCAACCTGCTTGATTGGCACTACATCCACAATCATTCACTCCCTCCACCACCACTGATGCTGTGTACTATCTACTGCAGAAATTCACCAAAGATTCTTACTTTAATCAGCACATTTTAAACCACTTCCATTTGGAAGGACAAGGGCAGCTGATATATGGGAATACCATCACCTGCAATTTCCCCTCTATGCCAAACACTGCCTGACTTAGAAATATATCACCATTCTTTCATTGTAACTGGGTCAAAGACCTGGAGTTCCCTTCCAGTGGCATTGTGGGTCAACCCTACAGCATATGAACTGCAAAGGTTCAAGAAGGCAACTCGCTACTACCTTCTTAAGGGTAACTAGAGTCTGACAAGAAAAATGCTTGTCAGACAGCAAGGTCCGCATTTCACAAGTGAATTAAAAAAAACTGAAGTTCAGCAGCTATACAGTGTTACTGGTGAATGAGGCCAGCTCAGTCAATGGAACCCCCTGTGGGATGGATACCTAAGTCAGGCTGCTACTTATCAACAGCAGCTCTGCCTGCAACACCGCCTTCTCCAGTCTATCCTTTTCCATCACTATTTTAAAACTAATAAAATCATGGTCACAGCCCCAAAGTGTTCCCCCACTGCCACCTCAGTCACTTTCCCTGCCTTATTTTCCATGAATAGGTTACATTTTGCACCTTCTCTTGAAGGTACATACACCTACTGAATCAGAAAACTTTCTTGTACACACCTAACAATTCTTCTTCATCTAAACCCTTAACACTGTGGCAGTCGAAAGTCTTTGTTGTAAGTTAAAATCCTCTACTCTGTTATTCTTACATATCCCTAAGATCTCCTAAAAATTTGTTTCTTAATTTCCCGCTGACTCTTGGGGGAGGTCTGTAGTACACACTTTCCTCTGCTTGAATATGTTGCTCCTTAGGTCCCTTTTAAATTTGGCCCCTCTCACCATAAACCTACGCTTTCTCATTTTGGATTCCCCCACCATGGGGAAAGGACCTTGTCTATTTATCCTACCCATGCTCCTCGTGATTGTATAAACCTTTATAAAATCAGCCTCCTTCGCTCCAGGGAAAACAGCCCCAGCCTGTTCAGCCTCTCCCTATAGCTGAAACCCTCCAACCCTGGCAACATTCTTGTAAATCTTTTCTGAACCCTTTCAAGTTTCACAATATCCTTCCTATGGGAGGGAGACCAGAATTGAACACAGTATTCTAAAGTGGCTTAACCAATGTCCTGTACAGCCGCAACATTACCTCCTAACTCCTCTCTTCAATGCATTGATCAATAAAGACAAGCACGTCAAACACCTTCTTCACTATCCCATCTACCTGTGACTCCACTTTCAAGGAACTATGAACCTATACTCCAAGGTCTCTTTGTTCAGCAACATTCCCCAGGACCTTGCCATCAGTGTATAAGTCCTGAGGTAACCTTCTTCGCTGTCCACTACACCTCCAATGTTGGTGTTATCTGCAACCTTATGTCGTGGAAATTAAATCAACTTGACTCAACTGTTAGCAAGAGCAAAGAAAGGAGCTTTATTTAAATTATGCAGAATTGACCCAGTACATTCAGCTGGATGCCTCAATGTAAGGGGTACCTGAGCATTGTTCAGATACTTGCCTTATACTGTTTCTTATCATGCTGTCAAGGGCAAAGACTTGGAAAACTCAAGTTGTTATTCTCTCATCCCCTGATCTTGGACATAATAGTTCTTCAGCTTTTGCTGAGTTCAACTGTCGCAAGGTCGAGTTGAACGTTTACAATTATACTGTTTCTTATCATGCTCTCAAGGGCAAAGACTGGGAAAACTCAAGTTGTTATTCTCTCATCCCCTGGTCTTGGACATAATAGTTCTTCAGCTTTTGCTGAATTCAATTGTCGCAAGGTCGAGTTGAACGTTTACAAAATTCAAGCAGAGACAAGCTGGCTGCAAACCTCATCAAAGTATTGTTTACAAAGCTCAGCACAGCATTAAATTTTAGAAAAGCATTGTCTTTCAAATTTCACAGTAAATGGATAATTTTCCATTACACCTCCAATGTCCACATCCAAATCATTTCTATAAATGACTAACAGCAGTGACCCAGCATCGATCCTTGTGACACTCCATTGGTTACAGGCCTCCAGTCTGAAAGGCAATCCTCTACCACCACCCTCTCTCTTCTACCTTCAAGCCAGTTCTGTATCGAAATAACTAGTTCTCCCTCTATTCTGTGTGATTCTGTTTGCCGAGCTGGGAATTTGTGTTGCAGACATTTCGTCCCCTGTCTAGGTGATATCCTCGGTGCTTGGGAACCTCCTGTGAAGCGCTTCCGTGATCTTTCCTCCAGCATTTATAGTGGTTTGAATCTGCCGCTTCCGGTTGTCAGTTCCAGCTGTCAGTTGCAGTGGTCGGTATATTGGGTCCAGGTCGATGTGCTTATTGATTGAATCTGTGGATGAGTGCCATGCTCTGTGTGTGTGGCTACTAAGGATAGCTGGTCGTGTTGTTTCGTGGCTAGTTGGTATTCATGGATACCATGAACACCAACTAGCCCCGAAACGACACGACCAGCTATCCTTAGTAGCCACACACACACATGACAAGCAACATGAATTCG
>NC_057712.1:130561225-130567618 GCF_004010195.1 Chiloscyllium plagiosum
GGCCAATTCACCTGACCTGCACATCTTTGGACTGTGGGAGGAAACTGGAGCACCCAGAGGAAACCCACGCAGACACGGGGAGGATGCAAACTCCACACAGACAGTCGCCTAAGGCTGGAATCAAACTTGGGTCCCTGGCACTGTGAGGCAGCAGTGCTAACCACTGAGCTACCACGCCACCCCATATAAATTGGATGGGCCAAATGACATCTTTCTACATGTAACAAATCTCTGATTCTGGAAGCAAAGTGAAACACCATTACTGGTGGTATGTCGATAAAATGTGGAGCTGGAAAAACACAGCAGGCCAGACAGTATAAGAGGAGCAGGAAAGTCTACAATGTGTTACAGATCAGCCATGGTGAATTGAATTGAATTGAATTGAGTTTATTGTCATGTATACCAAGGCACAGTGAAAAGCTTTGTCTTGCGAGCAATACAAGCAGATCACAGAGTTAAGTAGCATAAATAGTAAATAATAGATATAAACAACAGCAAAAACAAAAACATAGGTACAGGCAAATGTTAAGAGTTTGTAAGTCCATTCAGTATTCGAACAACAGTTGGGTAGAAACTGTTACAGAAACCGGCTGGTGCGTGTGTTCAGGCTTCTGTACCTTCTCCCCGATGGTAGAGGTTGTAGAAAAACATTGCCAGGGTGGGACGGATCTTTAAGAATGCTAGTGGCCTTTCCTTGACAGCGGGCCTGGTAGGTGGATGTTGTAGCTGGGAGGTTGGCCTTTGTGATTGTCCGGGCAGAGTTCACCACTCTCTATAACCATCTCCGTTCTTGAATGATCCAGTTGCCATACCAGGTAGTGATACATCCAGACAGAATACTCTCGATGGCACACCTATAAAGGTTGGCAAGGGTATTCGGTGTCATACCAAATTTTCTCAGCTGCCTGAGGAAGAAGAGACGTTGTTGGGTCTTTGTAACCAGTGCGTCCACATGAAGAGTCCAAGACAGCTTGTTGTTGATGACTATTCCCAGGAGCTTGACAATCTCCACTCGTTCCACCTCTGTGCTGTTAATGTTTAGGGGGGCATGAATAACATCCTGCCGAAAGTCAATAATGAGTTCCTTGGTTTTGCTGGCATTGAGAGGTTGTTCTCAGTGCAACATTTTTCCAGATCTTCCACCTCTCGTAGTCTATAGTCTGTTTCGTCGTCATCTGAGATTCGACTGACCATGGTGGTGTCATCAGCAAACTGGTATTTAGCGACGCAGTCATGGGTATACAGTGAATACAGTACGAGGCTGAGTACACACCCCTGGGGGGCTCCAGTGTTGAGTGTTAGTGAGGATGAATTATTGTCCCCAATCTTCTGGAAACTGAGGATCCAGTTGCAGAGAGTGGGGCTTAGTCTGAGATCACTAAGTTTAATAATCAGTCTCAAGGGATAATCGTGTTGAAGGCTGAACTGTAGCTGTTCTTAGTGTCAAGATGTTCTAGGGAGGAGTGAAGGGCAAGTGATATGGCATCTGACGTGGATCAGTTGGTCCGATAGACAAATTGGAGTAGGTCAAGAGGAGTGGGGAGGCTGGAGTTGATTAATGCCATGACCAGCCTTTCAAAGCACTTTATGACCACCGAAGTTAGGGCCACTGGGCAGTAGTTATTGAAGCATGCTACATGAGCCCTCTTAGGCACAGGGATGATGTTGGCCGTCTTGAAACAGACAGGGACCTGCTGCAGGGAGAGGTTGAAGATGTCCGAAAAGATCTCTGTCAGTTGATCTGCGCATGCTCTGAGTGGTCCCATCGCTTCCCTTGGATTCACACAAAGGAAAACTGATCTGACCTCTGATGCAGTGACTGTTGGGATAAGATCATCAGGACTTGTCGGAATAGGTGTTATCTCTCTGCTCAAAGCGAGCATAGAAGGCGTTGAGACGATCTGGGAGGGATCTGTCATCGTCTGCTATCTTGCACTGTCTCTTTTTAGAACCTGTGATGTTATTCAGTCCTTGCCATAGGCATCGGGTGTCAGTCTGGGTCTCTAGTTGGATCGGTATTGGTCCTTGGCTGTCTTAATGGCTCTGCAAAGGTCATGCTTGGATTCCTTATATGTGATGGGTCTCCTGATCTGAAGGCCTCACGCCTGGTTTTTTATCAGGTTCTGTATGTCCTGATTCATCCAGGGTTTCCTCGGTATGCAGTCCTCCACATTGGTATGGTACATCACAAGGAGCTGAATCTACTTCTGTTTCCATACTGTTTGCTGTGGCAGTTGTGCATGATAAATGAGAAGCAGCAGAAAATATCTCTGGGATTGAATGTAAAGAAAAATAATGGAAATTTAAATATGCAGCAGGGTTGAGTATATTTAAAGGCAGAAACAACAGCCAAATAGAGTCATAGAGATGTACAGCACAGAAACAGACCCTTCGGTCCAACTCATCCATGCCTACCAGATATCCTGACCTAACCTAGTCCCATTTGCCAGGACTTGTCCCATATCCCTCCAAACCCTTCCTATTCATCTAGATGCCTTTTAAATGTTGCAATTATACCAGCCTCCACCACTTCCTCTGGCAGCTCATTCAATACCTATTGTGTGAAAAAGTTGTCCCTTATGTCCCTTTTAAATCTTTACCTTCTTACCCTAAACCTGTGCCCTCTTGTTCTGGACTCCCCCACCCCAGAGAAAAGACCTTGTCTATTTATCCTATCCATGCCCCTCATGATTTTGTAAACCTCTATAAGGTCACCTCTCAGCCTCCAACGCTCCGCAGAAAACAGCCCCAGCCTATTCAGCCTCTCCCTCTAGCTCAAAATCCTCTAACCCCGACAACATCCTTGTAAATCTTTTCTGAATCCTTTCAGGTTTCACAACATCTTTCCAATAAGTTTCACGATATCCTTCCGATTAAGAGGAGACCAGATTTGCACGTAATATTCCAAAACTAACCAATGTCTTGTACAGCAGCAACATGACCTCCTAACTCCTGTACTCAATACTCTGACCAATAAAGGAAAGCATATCAAACACCTTATTCACTGTCCTAACTACCTGCGACCCCACTTTCAAGGAGCTATGAACCTGCACTCCAAGATCTCTTTGTTCAGCAACACTCCCTTGGACCTTCCCATTAAGTGTATAAGTCCTGCTAAGAATTGCTTTTCCAAAATGCAGCGCCTCACATTTATTTAAATTAAACTCCATCTGCTACTTCTCAGCCCATTGGCCCATCTGATCAAGATCCTGTTGTAATCTGAGGTAACCTTCTTCGCTGTCCACTACACCTCCAATGGTCTGTTTCCATGCTACGTGTCTCTATTACTCTAAGTAGGAGATCAGAATTGCATGCAATATTCTAAAAGTGGGTGAGCCAATGTCCCGTACATCCGCAACATGGCCTCCCAACTCCTGTACTCAATTAGATTACTTACATTTAGATTAGATTAGATTAGATTACTTACAGTGTGGAAACAGGCCCTTCGGCCCAACAAGTCACACCGACCCGCCGAAGCGTAACCCACCCATACCCCTACATTTACCCCTTTACCTAACACTACGGGCAATTTAGCATGGCCAATTCACCTGACTTGCACATCTTTGGAGTGTGGGAGGAAACCGGAGCACCCGGAGGAAACCCACGCAGACACGGGGAGAATGTGCAAACTCCACACAGTCAGTCGCCTGAGGCGGGAATTGAACCCGGGTCTCTGGCGCTGCGAGGCAGCAGTGCTAACCACTGTGCCACCGTGCCACCCACAAATACTCTGACCAAATAAGGAAAGCATACCAATTGCCTTCTTCACTATCCTATCTACCTGCGACTCCACTTTCAAGGAATTATGAACCTGGACTCCAAGGTCTCTTTGTTCAACAACACTCCCTAGGACCTTACCATTAAGTGTATAAGTTTTGCAACATTTGCTTATTTGCTAAGATTTGCTTTCCTAAAATGCAGCACCTCGCATTTATCTAAATTAAACTCCATCTGCCACTCCTCAGACCATTGACCCATCTGAT
The DNA here is from genome assembly GCF_004010195.1 of Chiloscyllium plagiosum. Taxonomy (NCBI): domain Eukaryota; kingdom Metazoa; phylum Chordata; class Chondrichthyes; order Orectolobiformes; family Hemiscylliidae; genus Chiloscyllium; species Chiloscyllium plagiosum. Next base: position 130,565,209 of record NC_057712.1, read on the forward strand.
CAAGATTCTGTTGTAATCTGAGGTAACCTTATTTGCTGTCCACTGCACTCCAATTTTGGTGTCATCTGCAAACTTACTAACTATACCTCTTATCCTCACATCCAAATCATTTATATAAATGATGAAAAGTAGTGGACCCAGCACCAATCCTTGTGGCACTCCAGTGGTCACAGGCCTCCAATCTGAAAAGCAATCCTCTGTCTTCTACCTTGGAGCCAGTTCTGTATCCAAATGGCTAGTTCTCCTTGTATTCCATGAGATCTAACCTTGCTCACCAGTGTCCCATGGGGAACCTTGTTGAATGCCTTACTGAAGTCAATATAGATCATGTCCACTGCTCTGCCCTCATCAACCCTCTTTGTTACTTCTTCAAAAAACTCAATAAAGTTCATGAGACATGATTTCCCACGCACAAAGCCATGTTGACTATCCCTAATCAGTTCTTACCTTTCCAAATATGTGTAAATCCTGTCTCTCTGGATTCCGTCCAACAACTTGCCCACCACCGATGTCAGGCTCATCGGTCTATAGGTCCCTGGCTTGTCCTTACCACCTTTCTTAAATAGTGGTTCCACGTTTGCCAACCTCCAATCTTCCAGCATCTCTCCTCTGACTATCGATGATACAAATATCTCAGCAAAAGGCCCAGCAATCACTTCTCGAGCTTCCCGCAGAGTTATAGCATCAGGTCCTGCCGATTTATCCACCTTTATGCATTTCAAGACACCCTGCAGGTCCTCCTCTGTACTATGGACATTTTTTCAAGATGTCAGATGAAAGTAGATACTGCAGATGCTGGAGATTGAGTCAAGATTAGAGTCACTCCTGATGAAGGGCTTTTGCCTGAAATGTCAATTTTACTGCTCCTCGGATGCTGCCTGACCTGCTGTGCTTTTCCAGCACTACACTAATCTTGACATTTCTCAAGATGTCACCATCTATATCCCTACATTCTATATCTTCCATGTCCTCCTCCAGAGTAAACACTGATACAAATTACTTGTTTAGTATCTCCCCCATCTCTTGCGGCCATACAAAGGCTGTTTTGCTGAACTTTGAGGTGCCCTATTCTCTCCCTGGTTACCCTTAATGTATTTGTAAAAACCCTATGGATTTTCCTTAATCATATTTGCCAAAGCTATCTCAAATCCCCTTTTTGTCCTCCATTCAAGGCTGAGATATAAATTTTTAATCACTCAGGAAATCAAGGATTTTGAAGGCAGGAAAGTGGAATGAGATCAACATGACCTCACCAAATGGAGGAGCAGATTCGGTGGGTCGACTGCCCTACATCTTTTCCTGTGTCTTATGGGGCATGGAATACGTCTGTACAACAATATTTTGGAATGTATTAACAAGATTGGATGAAGTTAACACAGGTTTATGAAGGCAAATCATGCTTAACAAAATCTACTGGAGTTTTGTTTTGAGGATGTAACTGGTTGAATAGATAAGAACCGGGACTGTGGTGTACTTGGATTTTGCAAAACTTTGGAAGGTGCCATGGAAGAGATTATTGAGCAATGTTAGTGCATGAGATAAGGCAAACAAAGGGCGGCACGGTGGCTCAGTGGTTCATAGCACTAAGGACCTGGGTTCGATTCCACCCCCTAGGGCAACCCACTGTGTGGAGTAGGCACATGATCCCCGTGTCTGCATGGGTTTCCTCCAGTTTCCTCCCACAGCCCAAAGATGTGCACATTAAGTGGACTTGCTATGCTAAACCTCCCACTCACTGAGGATGAACGATCAGTCCTCAGCAAAGGACTCACCTTCATCCCCCTCCGTCCAAGCATCAATGAATTTAATATACGCCGTGACATCAAACAATTCTTCCGTCGCCTCCGCCTCCGAGCTTACTTTCACAATCAGGATTCCCGCCCACCTTCCGAGGACCCCTTCGCCCACCTCCAACACACTGCATCCACCTGGACACCCCGCGCTGGCCTATTACCTGCCCTCGACCTCTTCATTTCCAACTGCTGCCGGGACATTAACCGCCTCAACCTGTCGACCCCCCTCCCCCACTCCAATCTCTCACCCTCACAAAGCGCAGCCCTCGAATCCCTCTGCTCTAATCCCAACCTCACCATTAAGCCAGCAGATAAAGGGGGCGCAGTGGTAGTCTGGCGCACTGACCTCTACACCGCTGAAGCCAAACGCCAACTCGAGGACACCTCTTCCTACTGCCCTCTCAACCATGACCCCACCCCCCATCAGTTGAAACTTTATTGCTGGAACAGCACAGCAGGTCAGGCAGCATCCAGGGAACAGGAGATTCGACGTTTCGGGCACAGGCCCTTCTTCAGGAATGAGCAGAGAGTGTTCAGCAGGAGAAGATAAAAGGTAGGGAGGAGGGACATGGAGGAGGGGCGTTGGAAATGTGATAGATGGAAAGAGGTCAAGGTGA
>NC_057712.1:130569667-130613440 GCF_004010195.1 Chiloscyllium plagiosum
TGTCCGGACTTGTCCGACCTGCCTAGCTCCTTTTCCACCTATCCACTCCACCCTCTCCTCCCTGACCTATCACCTTCATCTCCTCCCCCACTCACCTATTGTACTCTATGCTACTCTCTCCCCACCCCCACCCTCCTCTAGCTTATCTCTATGCTTCAGGCTCTCTGCCTTTATTCCTGATGAAGGGCTTTTGCCCGAAACGTCGATTTTGCTGCTCGTCAGTTGCTGCCTGAATTGCTGTGCTCTTCCAGCACCCATGATCCAGAATCTGGTTTCCAGCATCTGCAGTCATTGTTTTTACCTAAATTGCCCATAGTGTTTAGTGATGTGTAGGTTAAGTGCATTAGCCATGGGAAATGTCAGATTACAGGGAAAGGGGGTGGGATGCTCTTCGGAGGGTTGGTGTGGCCTTGTTAGGCTGAATGGCCTGTTTCTGCACTGTCAAGATTCTATAGTTAATACATTGCATGAATTCTGACAGGGAGGAAACAGGAAGAGAGAATAATTGGGTCTTTTTCCAAGTGGCAGGCAGTGACTAGTGAGGTATGAAAAGGACCCAATACTTGGGTCCTGGCTGTTCATTAGAATAAAGAAGAATAAATAACAAAATAGCACAGGATCAGGCTCTTTGGCCCTCCAAGCCTGCACTGACACATTTTGCCCTTCCATACTAAACGCGTCTTCACGTATCGGATCTGTATTCCTCTATTCCCTTGTCTTGGTCCAAGAGCTTCTTGAATGCTGCTATTGTGTCTGCATCCATCACCTCCTCAGACAGTGCAATCCAGACACTCACCAGCCTTTTTGTGAAATATATGCCTCGCACATTTCTTTTAAATGTCCCCCCACCTTGAACCTGTGTCCCCTAGTAACTGACTCCTCCACCCTGGGATAAAGCCTCATGCTTTCCACTCTACCTCTGCCATTCACAATCTTATAAACTTCTATCAGGGGTGCCCCTCAACCTTGTGGGTTCTTGTGAAAACAACCCCAGCTATCCAATATTTCCTCATCGCTAATATTCCCCCATACCAGACATCCTGGTAAACCTATTCTGTACCTCCTCCAAAGCATCCAAATCTTTCTGGTAGTGTCGAGACCGGAACTATATGCAATAAATCCAAGTGTGGCATAACTAAAGTTCTATAAAGCAGAGACTGAACAATAGTTCACAACTAGCAAGCCCAAAATGAAGCTGATATATGAGGGGAGGCTTGTGGAGGAGAGAACAATCACTCCATTCCAAATCAGAAATGCTGAAATCTCGTCATTTGTTCTGCTTCTCCCCTCCCCCATCCTCTTTTATCCAGAGTCCCATTTAAGGGCTTACCAGCTGTCAGGGAAAATCCACAATTAAGATGTTAAGTTGCCTTTTCAGAAATGCTGACAGACTTTAATGAGGTGGGGGAGGGGGAGGGAAGAGAATATATATAATTGTTTGGGAGACCACCCTTTGTGGTAATGATACATATTCATAAGCTCTTGTCTATTGAATGGAGAATGTTGAAGCACTGGTCTGTACACCTTGGGAGCCTGTGTTCAAGTTACATGAATTGTCACACAGACAGAACCAAAGAATCTCCTCTGGAGTGGGAGGGGTGGGTTTCTCGATAGTGCATGCAGTTATACAGCAGTGGTTCAGTACTGGTCTCTCTCTCTCTCCTACTCCAGTCTAAACAAGTGAAGATAAAGGCAATGGGTCGTAGAACTGCAAAGGGTATATGGAAAAGGTTTAAACCTGCCTCAATCCAGTGCTCTTTAGCTGATTATTTTCAATGGATTAATGAATATGAAAAATACATCATTGTTTGTAATATGCTTTGATATCTCATGATTTTGAAAGGTGCTATATAAACACAAGTCTTTCTTGCTATAATTATAAGAAAAACAGTGCCCCAAAATCCCAGTGGTAATGAAGTTAAATCCAACTTGTATTACATCATCTACACAATAAGATTTGGTTGGTGTGTCATCCTGTAGTCCCCCCCCCAGTCAAAACAAAATGCTCAGAGACACAGTATAGTTTTACCTCCATCTTTATTTCAGGCCCTGGAGGGAGAGGGAATGATTGCCCATGTCCACAGAGTCATGAGTTCACAGTCTTTGGTGGAACCACAGTTTCTCAATGAACTATATAGTCATTTTACAGGGAGGAGCATCCAGATAAGGCAACATACATATTAATTGGGTGACCATTACAATCAGCGAGTGTCAATATTAAAGATTAAGCCATCTGCTGTTACACAATGAATAACTGGATTCATATGATGAATACTTTTCACCTTGTTGAAAGACATTAGGTACTGAATGATTAGATTAGATTACTTACAGTGATTAGATTAGATTACTTACAGTGTGGAAACAGGCCCTTTGGCCCAACAAGTCCACACCGACCCGCCGAAGCGCACCCACCCAGACCCATTCCCCTACATTTACCCCTGCACCTAACACTACAGGCAATTTAGCGTGGCCAATTCACCTAACCTGCACATTTTTGGAGTGTGGGAGGAAACCGGAGCACCCGGAGGAAACCCACGCAGACACGGGGAGAATGTGCAAACTCCACACAGTCGGTCGCCTGAGGCGGGAATTGAACCCGGGTCTCTGGCGCTGTGAGGCAGCAGTGCTAACCACTGTGCCACCGTGCCGCCCACAATGCTACCATATCTTGTTAAATGGCTGTACATAATTTGTTTTTCTACCTTGTTAACCCATTACCCTTGCCTGCAGCACTCCATTGTTAACTGTAAGTTCGTATCTGATCTGAGTCATGCTCAGCTGAACCTCTTGTTTCACAAACCTCAAGCCATAACTCTTTCCCTGCCTGCTTATGCCCAATACACATTCTCATTCCCTCCTTTTATCATTTCATGATAACCGATGGCATTACCAGTTTTCATAAGACTGACAGCCAGTATTTGGGCAAGTTATTGATACACAACATTCAATGATTATAACAAAAATTACTAGTCCATTACAGTAATTAGAGTTTGGAGAATCCTCCCATGTGGAATAAAATTACCAGTAAAGTTCTTAAATCCGCAGTCGTTAGTGACCACCCCATCCCCTCCAAGTCGAGTGAAAATGAGCCAGTTCTCCAAAATCTCCTTCAGTAAAGTCCAACCTGAAAACAGAATCCAGCCTGTCCTTGCACACCACTCCACAGAGAAATCGGATTTCTTGAATACGCTGTTAAATGCTTCAGAAAACTGACGAGACTTCCATCCTTGCGGAGATGCTTCAGATGGAGGGTACCAGCACATCTGAGCGTGCAGTGCAGCAGCTACAGCAGTAGGACAGGTGAATGCAGCATTCTTTGCTTCTGCTCTGCTGTTAATGTAACAAAACCAACTATTGTTGTAATGTTAGCTTGATCAGAGAACCTTCATATCCCTTAAGTGATTGAAAGAGAAGGTAAAGCACATGTGGTTTAATGTCCATATGAAGGCCACTGACAAAAAGCATACCAACCTCCTCTTTACTGTTTTCCTATCTTCTTCGCTTTTCATGCTCATGACTGGGGGGCTGATTGAATCTGTTGGATCAGGTTGTGGAGGGGTGAGCGGTAGTGCGAAGGAATGCTTTACCTGTGAATGGAGAAACTCCAGAGAAAATGTTAGCTGCTGAAAATATCTTTGCAATTCCGGTCTCATTCCCTCCTTGCCAAGGTGGTTATCAGTATAAAGACAGTCACACATTTAACTGCACTAAATTGTGTCTGCCTATGTCAACATTCTTTGAATTCTTCAAATCTGTTACTCTGTTCACTACTTATGACATTATCAAGTTTTATGCAATCCATAAACTTCTAAATTTTACTGCCTAAACAATTCAGTCAATTATAAACAATAATCAATGGTCCTAAAATTAAACCCTCGGCAGAACCTCATTCAGGTTATTCAAAATTTATTTTCCTTTTAACAAATTGATATTTGGCTAATGTGAAAACTGTCAGGAAAAATATTTTCAGAATCTGGAACAGCAAGAAGACAACAAACTGTTTCCTGTGCATTAGCAATTGAAGAGACAGTATCAGTTCAGATTCAAATCTCAAATATTCATGGCAAACAAATACTGAATATTTTAAAATATGTTCTCCAAATGAAACTTCCCAAATAAAATAGTCGGAATTACTTTGGTAGCGATCAACATTTTTTGAACTTGCAATATAAAGAGGGCCAATGAAGTCTTGACAATAATTAACCAAATTTAAACAGCTCAGCCTAAAGTTCTAATATTCTCTAGAAAATCTTAACAAAATCTAAAACATCAAACTAAAAATGCACTCTTCTTTTTGTAAACACTCTGCATTGAAAACACAGCAGCAAAGATATTATAATACAATACTCTCATCTGGCTAAAACATGACCACTGACCCAACTGTTCCTTTTTAAACAGGCATTGTAGAATTTGAAACAAATCAGGGGCTCAAGGCACTCAATTTGCTTTAAGGTTACAAGTTTGATAACTTTAAAAAGGACATAATGTTGTACAAATTCAATGTAAAAACAAAATCTGCCCCATTACACAGCCCACAAAACACATTGAATTGACAGCCTGATTTAAATAAGGCAAAACAATTACTTATAAAAGATTTTCTGAACCAGTTTTTTTAAACCAAATTTTTAAACATCAAACACTCTCATTATGGCACAATTTACATTTCCTTTTTCAACCCAAGTATTAGTATAGCCTTAATTTCAGCGTTTCTCATTTTAAAATTTATTCTTGCATTCTCTCACTGAAATTATACTTATAAAAAGAGAAAACGCTCACAGTAGACCACATGGTGCTGCAATCCAAGCCACTCTCTTCCCCCAGAACAAAGACTCACAGAGTCTCAAATTTCACCACTAGGGTGACCCCTTTCTCACTTTACTCCTCACTGGGCCTTGAACTGCACTTAAACACAGAGAACCCAAATCCCAATTAAACACAGAAAACTCAATTCCCACTTGAATACAGAAAACTCGAACCCCAGTTAAACCCAGAGTGGTCTAATCCCAATTAAACATAGAAAACTCAAATCCCGATTAAACACAGAACTCAAACCTTGCTTAAACACAGAGCTTGAAGCTGACTTAAACACCGAAAGCTCAAACCTCAAATGGAGCACCCGAAACTCACGTAAACACAAAGGCTCAAACTTCAGCACAGTGCAGAGGACTTGAACCTCAAATCAACCCCACCCAGTAGATTCAAACCCCAATACCTCGTAGAGGACTTGAACCTCAATCAAACCCACCCCTAGGGACTTCAACCCCAGTACTGTGCAGAGGACTCGAACCTCAGTCACACCACCTAACCCCAACACCCCAAGGGGACTCTAAACACAGTACCATGCAGAGGACTCGAACCTCAGTCACAGAGAGCTTGAACCACAACCAAACCCACCCCAGATGATCCAAACCCCAGTACCGCGCAGAGGACCTGAACCTCAACCAAACCCACCCAAGGGGACTTTAACCCCAGTACCACACAAAGGACTCAAACCTCAACAATCCCACCCCAGGGGACACTAACCCCAGTATCATGAAGAGGACTCAAACCTTTGCCTGCCAGCGCGCTTGCGAAACTGTGTCTCTTGACTGAACCAATTACCGTTAGAGGAATCCCTAGAATAGAGAGTGTTTGAATGAGGGGACCACCTCCAGCACACAGGAATATCAAGAGGGACCAAGGTTTAAAATCTTACCTTGTGGGCCCTCGAGACACCGATGTCCTGAGCGGCTGCTGACATCGTCCAATTGTAACTATCCATTTAGATCCTGTTGACTACGCCAATATTGTCATCCTGCTCCCCCGTCAGTCGAAGCAAAATGCTCAGAGACAGAGTGTAGTTTTCGCTCCTTCATCTTCATTCCAGGCTCTGGAGAGAGAGCGAACGATCACCATGTGCACAGAGACATGAATTCACGGTCTTCTCTGGAAGAACAGAGTCTCAATGAATTATTAGTCATTTTACAAGGGGGAGCAGCCAGATAAGGCAACATGCATATTGATTGGGTGATCATTACAATCAGCGAGTGTCAATAGTAAAGATTAAGCCTTCTGTTATTACACAATGAATAACTGGCTTCACATAATGAATACTTTTCACCTTGTTAACTGATGTAACATACACCTTGTTAAATGGCTCTACATAATTAATGCTTTTCCACCTTGTTAACCCATTACCCTTGCCTCCAGCACCCCATTGTTAACTGTAAGTTCTTATCTGATCTACTTCCTGCTCAGCTGACCCTCTTGTTTCACAAAACTCAAAACTTAACTCTTTCCCTATCTGTACTCAGCTGAACCTCCTGTTTCACAAAACTCAGAACCTAATTCTTTCGCTCTCTGCTTATACCCTATACACATTCTCAGGTGGGGAGTGAAATATTAATTAAATATCTGATTTATTTTTTATTCAATGTTAGATTGTTCAACACAGCAAGAACAGCTGACTGCCATGCCAACAATATTAATCTTAATGTTTTTGGGGAATGGCATTGTTCTGATTAAGTAAGATGGAACAGCTATCTGGTGTTAGTAGTTTTACATCTGAGATAGAATTATGGGTTTAGTCCAGAAAGTGAGATCAAACATCAAGTTGGATTCTCTGATGCAGGACTCTACTGAGGGAATGACACACAATTGACATCTGATCCATGGCCAGATAAAAATGATTCCATGGTAATATTTCAGAGAAGAGCAGGGATTTCTCCCTGTATTCTGGGCAATATTTATCGCTCAATCTATGTCACAAAAACAAATTAATTAGTTATTATCCCATTGCCATTGTTCCCTCATGGGCAGCAAGTTCCAGGTTATGAGATTCACTTTGAAAAAAAAAGTTCATCCTCTGATCCCCTTTCATCTCTTTCTCAAAACTTTAAACCTATGCCTCCAAGTAGTTGTACCATCACGTAGCTTTCTTTAGCTATCTTATTCCAATCTGACATAATTGTGTGCACCTCTATCAAACTGATCCTCAATCGTAGCTCCAAGGAAGAAAATCCCAGCATCTCTGACCAAAGTTGTTAAATTTTCTCATCTTTGAAACCATTGTGGTAGATTTCCCACGCATATCTTAAGAACCTTCACATGGTGACAGTTAAGAATAGAATGCAGTGCTTTATTTGTGTCTTAACTAGCATTTTAGAAGGTTCAGAATAGCTTTTCCCCTTAATGAAGTCCATGATCCCATGTGCATAACTAATCACCCTCTCTGACCTATCACCATAACCCCCCACCTACATCTACCTATCGTCTTCCCAGCTACTTCACTCCTAGCCCCACCCACACCCTCCTATTTATCTCTCAGCCCACTTTCCACCCCCCCCCCTGTTTTTGATGAAGGACTTATGCCCAAAACATTGATTCTCCTGCTTGTTGGATGTTGCCTGACCTGCTGTGCTTTTTCAAAGACCACACTTTTTGACCCTCTCAAAACACTCCAGCTACATTCATTGGAGTTTGGAAGACTGAGAGGCGGCTTGGTTGAAACATATAAGATTTTTAGAGGATTGACAGAGTAGATGCAAGAAAGGTTATTTCCCCTCATGAGGGAGAGACCCAGAGGCCATAATTACAGAATTACATTAAGACAGAGATGAGGAAAAATTCATTTTCTCAGAGGGTTTTCTCAGTCATAGAGATACATAGAATGAGCTCATCCATGCCAACCAGATATCCTAAATAAATCTCAGCCCATTTGCCAGGATTTGGCTCATATCCCTCTAAATCCTTTCTATTCATATACCCATTCAGATAACTTTTAAATGTTGTAATTGTACCATCTTCCATCACTTTGTCTGGCAGCTCAGTCCATATACACACCACACTCTGCGTGAAAAAGTTGCCCCTTATGTCCATTATAAATCTTTTCCCTCTCACCTTAAACCTATGCCATCTAGTTTTGGACTCCCTCACCCTAGGGAAAAGACCTTGTCTATTTACTCTATCCATCCCCATCCTTCCTATAGCAGGGAGACCAGAAATGGACACAGTTTTCCAATAGTAGCCTAAACAATGTCCTGTACAGCCGCAACATTATCTCCAACTCCTATAATCAATGCACTGACCAATAAAAGCAAGCATACCAAACACTTTCTTCACTATCATATCTACCTGTGCTTCCACTTTCAAGGAATTATAACCCTCACTTCAAGGTCTCTTATATAATTATTTACTGCAGAAGGTTGTCAATGCTGGATTCTTACATATATTCAAAGCTGATTTTTAATCAGTAAGGGAATTGAGAGTTATGGGGGAAAGGTGGGAAAATAGAATTGAAGTTTATTAAATTAGCTGTGATGTCATTTCACATCACCTTTTAGCTCTGGGTGCCATGTTATAAGATAGATTGAAGAAATTGGGACAGTTCTTCTTGGAGAGAAGAAGCCTAGAAGATCTGTTAGAAGCTTTTAAAATCATGAGCAGGCTGGATAGAATAGGTCAGGAGAAAGTGTTCCCACTTGTAAAAGAAAAATGAAGAGGATTTGATCTGCAAAAAAAATTTAGCATAGCCAATTCACCTGATCTGCACACCTTTGGATTGTGGGAGGAAACCGGAGCACCTGGAGAAAACCCACACAGACATGGGGCGAATGTGTAAACTCCACACAGACAGTTGCCCGAGGCTGGAATTGAACTGCAAAAAGAAGAAGAGGAACACCTATACAAGGTATTCGCCAAAAACGGATACCCGCGCAACTTCATCAACAGATTCCTAAGAGAAAGACCACGGAACGAGGACATACCACAACCAAAAGGACTAGCCACACTACCATACATCAGGAGCATCTCGGAACTGACAGCCAGACTACTGCGACCCCAGGACTCATAACGGCACACAAACCAACAGCCACACTCAGACAACAACTCACCAGAACAAAGGACCCGATACCCAACATGAGCAAAACTAATGTAGTGTACAAAATACCATGCAAGGACTGCACAAAACACTATATAGGACAAACAGGAAGACAGCTAACAATCCGCATACATAAACATCAACTAGCCACGAAATGACACGACCAGCTATCCTTAGTAGCCACACACGCAGACAACAAGCAACATGAATTCGACTGGGACAACACTACTATCATAGGGCAAGCCAGACAGAGAACAGCCAGGGCATTCCTAGAGGCATGGCATTCATCCACAAACCCCATCAACAAACACATCGACCTGGACCCAATATACCAACCACTACAGCGGACAGCTGAAACTGACAACCGGAAGCGGCAGGGACAGACCACTATAAACACCGGAGGAAACATCAAAGAAGCGCTTCGCAGGAGGCTCCCAAGCACTGATGATGTCGCCTAGCCAGGGGACGAAACGTTTGCAACAAAAACTTCCAGCTCGGCGAACAGAACCACAGCAACGAGCACCTGAGCTACAAATCTTCGCACAAACTTTGAGTATAAAATTATGCAAGGCCTAGATAATGTAGGTAAGAAGAAACATTTCCCCTTCATGGAAAGTCAATTACTTGGGGGGATCGATTTAAGGTGAGGGGCTGGAGGTTTCTAGAGATGTGAGGAAAAAGTCGTTCACCTGGAGGGACTTTCATACATATATGTTGGATATGTGGACATTCCTGATGAAGGGCTTGTGTCCAGAATGTTGACTCTCCTGCTACTCGGATGCTGCCAGGCCTGCTGTGCTTTTCCAGTGCCACACTTTTCAACTCTTGACTCTCCAGCATCTGCAGTCCTCACTTTCTCTTACGTGATGACAAGGTCTGGTGTATGGGGGTTGGGGTAAGAATGTGGCAAAAGAACCTCAGGCCCTCAAATTATTGAACTCAATACTGAGTCCTGAAGGCTGTAGGATCCCCAAGTGCAAGATGACCTGCTGTTCTTCCAGTTTCTGATGAACTTTGCTGGAGCACTGCAGCAAGCCTGAGAAGGAAATGTTGGCCAGGCAATACAGTAGTGTGCTGAAGTGACAGGCAACAGAAAACACATTGTCATTTTTGTGCATTGAATGTTCTGCAAGGTAGTTGCCAATGTTTCATCTCCACGATGTACAGCAGACTGCATTGTGAACACAAACACAGTAGACTTGATTGAGTAGAATGCAGATAATCAATACTTCACCTGGAAACTGTGTCTGGGCCTTGAGTAGTGAGGAGGGAGGAAGTTAATGGGCGGGTGTTACACCTTCTGCAATGGCTTGGGATGGTGCTGTAAGGAGGTGGTGAGAATGGAGGAAAAGGGAACCAAGATATCTTGGAGGTAACGGTCTCTGCAGAAAGCTGACAAGGTAGGGGAGGGGGTTACGTGTCTGGTGGTGGTATCTTTCTGGAAGTGGTGGGTATGATGGTGAATGATCCTGTGGATTCTGGAGGGATGGTAGGTAAGGATAAGGAGGACCATATCACTATTGTGGGAACAGATAGGCCAGAGACAGAGAAACTGGGAGAATGCAATAGAGTTGGGAATGAGGAAGAGCTGATGCAGAAATCAGACAGTAAAATTGTTGGAGAAACTTCAATGGTCAACTAACATCTGTGGAGAGAAAGTAACATCTTGGGTGCAGTGACTCTTTATCAGAACTGATAGTAGGTAGGAAAAAGTTGGTACATGAGAAAAGGGTGGAAAACTTGATAAATGGAGCCCAGAGAGAAAAATAGTTGAGGGTAAGTGATTCTGTATTAAAGTCTATCTGTGATGAAGGAGTAAGTGATTCTGTATTAAAATCTATGTGTGATGAAAGGAGTAAGTGATTCTGTATTAAAGTCTATGTGTGATGAAGTGAGTAAGTGATTCTGTATTAAAGTCTATGTGTGACGAAGGAGTAAGTGATTCTGCATTAAAGTCTATGTGTGAATGAAGGGAGTAAGTGATTCTGTCTGTATTAAAGTCTATGTGTGATGAAGGAGTAAGAGATTCTATATTAAAGTCTATGTGTGATGAAGAAGTAAGTGATTCTGTATTAAAGTCTATGTGTGATGAAGGGAGTAAGTGATTCTGTCAATATTAAAGTCTATGTGTGATGAAGGAGAAAGAGATTCTACATTAAAGTCTATGTGTGATGAAGGAGTATGTGATTCTGTATTGAAGTCTATGTGTGATGAAGGAGTAAGTGATTCTATATTAAAATCTGTGTGTGATGACCGAGTAAATGATTCTGTATTAAAGTCTACGTGTGATGAAGGGAGTAAGTGATTCTGTATTAAAGTTTGTATGTGATGAAGGAGTAAGTGATTCTGTCCGTATTAAAGTCTATGTTTGATGAAGGGAGTAAGTGATTCTGTATTAAAGTGTATTAAATGGTCCCAAAACAGATCCTTGCGGAACACCGCTACTAACTGCACCCCAAGATGAACCTTTATCATCAACTACTACCCTCTGTCTTCTTCCAGCCAGCCAATTCCTAATCCAAACCTCCAACTCACCCTCAATGCCATACCTCCGTATTTTTTGCAGTAGCCTACCATGGGGAACCTTATCAAATGCCTTACTAAAATCCATATACACCACATCTACCGCTTTACCCTCGTCCACCTCCTTAGTCACCTTCTCAAGGAATTCAATAAGGTTTGTGAGGCACTACCTGCCCTTCACAAAACCATGCTGACTATCCTTGATCACATTATTCCTGTGCTGCAAATGTGTTGCTGGAAAAGCGCAGCAGGTCAGGCAGCATCCAAGGAACAGGAGAATCGACGTTTCGGGCATAAGCCCTTCTTCAGGAAGGGCTTATGACCAAAACATCAATTCTCCTGTTCCTTGGATGCTGCCTGACCTGCTGCGCTTTTCCAGCAACACATTTTCAGTTCTGATCTCCAGCATCTGCAGCCCTCACTTTCTCTCAAAGAGGGCTGATAGGTAAGGCTGATGAACTCAGGGCGTGGTTAGATACGTGGGCTGAGATATTATAGCCATTATAGAAACATGTCTGTATTAAAGTCTATGTGTGATGAAGGGAGTAAGTGAGTCTGTATTAAAGTCTAATGTGATGAAGGGAGTAAGTGATTCTGTCTGTATTAAAGTGTATGTGTGATGAAGGGAGTAAGTGATTCTGTATTAAAGTCTATGTGTGATGAAGGAGTAAGTGATTCTGTATTAAAGTCTATGTGTGATGAAAGGAGTAAGTGATTCTGTGTTAAAGTCTATATGTGATGAAGGGAGTAAGTGATTCTGTATTAAAGTCTAAGTGTGATGAAGGGAGTAAGTGATTCTGTCTGTATTAAAGTCTATGTGTGATGAAGGGAGTAAGTGATTCTGTATTAAAGTCTATGTGTGATGAAGGAGTAAGTGATTCTGTGTTATAGTCTCTGTGTGATGAAGGAGTAAGTGAATCTGTATTAAAGTCTGTATGTGATGAAGGAGTAAGTGATTCTATCTGTATTAAAGTCTATGTGTGATGAAGGAGTAAATGATTCTGAATTAAAGTCTATGTGTGATGAATGGAGCAAGTGATTCTGTATTAAAGTCTATGTGTGATGAAGTGAGTAAGTGATTCTGTCTCTATTAAAGTACATGTGTGATGAAGGGAGAAATTGATTCTGTATTAACAATTATGTGTGATGAAGGAGTAAATGATTCTGTATTAAAGTCTAAGTGTGATGAAGGGAGTAAGTGTTTCTGTCTGTATTAAAGTCTATGTGTGATGAAAGGAGTTAGTGATTCTGTATTAAAGTCTATATGTGATGAAGGGAGTAAGTGATTCTGTATTAAAGTCAATGTGTGATGAAGGGAGTAAGTGATTCTGTATTAAAGTCAATGCGTGATGAAGGGAGGAAGTGATTCTGTATTAAAGTCTATATGTGATGAAGGGAGTAAGGGATTCTGTATTAAAGTCTATATGTCATGAAGGGAGTAAGTGATTCTGTATTAAAGTCTATATGTGATGAAGGAGTAAGTGATTTTGTCCATATTAAAGTCTATATGTGATGAAGGAGTAAGTGATTCTGTATTAAAGTCTATGTGTGATGAAGGAGGTATGTGATTCTGTATTAAAGTCTCTGTCTGATGAAGGGTGTAAGTGGTTCTGTATTAAAGTATATATGGGATGACGGAGAAAGTGATTCTGTATTAAAGTCTATGTGTGATGAAGGGAGTAATTGATTCTGTCAATATTAAAGTCTATGTGTGATGAAGGAGTAAGTGATTCTGTACGTATTAAAGTCTATGTGTGATGAAGGGAGTAAGTGATTCTGTATTAAAGTCGATGTGTGATGAAGGGAGTATGTGATTCTGTATTAAATTCTCTGTCTGATGAAGGGAGGAAGTGATTCTGTATTAAAGTCTATGTGTGATGAAGGGAGTAAGTGATTTTGTATTAAAGTCTATGTGTAATGAAGAAGTAAGTGATTCTGTCTGTATTAAAGTCTATGTGTGATGAAGGGAGTAAGTGATTCTGTCTGTATTAAAGTCTATATGTGATGAAGGGAGTAAGTGATTCTGTATTAAAGTCTATATGTGGTGAAGGGAGTAAGTGATTCTGTATTAAAGTGTATGTGTGATGAAGGGAGTAAGTGATTAAGTATTAAAGTCTATATGGGATGAATTGAGTAAGTGATTCCCTCTGTATTAAAATCTATGTGTGATGAAGGAGTAAGTGATTCTGTATTAAAGTCTATATGTGATGAAGGGAGAAAGTGATTCTGTATGGATGTCTATGTGTGATGAGGAGAGAAAGTGATTCTGTATTAAAGTCTACATGTGATGAAGGGAGTAAGTGATTCTATATTAAAGTCTCTGTCTGATGAAGAGAGTAAGTGGTTCTGTATTAAAGTCTATACGTGATGAAGGAGTAAGTGATCCTGTATTAATGTCTATGTGTGATGAAGGTACTTAGTAATTCTGTCTGTATCAAAGTCTATGTGTGATGAGGAGAGTCAGTGATTCTGTATTAAAGTCTACATGTGATGAAGGGAGTAAGTGATTCTGTATTAAAGTCTCTTTCTGATGAAGGGAGTAAGTGGTTCTGTATTAAAGTCTATATGTGATGAAGTGGTAAGTGATTCTGTCTTAAAGTCTGTGTGTGATGAAACAAGCAAGTGATTCTGTCTGTATCAAGGGCTATGTGTGATAAAGAGAGTAAGTGATTCTGTATTAAAGTCGATGTGTGATGAATGGAGTAACTGATTCTGTATTAATGTCTATGTGTGATGAAGGAGTAAATGAAGTGTACATGTGATGAAGGGAGTAAGTGATTCTGTATTAAAGTCGATGTGTGATGAATGGAGTAACTGATTCTGTATTAATGTCTATGTGTGATGAAGGAGTAAATGATTCTGTATTAAAGTCTATATGTGATGAGGGGAGTAAGTGATTCTGTATTAAAGTCTCTCTGATGAAGGGAGTAAGAGAATCTGTATTAAAGTCTATGTGTGATGAGGGAAGTAAGTGATTCTGCATTAAAGTGTATGTGTGATGAAGGGAGTAAGTGATTCTGCATTAAAGTCTATGTGTGATGATGGGAGTAAGTGATTCTGTATTAAAGTCTATGTGTGATGAAGGGAGTGAGTGATTGTGTATTAAAGCCTATGTGTGATGAAGGGAGTGAGTAATTCTGTATTAAAGTCTATGTGTGATGAAGGGAGTAAGTGATTCTGTCTGTATTAAAGTCTATGTGTGATGAAGGGAGTAAGTGATTCTGTATTAAAGTCTATGTGTGATGAAGGGAGTGAGTGATTCTGTGTTAAAGTCTATGTGTGATGAGAGGGAGTGAGTGATTCTTTGTTAAGGTTTATGTGTGATGAAAGGGAGTGAGTGATTCTGTATTAAAGTCTATGTGTGATGAAGGGAGTAAGTGATTCTGTCTGTATTAAAGTCTATGTGTGATGAAGGGAGTATGTGATTCTGTATTAAAGTCTATGTGTGATGAAGGGAGTCAGTGATTCTGTACTAAAGTCTATGTGTGATGAAGGGAGTGAGTGATTCTGTCTGTATTAAAGTCTATGTGTGATGAAGGGAGTGAGTGAGTGATTCTGTATTAAAGTCTATGTGTGATGAGGGGAGTCAGTGATTCTGTATTAAAGTCTATGTGTGATGAGGGGAGTGAGTGATTCTGTATTAAAGTGTCTGTGTGATGAGAGGGACTGAGACATTCTGTTTCTTGCTGTTCGGGCCAATGAGATTCATGCCGCATGTGATTGGCTGGGACCTCCACCCACAGACCGCCCACTTGAACGAGTCCTATACAGAACACGCCCACAGTGTCAGCAGTGTGTGTTGTGATTGGTTGGAGGAGCTGAGGGGGCGGGGTTCAGTGTCCTGGTGAAGTCCCCGTCCCTGGGAGGCCCGGCAGCAATGGCGCAGGAGCTGCGGGGACTTACTGATGAGCAGGCTTCGAGCGCCTGTTCCCAGCCGGACCCAGAAACCAAGGTTTGTCCGGCTTTGCTGTGAGCGGCAGGCGGACTCGGGGGTGAAAGTCGGTTGTTTGTGAGTGGGATCTGGTTTGTCCGGGCAGGCTGATTGGTGCAAGTTTGAGGCCGAGCCCTGCGGCTGAGAACCCATCACTCCGGCCGAGTTTGGGGTGTCCTCCGTGAATTGATAGTTCTGGTTAAACAAAAACAGAAATTGCTGGGGAAACTTTGCAGGTTTGGTAGCATTTATGGCGAGCAAGCGGCGTTAACGTTTCGGCTCAAGTGACCTTTGTTGAGAATGACTTGTCGCTGGGGAAAGGCTGGGGTTTGTGCTGATATTGGGGTAGGGAGGAGGGACTGGGAGTAAACTGTGGAGCCTAAAGAGAGACAACAGTTGGATCGATAAATGAATAGGTACTAATTTGCTAATTGGTACTGTTGTTAGTTAACAATGGGATGTTTGTGGTAGTAGTCCATTTAATGATGAGGACTGGTGTGTGAGGACTAGGGTAAGGACATAGGAGAAGGTGGTCAGTTCTTTGATTTTATTTTTAGTTCTGGTTGAACGTTGTGACTTCGACAGTCTGCCTAGAAAGGTTATATGTCACTGAATCCTCAACTTGGTTGCCAACTGACATTAAAGTTTCAGTTTGCCTCTGTGCCACTGAACTTAAGACACTGTAAGAGAAGGAGGCCTTTCAGCTTGGTCAGCTGTGCTGTTTAATTAGATCATGGTTGTTCTGATGATCCTCAACTCCACTTTGCTGTGTTTTTATCCCCCACCCCCACCCCCCCCCCCCCCCCCCCCCACCTCCAAATCCTTGATTACTTTGCTGATAACTTGCTTATCTTTGCCTTGAATATACTTAATAATCTAGCCTCAACAATCCTCTGCTGTCGAGATGTCCACAGAATCACCAACCTCTGAAAGAAAAAATCCTCTCTCTGTCTAATTGTGGATCCCTATCCTGAGATTGTGCCATCTGGTCCTAGACTACCCCACAAGAGGCAACCACTTCTCTTGTTCTACCCAATTAAGTTCCCTGTAAGATTAGAGTTTAGAATGAGGCTATAAGTACATACCCAAACTACATTGGGGATTAAAAACACACCCAAGATGTTCACTCTTGGAAGCTTCAGTAACCTGCATGCTGAAAAGTGCCTCTGTGGGCAAGATCAGACTGGCTGTGCAACTGTCACCAATTAGAGTATGCTGACAGTGAATCTCTGGAATTGTGAGGTATAATCACTTAATGAGGGGAAAAATGTATAAGAAAGGAACATTTTCTTGAATGTCAAGTTGCATGTTCAAATTTACAAATGACACTTGAGGCACAGTTAACTGCATAACTAGGAATAGTAAATTATGTAGATGTGATCTAGGAATATTTTCTTGTTGGTGGCTTTCGGAATTGTGGTGAAACTAAATAGTTCACTTAAGAGCGAGGTTGGAATCAAGATGTGAGCAAATTTGGCCTCCTTGTCCAAAATATTGGTCAGTCCTTATCTGAAATTTCTGGGTACTGCATCCAATACCCATGGACAACAAAGTGCAAATTCGCAAGAGTTTAAAAGGATGTCTTGCTGCAATTGTACATTACCCTGGCAAAACCGCACCTGGAGTATAGTGTCCTTATCTGACCGAAGGAGGATGTTTTCCCTGTGGAGAGAGTGCAACAATGGTTAACAGATTCTGAATACTTAAAATGGCAGGACTGATGTATGAAGACAGTGAATCAGTTAGTGCTATATTCAGAGAAACTTTAGGAGAAAAAGTGTGCGCGTGTGCGTGCGTGTCCTTGTGGGCCTCCAACAGGGCTAGGCAGGATACATGCAGGATGGGCGTTACCAACGGCCTGGGAGGCAGGGGTGGGGCCAGGTCTAAGGTGATGGTGTCGGCTGTGTAGGACTGACAGGAGAAATGGTTTGAGCAACACTGGAGAGGCTGTGGTATTCTCTGCAACAGGATGTGATTTGAGGCCAAAACATCATTCTATAAGGCTCAAGGGATTAAAGGGTTTGGGGAGATGGAAGGAACAGAATATGGAGTTGGATGGTCAGCCGTGATCATATTGAACGATGGGGTAAGCTTAAAGGGCTGAATGGCCTACATCTCATTATTTCTGTTGTGTAAGAATGTGCGGACAAGTTACAGCAATAGATTTTAGTTTCTCACATCAGTCACAGCTGTACAACATGGAAACAGTCCCTTCGGTCCAACCTGTCCATGCTGACTAGATATCTCGACCCAATCTAGTCCCACCTGCCAGTGCCTGACTCATCCCTCCAAACCCTTCCTATTCATGTACCCATCCAAATGCCTCTTAAATGTTGCAATTGTACCAGCCTCTACCACATCCTCTGGCAGCTAATTCCATACACGTACCACCCTCTGTGTGAAAAGGTTGCCCCTTAGGTCTTTTTTATATATTTCCCCTCTCACAGTAAACCTATGCCCTGACCCCAGGGAAAAGACTTAGCCTATTTACCCTATCCATGCTCCTCATGATTTTATACATCTCTATAAGGTCACCCCTCAGCTTCTGATACTCCCAGGGAAAACAGTCCCAACCTATTCAGCCTCTCCCTATTGCTCAAATCCTCCAACCCTGACAACATCCTTAAATCTCTTCTGAACCTTTTCAGGTCTCACAACATGCAGTCCTTGGGGTGTGGTGCCTTTTGGAAGTGAATTCTGGCATTTAGACAACAAAAATCTACTGATTTTTGATCTATGTAAGGGATTTGGAGCATAGATAACAGAGGACTTAAGGTAAAGAACAGCCATGTTGTCAGCAGTCACTTGCTAATGAGTATGATTTTGTCCTGAGGAAGATCTGTGCCATGGCTTGTGTGGGTCCTTGCATGGCTGTGGAGCTGCACCTGACCACACACTGACAGGGGTTTGTGGAAGATGGAATTCGTCTTTGGCCTTGTCATAACTGGTGTTCCTCTCTCCAGTTCCTCTTCTGTATTTCCTCTTGCCAGTGGATATTCTTGAAGAATTGTGTCCTAACAGAAGTCTCTTTCACCAATTTCCCCCCCCCCCCCCCTTCTCAGTTTCCTCAGTCTCCTGCACGTTGCTGTTTGTCTTTTTGAGGGAAGCCTTCAAGGAGTCTTTGAGTGATAAATGAGGGGTTGATGTGCAAAACAGCCATGACTCAATGATAGAGTATGCTGGAAGGGACTTGAACACAGTTGCTCTGTGTTTAAGTGGAGACTCTTATTTTCTGCCTGAGTGTCCACTTTCAGGCTAAGGGGAAAGATTAACAAATAACTTAGTTTTTTTTTTCCTCAGTACTGTACGATTAAACAAGTACAAATTTTTCAGTGTTCTTACAACTTCTATCTTTCAGGATTTTATAATGCAACAGACCATGTTGAGAGTGAAAGATCCGAAAAAGTCTCTGGATTTTTATACCAGGATCATTGGAATGACGTAAGAAACTGAGTAAATACAGTAAAGCAGTGAATGATTGTAGCAGTGGTAACAAAGTATGGAACAGTACACACATTTGAAAACAATGATGCAAATCAACCCTTGTTTAGTAAGCATCTGAAAGTCAGTTCACCTTTTGGCCTGCCAGCTTTCATTAATCGGAGTCTGTGTAGCTGGTTTAGATCTGAAGTACTGGTATTCACTTCACTTTCTCTTGAGGCTATTAACCGGACTGAATTACATATCCAGTTTTTTATGGCTTTTGTTTTTTTTAGTTTGTTAACTGAGATAACCCATCCCTGTCTCTGCAGTCCTAGGAAGATGATTGGGGTTGTTGGGGGTCAGTCATCTCCGCTTCAGGAAATCTCCTACAGGAGTTCCTAAGGGTGTCCTAGGCATAGTCACCTTCAGCTGCTTCATCAATGACCTTCCCTCAATCATCAGGTCAGAAGTGATTGTGAATGATTGATTGATTTAGCATCATTCTCAACTCCTCAGAGACTGAAGCAGTCCATGTTCGAATACAGCAAGAGCTGACAAGTAGCAAGTAATACTCGTGCCACACAATTGCAAGGCAATGACCATCACCAATAGCAAACAATATAGCCACCACTCCTTGACATTTAATGGGGCTACTGTCACTAAATCTCCCACTATCTGCATCCTGAGTTTACCATTCGCCAAAATTCCACTGGACGTGCCATATGAACCCAGTGGCTACAAGAGCAGGTCAGAGGTCTTTGAATACTGTGGCAAATAACTGTTTTGACTCCCTAAAATCCTGTCTGCCATCTATAAGGTGCAAGTCAGGAGTGTGATGTAATACTCCCCACTTGTCTGGATGAATACAGCTCCAACAACACTGATGAAGCTTGACACCATGCGGAACAAAGCATCCTGCTTGACTGGCACCACGTGCACACTCTTCCACCACTGACATTTAACAGTAGCAGTGTATGAGCTACAAAATGCGTTTCCAAGATTTTTCAGCAGCTCCTTTCAAACCCACAACCACTTCCACTTAGGACAATGGCAATAGATACATGGGAATGCTGACGCTTGCAAGATCTTGTCAAAGCCACTTACCAGTCTGATTTGGAGATTATCACTGTTCCTGGGTCAAAATCCTGGAATTCATTCCCTAAGGGTATTGTGGGTCAACCTATAGTACATAGATTGTAGGTCAGCTCATCACCTTCTCTAGTGCAGTCAGGGATGGGCAATACATGCTGGCCAGCCAGTGACACCCACCACCCAGTGAATTTAAAAACTTCTTTATTTGGCATACGTCATCCTCTAATTTGATAGCCTTCTATTTTAAAAGCAATATGAAAGTCTTTGGAACTCTTGACTTATCAGCAGCTGGGAAAATGCACTTTCAAAATAAGGATGGTATAGGAAAATACAAATCAATGCACTTGTTTTGTTTGCTGTTCACTGTGTGAAACAATGGATTTTTACTGTGTGGCCTGTCGATAGAGTTCCCATGTCATGTTGTTCTGTTTCACCACTTAGCTTGATTTCCCTCCTTACTTATTATCTGACAATTCTTCAACTTGTTACAGACTTCTGCAGAAATTTGACTTCCCTGCTATGAAATTTACACTTTACTTTTTGGGTTATGAAGACAAAAAGGAAATTCCAGCTGATAAGAATGAGCACACAGCCTGGACTTTCTCACGGAGAGCAACTATTGAGCTGACACAGTGAGTACAGTACTTAGTCAGGAAATGAAAATTCAGCTATGATTGTCCTGGTCTTGTGTGCTGAAGATTACTGAGACTCACTTCTGATCATTAACAGCAGAATTATCATATGGTGAGGGGTCAACATGTTCACATGCTACACTGTAAACTAATTCACAGTCTTTGGTGCTGCATAAATGCAAGTGCACTCCTTTTTTTTTCCCCTTTAAATGGGTTTTCGATGATGTTTAGAAGATTAATTTGTGTGTATACACATTGCATGTTTGCATGTGACAAATGTAAAATCAACACAATGTGCTTAACTAGTAAGTTCTCATGTTGTATAACTGACAGAACTGAGATCTGGGTCCAGGTGGACTTCATCTTCTGGCCTTTAAAAGTTGCTAATCAACATAATAGACGCATTGGTTCTAAGTTTCAAAAAATCTTGCCTTCAGAGAAGATTTCTTTTGGACTGCAAAGTAGCCACAGGACCATAAGAAATAGGAACAGAGTAGGCAGTTGGCCCTTTTTGACACACTTCCACCATTCAGTAGGATTTAAAGCGATCCAACATTGCTCATATCCACTTTCCTGCCTTTTCTTATCCTTTTGATTAACCTGCCAAACAAGAATCTTATCTACTCTTCTTAAATATTCAGAAGGGCTCTACTCCCCATAGCTCTGTGGCAAGGTGTTCTAAAGATACTCCACATTCTAGAGATGAAATTCCTCCTCTTTTTGGTCTGTTCAGCAACCGTGCCTCTGGTCCTAGACTCTTCCATGAAGGAAACATCCTCTCAACATTAACCCTGTCAGGCCTCTTAAGCATCCTACGTGTTTCAATTAGATCATTTCTCATTCTTTTAACTTCCAGTAAGTAGAATCCCAAACTGTTTAGCCTTTTGTTCACTAGATAATCCTCCATTTTCAGGGATGATCTGAGTGAACCTGTCTGAACTCCCTCCATTGAAGTGACAGCGTTGCTTAAATAAGGGGGTCAAAATATATCTGAACTCTAGATGTGGTCTCAGCAACATGTATACAGTTGTCATAAGACTTGTAGGGTCATAGGAATGTGAGGGTACTATGGCTCTAAGATATGTTTTGTTCGTTTTCTTTTGTTTTAAGAGCAATAGCTGACGAGCTGTTAGCTCCAAGCTGATAAGTAAGCAGCTTGAGGCCTTTTTCTTTTAGAAGTTAGAATAATAAAAGCATGAGTGAAGTCAGGCTCCCACTCTGGTTTTAGTTTAACTGTGGTTGCTGGGGTTTTGAAGCTGGTTTTGGAAGCTGTTATTCTGCTCCCTGTTAGGGCTAAACGCTGGAGTTCTCTCTGCTGCAAGAATTGAATGAGGCAGTCAATTTTACTGAACTTGCCTTTGCCAAGAGTGTTTATGGGATGTTACTATATTCAAATAGTTGCTGTTTAGTAATTAAATCCAGCTTGTTAACTTCAAATTTTCCAGTACAGTTACATAAGTCATAGTGCTATACAGCACAGAAACACACACCCTTCAGTCCAACTCATCCATGCTGACCAGATCCTAAATTAATCTAGTCCCATTTGGCCCATATCCCTCTAAACACTTGCTATTCATGTAGCCATCCAGATTCCTTATTTTTTAAAATGTTCTAATTGTATCAGCCTCTACCACTTCCTCAGGCAGCTCATTTCATTTGTGAATAAGTTGACCCTTGGGTTCCTTTTTTTTAACTCCAATTCTTTCTTTCTTTTAACTATGGTAAGAATAAACTGATTTGCTTAATGCTAAGTGTTCCAGATGTAATTGGATTGGTTACACAGTTGAAACTTTATTGCTGGAACAGCACAGCAGGTCAGGCAGCATCCAGGGAACAGGAGATTCGACGTTTCGGGCACAGGCCCTTCTTCAGGAATCAGGATTCCTGAAGAAGGGCCTGTGCCCGAAACGTCGAATCTCCTGTTCCCTGGATGCTGCCTGACCTGCTGTGCTGTTCCAGCAATAAAGTTTCAACTTTGATCTCCAGCATCTGCAGACCTCACTTACTCCTCGATTGGTTACACAGCACTAACTTGCATTTTAAGTAAGAAAAAGGTTAGGATTTAGGCTTTCTCCTTGATATATTTGAAGGGGGTTTGATTTGGTTCAGAGCAGGAACAGTAGGCCATTTCTTCCTTCACGGTGAAAGTGAGGACTGCAGATGCCAGAGTTGAAAAATGTGGTGCTGGAAAAGCACAGCAGGTCAGGCAGCAGCCAAGGAGCAGGAGAGTCATGTTCAGGCAAAAGTCCTTCATCAGGAAGAGCTTATGCCCAAAACGTTGACTCTCCTGCTCCTCTGCTGCCTGACCTTGTGTGCTTTTCCAGTGGCAGACTGGTGCAACAGGTATGAAGGGTTAAATGTCAATGAGTTTGTGGCTGATCTGTGGTCTACCTCCATATTTGGTCTTTGGCTCATATTCCTTAATATCTTTTGCTTAATAAAAATGAATCTCTCAGATTTTAAAATAAAACTGAAGCAGCATCCAGAACTTGCTGCTCCCCTAGCCAAGCTCTAAAGGACAGTTAAAACAGTAGTATCTACCCAACAATGTGGAAAACTGCCCAGTTATGTCCTGTATACAAAAAGCAGGAAAAATCCAATTAGTGCCCAATCAGTCTTCTCGCCATCAGTAAAGTGATGGAAGGGGTCATCAACAGTACTATCAAGCTCAGCAATAACCTGCTCAGTGATGCTCAGTTTGGGTTTTGCCAGAGTTACTCCGCTTCTGACCTCATTGCTGTCTTGGTTCAAACATGGGCAAGAGTTGAATTCCGGAGGTGAGTGACAGCTCTTGACATAAAGGCCACATTTGACTAAGGATGGCATCAAGGAGCCATGGCAAAACTGGAATCCATGGGGAGGGCAGGGTCAAACACTGCTTTTTAGGGTCAAAGCTAGGCACAAAGGATGGTTGTGGTTGTAGGGGGTCACTCATCTCCGCTCCAGGGCATCTCTGCAGGAGTCCCTCAGAGTAGTGTCCGAGGCCCAGCAATCTTCAGCTGCTTTATCAATGACCTTGTCTCTGTCATAAGGTCATAAGTGGGAACAATCTCGGATTATTGCAGTGTTCAGCACTATTCGCAACTCCTCAGATATTGAAACAGTCTGCTCAAATGTAACAAGATCTGGACAATAGCTTGGGCTGACCAGTGGCAAGTAACACTAGCACCACACAAATGCCAGACACTGACCACCACCACTTGACATTCAACTGTCTTAAGAACATAAGAGCCAGAAGTAGGCCATCTGGCCCTTTGAGCCTGTTCCACCACTCAATACGATTATAGTTAATCTTTTTGTGGTCTCAACCCACTTACCCACGCTCTCACCATATCCCTTAATTCCTTTTATTCAAAAAATCTACCCTGGCTTTCGAGTGTTTTACTGAAGTGGCATCAACTACTTCCCTGGGCAAGGAATTCCATAGACTAACAACCCTCTGGGTGAAGAAGTTCCTTAATATGCTCCCTTTAATCTTGAGGTTATGTCCTCTTGTCCTAGCTTCACCTGCCAGTGGAAACATCCTATCTATATTTAATCAGTTCCTTTTAATTTTGTTTCTAGAAGATCCCACTTCATTCTTAATTGCAATGAATATAATCCCAATCTACTCAGTCTCTCGTCCATAAGCCAACCGCCTCAACTCTGGAATCAGCCTAATTAACCTCCTCTGCGCCCCCTCCAGTGCCTGTACATTCTTAAGTTTAAAAAATATTTACCATCATTGAATCACTCACTGTCAACATCTTTTGAGGTTATCATTGACGAGAAACTCAACTGGACTCCCCACATAAACACAGTAGCTACAAAAGCAGGTCAGAGACTAGGGATACTGTGGCGACTAACTCACCACCTGACACTCGAGTCAGTCCATTATCTACAAGGCACATGTCATGAGTGTGATGGAATGCTCTCCACTTGCCTGAATGGGTGCAGTTCCAACAACACAGCATAGTGGTTAGCAGTGCTGCTTCACAGTGCCTGAGACCCGGGTTCAATTCCCGCCTCAGGCGACTGTGTGGAGTTTGCACGTTCTCCCCATGTCTGCGTGGGTTTCCTCCGGGTGCTCCGGTTTCCTCCCACACTCCAAAAATGTGCAGGTTAGGTGAATTGGCCATGCTAAATTGCCTGTAGTGTTAGGTGAAGGGGTAAATGTAGGTGAATGGGTCTGGGTGGGTTATGCTTCGGCTGGTCGGTGTGGACTTGTTGGGCTGAAGGGCCTGTTTCCACACTGTAATTAATCTAATCTTAAAAAAACACTCAAGAAGCTTGACACTATCCAGGACAAAGCAACCTGCTTGATTGGCACCACATCTACAAACATTCAGTCCCTCCATCACCAGCACTTAGTAGCAGCAGTGTGTACTATCCACAAGATGCATTGCAGAAGTTCATCAAAATCCGTATAGAAGGACAAGGGCCAGGTACTTGGGGAACACCACCAGCAAGTTCCCTTCCAAGCCACTCACCACCCTGACTTGGAAACCTACTCTTGTTCCTTCATTCGTTGGGTCACAATCCTGGAATTCTCTCCCTTCTGGCATTGTGGATCAACCAATAGCAAGTGGACTGCAGCGATTCAAGAAGGCAGTTCACCACCAAGTCCAAATAGGGATGGGCTGTCAATGCTGGCTAGTCAGCCATGCACAAGTCCCACAAACGAATAAGAAAACAATCCACTGCTGTTTCCAGATTTGTTCTTCTGGAATCCCCTACCAGTGGGAATAGTTTATCTTTTTCTACTCTCTCTTTGTGTATAATATCATGAATACTTCAATCAAATTGACATTTAACCTTCAATTCTAGAGAAAACCAGCCTAATTTATATAATGTCTTGATAACCAGTGTCCTTTTTTGTAGAGCTCCAAGACCACCATGCCCTTAAGGTGTGGTACTCACACCACTGTGTGGTCTAATCAGACTCTTTTATAACTGCAGCATTATATCTGCATCCTTCTACACCAGTGCTTCTGAAAGGCTGGTATTGAAGTAGTTTTCCTGATTACTTTCTGCACCTGTCTGTGACACTTTGAAGATCTATGCACCTGAACCCTCATTCCTGTTGAAGGGCTTATGCCTGAAACATTAATTCTCCTGCTCCTCAGATGCTGCCTGACTTGTGCTTCTCTAGCACCACACACCCAAACCTGAACCACTCCCAGGTTTTGTTAGACAACTGGTGTATTTAATTTCATACCATCTAGAAAGTACCCTAATCTGATCTTGTTTTGGTCCAAAATGGATAACCTCTCGCTTACATTGGACAAAACAATGGCAGAATTCATTCAGTTAATCTATCAATATCCCTCTATAATTTTATGCATTGTGTACACTGTTTACAATGCTGTTATGCATTAAACAGCACATGGACTTTGCTACTCTTATGGTCCAACTCCTCTGAAATAACAGACACCATTCATTAATTTTTCCGATTACCTACTGCATCTGAGTTGTAGAGTATAGAAACAGGCCCTTCAATCCACTGTTAATGCCAACCAAACACTCAAAACTACGTTCATCCCATTTCCCTGCACTTTGGTCCATAGCCTATATGTCCTGGCATCTGAAGTGCTCATCTAGATGATGATTAACTGTTGCAATGATGTGGAGGAACTGGGGTGGACAAAGTTTCAAAATCGCACTACAAGTTACAGTCCAACAGGATTATTTGGAAGTACAAGCTTTCGGAGCAATGCTCCTTCAACAGGTAGCTAGGTGATGAAGAAGCAGCGCTCTGAAAGCTTGTACTTCCAAATAATCCTGTTGGACTAAATCTGGTGTTGTGGTTTTCAACTTTGTCCACCCCAGTGCAGCACTAGTTCCTCCACATCACCACCACTGAAGTGTTGTATTATACTTTCCGTCACTTCTACTCATTGCTTATTCTTGCACAGTTACCTCCCCTAACTCCTCTTGTGCAGTCAGGCCTCTATTTATTCTAACAGTATCTTGAAATTCCAAAACCCCCAGTATTGGGGGAGAGCTATTGCCAGACAGACCTCCGATTTCTCTTTAGTGTCTGCATAGGGTGTGAGTAAAAGTTGGGAATTCTCTCAAATCCTAATTGAAATTTCTTCTCGTTTCACATGCTGCTTAAAATCTACCTCTGACCAAGGTTTTGATCACCAACTTAATTTTTACGTTAAAACTTCTCCTATGCATTAGTATAATGTGCCTCTAACATAGAAAACAAGTTGTTAATGAATGCAACTTTTGATATGGCTTTGCTACTTTCTCTGCCTTTTTAAAAGATAGGTTTAGGGGAGGAATTCTAGAGAAGAGAATCCAAATGGTTGAACATTGTGTGCACCTACTTGAGGCGTAAGAGGAAAAGGAGTGGATTCACTGGCTGGGACATGGCACTAGTAAAAGTTGCACAGCTGGTTATGGTTAGTCTGAGATTTAGAATCCCTATAGTGTGGAAACCAGCCCAAAAAGTCCGCACTGACCATCTGAAGAGTAATCCACCCAGACTTATGGTGGTATTTTGGTACAGTGAAATACTGTATATTGGCAAAAAGGAATACTGTTATCTAAAAGCCTGTTTGTGTCTTACAGCAATTGGGGTACTGAGATTGATGAACACCAGGCCTATCACAATGGGAACTCTGATCCTAGAGGCTTTGGTAAGTTTTTTTAATCTATTTTTTTTTTCATTCATTTTGAAACCTTTGGGAGGAGACCCTTGGCAGAAGAATAATTTGTACTGAACAGATCAACAAGATCCTACTTTGACCTGACACTTCTCAGTCAGGTCAACAATGTTTGAATCATTGGGATTACTTCAGGGTCAGAAAAGACCTGTTCAAAAGTCCTGCTCAGATTTGTTTTCCCCAAATGCAGCACCTCACATTTATCTGAATTAAACACCATCTGCCACTTCTCAGCCCACTGGCCCATCTGGTTGAGATCCTGTTGAAATGAGGTAACCTTCACTGTCCACTACATCTACAATTTTGGTGTCATTTGCAAACTTACTAACTGTACCCGTTATGCTCTCCTCCAAATCATTTATGATTTAATTTGGATAAATGCAAGATATATCATTTGGTAAAACAAACAATGGAAGGACTTGTACAATTAATGGTAGGGCCTTGGGTAATGTTGTAGAACAGAGATACCAGAGGTTCAGGTGGTTAAGACTTTTTGAAATTTGAGTCCCATGTAGACCAGTTGGTTAAAGAGGCATTTGGCACGCTTGCCTTCACTCTTCAGACCACTGGGTATAGAAGTTGGGAAGTCATGTTGAGGTTGTATGGAATATTGGTGAGGCCTCTTCTGGAGTACTGTTCAGTTCTGGTTGCTCTGCTATAGGAAGGATATTAAATTGGAGGGTTCAGAAAATATTTTACCAGGATATTGCTGGGAATGGAAGATTTGTTGTAAAAGTAGGCTGGGATGTTTTTCACTGGAGCATAGGTGGTTGAGAGGTGACCTTGCGTTTTATAAAATCATGAGGGGCATAGATAAGGTGAAGAGCAAAGTCTTTTCCTAAGGGTGAGGGAGTTCAGAACAAGTGGAAATAATTTATAAAAGTGATTACCATGATTTAAAGGACATGAGGGGCAGCATTTAAGCAGAATGATTTATATGTGGAATGAACTGCCAGAGGAAGAGGTGGATACAGGTATAGTTACAACATTTTAAAAGACATATGGTTAAGTACATGAGTAGGAAAGATTTGGAGAGATGTGGGCCAAATGCAAGCAAGTAGGACAAGTTTGGTTTGGGAACATAGTCAGCATGGACTGTTTGGACTGAAGAGTCGGTTTATAGGGCCATACAGTATGGAAACGAAGAATGCCGGAGAAACTTGGTAGGGCTGGTAGCAACACCACTGTTTACTTTGACAACTTATGAGTAAACACCGAATTCTATACCATCCATGAATTGTTCAGTGATTTGGGTTTTAGACCTATTGAGCCAGCTTGCACAGTCTCTCCAAAAGCTCCCTTCTAATTTTCTGCCAAAAAAATGACCATTTCCTGAAAGTATTTATTTCTTAAGTTTTTTTTGTTCTTGTGTACACAGATTGCTGTTGAAGAGCTGGATGCAACACTAATATCTGCTAGGCGCATGGCCTTTTTCTCTACTTTTCTGTTGCTACTGCTTCCAGGTCCAGGGTTGTTCGGTCACGGGCACCAATTTTTCAAAATAAATTGATTGCTTTTATAATTTTTGCAAGATCCTTTTTCAATCATTTTTCAAAGGCATTACATTTCAGACTTCTAAAGAAGTAGCACATTTTCCTTACTGCAGTGTATCTGGGTCAAAGCTCATGATAACTTCCTTCAGATAAATTATTAACAGTGGCTGTCCCTTTATGTCTGGTCACCCAGTGACCATTTAATCAAAAACTGTTCACTTAGCAAGGAATTTGTAAGAATGTATCTATTGACTCCTGTGCTGGTTTCATTCTTGACAGGACACAAACCTACTCTGGTGGTATGTATTTATTTTTTTTAGAATTTTCCCTAACACTCAAATGCACAAAATGATAGAAAATTGATTTAAAAATAAGCAGCACTACATTTACTAAAACATGTAAACGTTATGCATTTTATGAGCAGTTGGTGCAATGTTAACTGATGTGAAATAGTGGAAGTAGTGGAGAAATATTAAGAGTATTTATGAAATGCTGAGTCTATTTGAGAGCAAAGACTACAAGAAATACATATAGTGTGAAACAAGATTAGATTGAGTGTTCAAATGACAAAAATTTGAAAAGCTGACTAATTCAGTAGTTTGGAGCACGTAATTTAGTTGGATTTTCAGAAGCTCCACTTGAGGATTTTTGAGATGACTGAAGTCTGTGGAAACTAGCTGGGCAGATAGAGAACAGGTTTCCCCGTTGTAATGGCAGGTAAGTCAGCAGGTAGCTTTGGGTTTGTAATAAAGCTGCCAGTGTAACATGTAAGAGCAATCTTTTTGTAATAGAGGTCTTCAGTGTGCTTTTCTGAAGTACAAATAATCCATGATACAGGATTAGCTGAATCTAAGCGAAATCTCTGGAGAAGAGGCAAGACAATAGTCAAATTCAACAAAACCATACTGCAACCTAACATTAGTGACTCCAAGAACTTACTTTCTGATGAAGGGCTCCTGCCTGAAATATCGCTTTTTTTTTTCTTTCTGCTCTTTGGATGCTGCCTGACCTGCTGTGCTTTTCCAGCACCACTCTAATCTTGATTGTGATTTTTGAGCATCTGCAGTCCTCGCTTTTGCCTAATATAATGACTGCACAGAATGCTAAATAACATCAACATGGAATTAAAATAGTTTTCTTCACATTCCTATAATGGAACAAACTAGTAGTAGTCATGTGAGATATTGTATAAAACTGCTTTATTAAAGCATTTTTCCCTCATTTTGGAGGACTATTTAGTTTTAGGTATGGCACCTCAGGTTGGAAAAATGGTCTGGAGGAAATTCCAATTCACCAGAATGATACTTAGGAGTTGTATTAAATAAGGATGATGGGTCACACAAACATGGTTGGGACTTCTTTTGAATTTGTATGATTGAGGAATGTTCTAATCAGTGTTTATAATTATAAAAGGATTCAAATAGTAAAAGAGGACAACTTATTTTCTGACCGGGAAATCCAATACAATATGGCATACTTTTAAAGCGGCTGTCAGGCTCCTTTTTAATATCAGGAAATAAAGTGGCACTGCTTCACAAAGAATTGTTAAAAACCTGAAACACTACCTCACGATGGCAAATGATCTGAAATTGTAATGTTCATACCTTTACCTACAAAAGTATGTATCTTGGTTATCAAAAGAAACAGGTCAAAGCTATTTGAAAGATGCTCAAGGGTAACCTTTAGAAGTTTAGAAAATCAGTATAGGGTGAATAGACAGGTCTTTTTTCCCCAGGGTGGGGAGAGTCCAAAACTAGAGGGTGCAGGTTTCAGGTGAGGGGAAATATTTAAATGGACCTATGTGATGACTTTTTCATGGAGAGAATGGTGTTTGTATGGAATGAACTTCCAGAGGAAGTGGTGGAGGCTAGTATAATTGCAACATTTAAGAGGCATCTGGATATTATATGAATAGGAAGGGTTAAAATGCTGGCAAATGGGGATAGATTTATTTGGGATATCTGGTCGCCATGGGCGAGTTGGACCAAAGGGTCTACTTCCATGCTGTACAGTTCCATTATTCTAACTGAAATATAGTGGAAAAAGGACTTTTTCAATACTTTTTTGACAAAGGGTGGGATGCTAGGGGAACAGCTGGTGCAGAGGCCAAGTGCAAAAGTGAAAGGTTCTTACTGGTGTAAGATGTAAAATGGGTATAAATCAAGGTGGCAAGGGAGAGAATAGGGACTTCCAACTGAGACAAAAAAACTAAGAAAAAGGCTTTTGGAGAGGCGAGTAGAGATGGCACAATTAAGTGGCATTTGTCTCCAGTGTAGATGTCATAAAAAGTATAAAGGATATTGATCAGTTAAACTGGACAAAAGTGGCAGATGGAATTCCATGTAAGCAAGTAAGTTATCCATTTTGGGTGAATGATAGATTTGGGATGCTTTCTGGATAATAGTGGATTCCAAAGATGATTTCAGATGTATAGATATTTAAAATGTCAAAGACCTGTGCAGAAAAATGAAGAAAGCTAATGGAATGTTGGCCTTTGTATCAAGAGGACTGGAGTAAAAGGATGCAGATGCTATGCTGCAGTTAAACAAAACCCTGGTTAGACCCCATTGGAGTCGTATGAGCAGATATGGGCACCACATCTGAGGAAGGATATATTAACCTTAGGGTGGACATAGGTTTACAAGAATGTTACCTGGACTTCAAGGAAAAGTTATGAAAAGTATACAAATTTAGGCCTGCTTTCTCTAGAATTTAGATTAAGGGATGATCTGATTTGAGGAGTTAAAGATATTAATAAGGAAAGACTGTGGCAATAGTAACTTTCTACCTTGTTTGGGGATTCCAGAAGAGTGGGGTGTGGTCTGAGAATTAGGGATAGACTGTTTAGGAAGCACAAGTGTTAAATATTTAGAGTTCTCCTCCAAAAGGCTTCCTACAGTGTGGAAATGGGCCATTTGACCTAAATGTCCACACTGACCTTCAGAGTAACTCACCCAGACCCACTTCCTGATACTTGCCCCCTGACTAATGCACCCAACATGGGGCAATTTAGCTTGACCAAGTCACCTGATCTGCATATCTTTGGACTGAGAGGGACCCAGACGACCTGGAGAAAACCCACACAGACACAATGTGCAAACTCGACACAAACAGTCTCCCAAGTGGGATTTGAACCTGGATCCCTGGTGCTTTTGAGTGCTAACCATGGATCCACCATGCTGTCCAAACTGCTGTGGATTCTGCATCAATTGTGAATTTTAAATGAGAAATATTTGTTAAGCAAAGGTTTTTAAGGACTAGCCAGGGAGCTATAGACCAGTGAGCTCAATGCTGGTGGTGGGCAAGTTGTTGGAGGGAATCTTGAGGGACAGGATTTCCACTTGGAAAGACAAGGACTGATTTGGGATAATCAACATGGTTTTGTGCATGGGAAATCATGTCTCATGAACTTTGAGTTTTTTTAAGTCTCAAAGAATGAGAGCAGAGCAGTGGACATGATCTATATGGACTTCAGTACGGCATTAGACCATGTTCCCAATGGGAGACTGGTTAGCAAGGTTAGATCTCATAGAATACAGGGAGAACTAGCCATTTGGATACAGAACTGGCTCAAAGGTAGAAGACAGAGGGTGGTGATGGAGGGTTGTTTTTCAGACTGGAGGTCTGTGACCAGTGGAGTGCCACAAGGTGCTAGGTCCTCTACTTTTTATCACCTTAAGTGATTTGGATGCGAGCATAAGAAGTACAGTTAGTAAGTTTGCAGATAACACCAAAATTGGAGGTGTAGTGGACCGAGAAGAGGGTTACCTCAGATTACAACAAGATCTGGACCAGATAGGCCAATTGGTTGAAGTAGAATAAGCTGCCAGAGGAAGTGGTGGAGGCTGGTACAACTGCAACAATTAAAAGGCATCTGGAATGGTATATGAATAGGAAGGGTTTGGGGGGAATATGGGCCAAATCTGGTTGGCATGGATGAGTTGGACCGAATGGTCTGTTTCCATGCAGTGCATAGCATAGTCATGCAGTCTTAAGCATGGGACAAAGGCATGAAATTAGGCCTTAGATCAGCCATGATGTCATTTGAATGGTGGAACAGACTTGGGGCTGAATTGTTTACACCTGCTCTAATTTACATTTGCGTAAGGCCTTTATGCTATCTTTTTCCTTTGATCCTCTGCAGTCTGAAAAGTGTATTTAAAATTTTCCTACAACTTTCAGTTCTGAAAGGTCCTATTGGATTCCATGTGACCTGCTTCTCACTTCACTAATCCTACCAGATCTGCTGACTTTCTCCAAGATTGTGGTTTTTCAGGTTCCGTATCTTGCATTTTGCTTTGAATAAATAATTGGTATTGATACTCCAGACCAAGAAAGTAAGCAGTGAGTAGTGTATGTTTTGGGGGAAGGGAGGATATCAGATTCCTTGAGGAGGCTGTGGTTTCTGTCTATTAATATTAGACAGTGATCAGCAGTGATAGCATTTTCTGTTTTACTCCAACCATATCCTTGCATTCCAAAGAATGCTTGGAGGATCCCTTGTGCTGAAAATGTGTTGCTGGAAAAGTGCAGCAGGTCAGGCAGCATCCAAGGAGCAGGAGAATCGACGTTTTGGGCATGAGCCCTTCAGGAATTGTGTGGAGGTGCAGGTGAATTTGTGGCGGATATGGAAGGATCCCTTGGGGCCTTGGGGGGAGGTGTGGGCGCAAGTTTTACATTTCTTGCAGTTGCAGGGGAAGGTGCCAGGAGTGGAGGTTGGGTTGGTGGGGGGTGTGGACCTGACGGAGTCATGGAGGGAGTGGTCCTTTCGGAACACTGATAGGGGAGGGTAGGGAAATATATCCCTGGTGGTAGAGTCCGTTTGGAGGTGGCGGAAATGACGATGGATGATATGATGTATATGGAGGTTGGTGGGGTTCTGTCCTGATGGCGATTGGAGGGGTAGGGTTCGAGGGCAGAGGAGCGGGAAGTGGAGGAGATGCGGTGGAGAGAATCGTCGATCATGTCTTGGGGGGAGATTGCGGTCTTTGAAGAAGGAGGCCATCTGGGTGGTTTGGTATTCGAACTGGTCCACCTGGGAGCAGAGCGGCGGAGACGAAGGAATTGGGAATATGGGATGGCATTTTTACAGGAGGCAGGGTGGGAGGAGGTGTAGTCTAGGTAGCTGTGGGAGTCGGTCAGTTTATAGTAAATGTCCATGTTGATTCGGTCGTCCGAGATAAAAATGGAGAGGTCTTGGAAGGGGAGGGAGGAGTCTGAGACGGTCCAGGTGAATTTGAGGTCTGGGTGGAAGGTGTTGGTAAAGTGGATGAACTGTTCAACCTCCTCGTGGGAGCACGAGGCAGCGCCAATAGTCATCGATGTAGCGGAGGAAAAGGTGGGGTGTGGTGCCAGTGTAGCTGCGGAAGATGGACTGTTCCACATATCCTACGAAGAGGCAGGCATAGCTGGGGCCCATGTGGGTGCCCATGGCTACTCCTTTGGTTTGGAGAAAGTGGGAGGATTGGAAAGAGAAGTTGTTCAGAGTGAGGACCAGTTCAGTCAGTCGAAGGAGGGTGTCAGGGATGCCTTGTGTCCCACGAAGTCATTTTAACTGAGATTTGATTAACTTTTTGAAGATTATAAGCAGTTTAATAAACTACGCTTTCAGGATGTGGAGCTGAAGGAACCTCTGAAATTACATGACAATTTCTCCTCTCTCTCTCTCTCTCTCTCTCTCTCTCTCTCTCTCTCTCTCTCTCTCTCTCTCTCTCTCTCTCTCTCTCACGTTTGCGGGTGACGAGAAGGATGGGACTCTACGACAGGCAGGTGGGAGGAATTGGTAAATTCATGAGTGGTCCACCTTAACGGGGTGGCACAGTGGTTAGCACCGCTGCCTCACAGCGCCTGAGACCTGGGTTCAATTCCCGCCTCAGAGCGACTGACTGTAGAGTTTGCACGTTCTCCCCGTGTCTGCGTGGGTTTCCTCCTACAGTCCAAAGATGTGCAGGTCAGGTGAATTGGCCATGCTAAATTGCCCGTAGTGTTAGGTAAGGGGTAAATGTAGGGGCATGGGTGGGTTGCGCTTCGGCGGGTCGGTGTGGACTTGTTGGGCCGAAGGGCCTGTTTCCACGCTGTAATGTAATTAATCTAATGCAATAATGTGAAATTGTATTTTGGGAGGAAGAATGTGGAAACAAATTTTTAGATTTAAATGTGAGATTCTAGAGCTTTCAGAGACTAGGAGTACAAATACTTGAAGTAGCCTGGGCATTCTAATTAGTGGTATAGAGTACAAAACTAAGGAAATGAAGTACATTCATAAAATGGTGGATCAGTCTGTGCCAGAATATTGTCTAATTCTTGGCATCACACTTTAGGAATAGACTGAAGGCTTCGGCGAGGGTGCAGAAGACATTCCAGAAGTGGTTTTGACACTGAGGGACCAGTTAAACGGTTACTTGGTTTAAAAACTGGGGTTCTTTTGGGAGAAGAGACTGGTTGAGAGATTTGATTAGAAGTGTTTAAAATCACGATATCCCTAGACAGAGCAACTGTTCCCGTTTGTAGAAATGTTCAGAAACCGGATACTGAAGGCAATAGTTGAAGAACCCAAGGAAAATCTTTTTGTTGCACTGCAGATCCTAACCACTGGCAGAATGTGGTACAAGCAGGTTTAGAAATACATATTATAATTCAGATGAGCATTTGAAGATAATTTGTAAGGTTGCATGGAATGAGTCTCTCCTGGAGAGTGTTGGCTCATGAGATCAAATGGTCACTTGCTCTATTGCAGCTAATCCATTATTCTATGAATATTGCACATGTTTAATGTCACATCACAGCTGAGCTCCAAATTTATTCAAGTTGCGATGAGCCTGATACTTGGATGTAGCTAACACTTTTTTTAATTGAAATATGTACTAGGTGCTGCACATGAACTTGAACTGTGCTGTTCATAAGGAAATGTATTCTCAAATAATCCAATTGATCAGTGCCAATGTTACCTGGATTAATGCTTGCTTGCAGGTCACCTGGGTATTGCTGTCCCTGATGTTTATGCTGCATGCAAACGTTTTGAGGAGCTTGGAGTAAAATTTGTGAAGAAGCCAGATGATGGTGAGTAACCCAGATGCTAGTTTTGAGCAATCCAGCGAGTCTTCACCTGGGACATATCCCTCTAAATTTTTGACAATCGCTTGATTTCCTTTGCTTTCATAGAATGCTTTTGAGAGGGTTTTTTTGAACTGCATGTTCTGGAACCAACCAGATAAGTTCATTAGAATTGGTAAAGGTCATGACCAGATTGGTGGATTTTTTTTTTTAAAAAAAACCAAATAAGGAAAGAAATGTGACCATGTGATGGAATTTTTACAAACCATTTCAAATGGAGAAGACTGCATTGAAGGCTACTGTTTCAAGGTGGGGAGACAGTGACAATATCACTGCGGCACCAGACTAGTGATCCCAACAACCCCAGGCTAATGTTCTGAGGACATCGGTTCAAATCCTACCATGGCAGAATCAATTAAAAGAAAACTGGAATTTAAAAGAAAAAGCTAGTGTATTGGCATGTTTTTAAAAAGTCACCTGATGCATGGATGTCCTTTTTCGGGAAGGAAATGTGTCTTCCTTACCTGGTCTAGTCTAAATGTTATTCCAGATCCAGAGCAACATTGTGATTCTTCACTGCTATTATGACAGAGGGTAGACTCTTCTTACTTTAAAACCAGCGACACAAGATTTATCCCGTTCAGTAGCAATGTGTAAACATTGGAGTGGCCAAGGACTATTTAAAGTAAAAATTAACTTTTATTTCTTAAAGTATAACAGAATAATTAACTCACAACAGTTTACCATTCTTTACTCTAACCTACCTGTTACCTTCCATTCTATAATAGTCTGATAAAACTCCCAGTTAAGATTTACAAAACCACACTTATCTCAACCCGGTAGCTTTTGTTCTTTGAATTGGATGTTCACGTGTCATCGTTTCTTTTTAGGAATTTCTTAGTCACGGGTTACTGATCAAAAAGATGTTTCTGAGAGCTTTTTTTTCAGGCAGTCTGTTTTACATGTTTTACAATTCTCTCAACTGTTGCGTTTTCCCCAGTCTTATACTCCCCAAAGCATGAGATTGTTAATATACTAAGTTCAAGTTTGGTATTTTTCGGGGTATAATTTAAACTGGCTGGCTGAATTCAAATTTGAGTTTGGACTCCAGGCAACAAGCTAATAGTCATTTGAGTGTTGCCTTTGAGAACACTTTGTACTGTCTGGTAGCTCTGCTGCTTTTAACTCTAAGTACATCCACATCTTTGTAAAGGTATATACTAATGCTTCATTTCTTTTGTTGTTTTTTTTTTCCAGGTAAAATGAAGGGACTTGCTTTTATTCAGGACCCAGATGGCTACTGGATAGAGATTCTCAGCCCAAATCAAATGCTCACCATAGTTCCGTAGCTGAGGTGTAAGCAGTTACTCCAGTTTCTCACACTTTAAATATACAGACCACTCATGGTACAACTCTCATGGGTTTGAGCAAACAAAAGATTCCTTTTAGTACCTGCAGTCCAACATTACAGTATTGTTTGCCCTCTAAATATCAAATTAGATTTACATTTAGTGATGTTTGAATAGTTAGTAAACATTGTATAGAGTGGGAATTTTCTTTTGGTTATTTCTGGCAGTCACTGTTTACCTCATGTACAAAAAATGACACATTAACTAATCCTCCAAAGGATTGCAGCTGGAATATTCCATGTGTTAAGTCTAAGAACTGACCATCTATGAAATGCTTTCTAGATTGTTGTATCTAACTTGTGCACATCCTCCCACTTGCATCCTTGGGGAAAGAAAAAGTACACGCTGAAATTTTTATTGCAGAACCAAGTATTTTGATGGCTTGTTTTAAGACTGTAAACCCACATGTCCAGTTTCTTAAAGATATTTAGCAGCTGTTACTGTTAGACCCCCACAAAGGGATGGGGTAAATCAACTCTAGAACAGAACGTTACAGTGCAGTACAGGCTCTTCGGCCTTCGATGGTTCTGCAGGTTGGTGCAACAATCTGAAGCTCCTCTCACCCACACTATTCCATTCTCATCATATGTCTATCCAATGACCATTTAAATGCCCTCCAATTTGGAGAGTCTACTACTGTTGCAGACAGTGTATTCCACACCCCTACTTGAGTAAGGAAACTACCTCTGACATCTGTCCTATATCTATCAACCCTCAATTCAAAGCTATGTCCCTTCATGCAAGCCATCACCATCCAAGGAAAAAGCCCTCACTGTTCACCCTATCTTACCCACTGATTATCTTTATATGTCTCAATTAAGTCACATCTCAACCTTTTCTCTAATGCAAACAGCCTCCAGTCCCTCAGCCTTTCCTCGTAAGACCTTCCTTCCATACCAGGCAACATCCTAGTAAATCTCCTTTGAACCCTTTCCAAAGCTTCCACATTCTTCCTATAATGTGGTGACCAGAACTGTACACAATACTCCCAAGTGCAACTGCACCAGAGTTTTGGACAGCTGCAGCATGATCTCATGGTTCTGAAACTCAATCCCTCTACCAATAAAAGCTAACACAGTATGTCATCTTGATAATCTGATCAACCTGAGTGGCAACTTTCAGGGATTTATGTACATGGACATAGACCTCTCTGCTCATCTACACTACCAAGAGTCTTTATTAGCCCAGTTCTGTATTCCTGTTACTCCTTCCAAAGTGAATCACCTCTCTCTCTTCCACATTACACGACACTCCATTTGTCACCTCTCCACCCAGATCTGCAGCTTATCTATGTCTCTGTAACCTACAACATCCTTCCTCACTATCCACAACTCAACTGACCTTAGTGTCCCACAAACTTACTAACCCATGTTTCTATGCCCTCATCCAGGTCACTTATAAAAATGACAGTGGACTGAAAACAGATCCTTGCAGTAATCCACGAGTAACTGCACTCCAGGATGAATGTATCCAGTCAGCTACCAGCTTCGGTTGTCTTTCATTTGGTCAATTTCTGATCCAAACCATTAAATTCCATTTTCATTTGGTCAATTTCTGATCCAAACCATTAAATTCCATGCCACTATTTTTTGTGCAATAGCCTACCAAGGGGTGGGTCTGTCTGTCCCCTCCTCTGCCCGGCTAACATGTACCTCTCAGGCACCCTCGCATAGCCATCACATCTCATCCTAACATAAGCCACAGCCTTCCTCTTCACAACAGTTTCAACATCCTTAGTAAACCTTCGTTCCCTTGCTTGACCACTTTCTCCCTGCCTGACAGGTACATACTTAAGGACACGTGGTAGCTGTTCCTTAAATAAGCTCCACATTTCAACTGCCCATCCTATGCATTCTAAATCTTGCCTAACTGCATCATCATTGTCTTTTCCCCCCAGCTAAACTCTTGTCCTGTGGTATATACCTATCCCTTTCCATCACTAAACAAATGAATTGTGATCACCTACCTCCAAATCTAACACCTGGCCATGTCATTACCCAGTACCAAATCTAATGTCGCCTTAGCCCTTGTTGGCTTGCCTACATACTCAGGAAACACTCCTGCCCACTGGACAAAAACTGACTCCTCTAAAGTACTCTAACTATAGTATTGCCACTCAATGTTGGGGAAGCTAAAGACCCCCATAATGACTACTCTGTTACTCTTGCTTCTTTCGAGGATCATCTTTGCTCTCCTATCCTCCGCATCTCTGGAACTATTTGGAGACGTAGAGAAAACTCCCAACAGAGTGACTTCTCCTTTCCTGTTTCTAGTCTCAGCCCATATTACCTCAGTAGATTAGTCTTCAGACATCTTTTCTGCAACAGTAATACTATTCTTGACTAATAGTGCCACACCACCCCCTATTTTACCACTTTTTTTTTTTCTGTTTTTACTGAAACATCTAAATCTTGGAAACTGCAATAACTGTTCCTGTCCCTCCTCT
Source organism: Chiloscyllium plagiosum (assembly GCF_004010195.1). Classification (NCBI taxonomy): domain Eukaryota; kingdom Metazoa; phylum Chordata; class Chondrichthyes; order Orectolobiformes; family Hemiscylliidae; genus Chiloscyllium; species Chiloscyllium plagiosum. The sequence goes on from NC_057712.1 coordinate 130,609,180, forward strand.
ACCCATGTCTCTGAAATGGCCAGAACATTGAAATCCCAGGTACCAACCCATGCTGTGAGTTCACCCTCTTTATTATGAATGTTCCTGGCATTGAAGTAGACACACTTTAAACCATCTTCTTACTTGCCAGTGCCTTTGTATAGTCTCGATCTTAGTTCTGCCTTCACTACTCTCAACCTCCCATATACTGTAAGTACAGTTTAGGTTCCTAATCCCCTGTTGAATGAGTTGAAACCAACCATGAAGTGCATTAGCAAATTTCACCCCCAACCCCTGAATATTGGTATCCCTTGGGTTCAGGTGAAGGCCATACTGTTTGTAGAGGTCCCAACTACCCCAGAGAGCCCCAATCTTCCAGAATCCAAAGCCCACCTTCCTGCATCATCCCTGTAGCCATGTGTTCAACTCCTCTCCCTATTTTCAGCCTTGCTAGCACGTGGCATGGCAACAAACCAGAGATGACCACTGTTTGTTCTTGCTCTAAGCTTCCACCCTAGCCTCCTGAATTTCTGTCTTTTTAAATCCCCATCACTTTTTCCTACCTATGCGCTCTCACTCCCCTCCGTCTTGGGAGCCACTACTGTCTAAAATGATCAAGACGTCTTGCACTGAAGGTAGCTTCCCCATTCAACTACAAAAATAAATTAAAGTTGGGAAGTCTATTCCCTTTTACACTTGCTCCGTTATAGGTTATCATCTATGACTGTCTAGTTATCTTATTAACCATTTCTAGTCTGTCTGCTTATAAAATGCTGCTGACATTGTTGGTATTTACCTTTTTTGTTCTAAACTGAATTTTGTGTTGAACATCTTGATGGAAAGTACCTAGTTGGCTTTGCTGCTTGTGTAGTCACATGTGCAAGGTCACAGATGAACTGACAGTGAACCTTAATTCCTAATAATTGGCATCATGGCTAAGTTCCTTAATGTAGAACCATGACTGTAATAAATGACTTATTTTCTATGAAATACTTTTGAGGGTATAAGTTGTCTTTTTCTCTTCCCTGTTAAACAGTGCACTGAAGCTTCTCTGCTTGAAGTCCCATGGAGCTATTATAGTGTGGATATGTGGACTGAACTACCAACTCAGAACTAATGTTGAGGGATATAAAAATGGAGTAATTTTTTTTTTATGACAAGTGAGAATGAGAAACAGGAGTGGGCACTAGACCGCTGGAAAATGAGGCTGGATAAGTGATGGGGAACTAAGAAATGGTGGAGCAAGTGAATAAATATTGACTCTAATTTTCATGCTGGAAGACCTCAGTAGCATGAAAAATGTGTTGCTGGAAAAGCGCAGCAGGTCAGGCAGCATCCAAGGAGCAGGAGAATCGACGTTTTGGGCATAAGCCCTTCAGAACACCAAACTTGAAGAGAGTTGGGCGCTGAGGTGTGTGCATTGGCTATCACCTAAGGAGAAGGTGCTGGGGAATCTGAAAAGGTTGAAGGTGGATAAATCCCTAGATCAGATGGATTAAACTCCAGAGTGCTGAAAGAGATAGGGGAGGCATTGGTATCTTTTAGCAATCATTGCAGTCTGGGTGGGTCCCACACGATTGGAGTATAGCCTATGTAATCTCCCTGTTTAGGAACGGAGGCACATGGAAATTTATAAGCTGGTTAGCTTGACCTCCGTTCTTGGTAAGATAGAAGTCCATTGTTGAGGTTGAGCTTGTGGAGTATTTGAGTGTGTAGTAAAATAGGGTGGAGTTGACATGGCTTTGTTGAGGAGGTCATGCCTGATAAATTTGTTGCATTTAAGGAAGTAACAAGCAAGTTAGACAAAGGCGAGCCAATGTATTTGATCTCCTTGCATTTCCAGAAAACCTTTTTTGACAAGGTGTGATATGGGCTACTAAATTAGAGCCCATGGTGTGGGATGTAAGATACTAGCATGGATAGAGGTTTGGCTGACCTTCAGTGGGGATAGAAGGGATCTTTTTCAGAGTGGCAGCTGGTGTTCACAGTGATCAATGTTGGGATTGCAACTAGTCACACTATGCACGAACAATCCCCATGAAGGAACTAAGGACACTGCTGCAAGTTTGTAGATGATCCAAAAATCAATGGAGGGACAGGTATTGGTGAGGAAGTCGTGAGGCTGTTGAAGGACTTGGACAGGCTAGGAAAGTAGGCAAAGTGGCAATAGTTGACTGAGAAATTGAGGTTCTGCACATTCTTAAGAAGAATCACCTAGGAGAAAGTGAGAACTGAAGCTCAGAGGTGCTGGAAAAGCACAGCAGGTCAGGCAGCATCCTAAGAGCAGGAGAGCCATTTCTGAAGGGCTTGTATGTGAAACATCAATTCTCCTGTTCCTCGGATGCTGCCTGACTTGCTGTGCTTTTCCAACACCCCACACTCTTGGTAAGAAGAGTCAAGGCGTGGATGGTTTTTCTAAATGGGGAAAGGCTTAAATCTGAAGCACAAAGGAACTTGGGAGTCTGAGTTCAGGATTCTCAAGATAACATTAATGTTCAGCTGGCAGTTAGAAAGGCAAATGCAATGTTAGCATTCATTTCAAGAGGGCTGGAATACAAGAGCAGAGATATATTGCTCAAGCTATATAAGGCTGTGGTTAGACTCAATATTTTAAAATTAGAGAGCAGTTTTGGGCCCCAAACTTGAGGATTGTTTTGGCATTGGAGGGGTTTGGGAGGTTTACAGAAAATGATCTCAGGGCTGTGAAGGACTTGGGAGAAGTGGTTGAGTATTTGTATCTGGACTTGGTGTTTAGAAAGCTGATGAGCAATCTGAATGATTTGAAATGTACAGAATGCTAAGATGCCTGAATAGAGTGGGCATGGAGATGTTTCCAGTAGTCGGAGAAACTAGCATCTGATGGCAGAGCTTCAGTGAAGGGACAACCCTTCAGAACTGAAATTGGAATGGTGGTGAATCTATGGAGCTCATTGCAGCAGAGGACTGTGGAGGCAGAGTCATTTGAGTGTACTGAAGACCAAGATAAGGACTTCATTTAGTCAGGGGGACCAATAGTTGTGGGGAAAAGGCAGGGGGTTGGGTTTGAAAAACACATCTCCCAGGCAAGATGCAAGATTTGGCCCATTTTGAATCTGCTCCCATATCTTATGTTCTTGTAATAAATCAAATGGAAGTGCATGTTCCTTGGTGCTATTACAGTAAAATTAAATACGAGCTACCATAGAGTCCACCACCTTGATATACATCAGTATCAACTGTCCAGAAACTTTGCTGTTTGCCTTTAGAATTGTTATATCTATTCTAATTTCTACAAGATTAGATGTTTAAGGCACAGCAAGGTAAACATACTATGCATGTTTGTTCTGTGTACAAATCCCATTACTCAGCCCATTGTCTTGCTCTCACACCACAGACCTGCTTCAAATATTTTGTTTTCCTAAATAAGAGGAAATGGCATCTCCAATGCTGTGGAAAGAAATTCCTTTAATCACTTGTCACTGACCATTTAGCATTACCATCCCTTTGTCACTGGACAAAATCCTTTTACAATTTAAAAACCACTCATTTGCTCCAACTTCAATGTTCCTGCAAATACATTTGCAGGATCTCCTCCTCAAACTGTAGTGCATTATCTGAGTCTGATTTTTACAAATCTATAAAATAGTAGTAGACCATTTAGCTCTTGAGGGCAGAGAGTTAGTGTCAATCATCTGCCAGGAAAGATATCTTCCTCAGATCCATGCTAAAAGGATAAGCATACACTTTTCACACCCCAGTTTTGACTGGCCCACAAGAGGAAACATCCTTTCCACCTAAGTCCCCAGATGTGGACTCCTCTACACGGGGAGGATGACATGCAGGCTGGGTAACTACTTTGCAGAACACCTACATTGTTTGTAAAACCATTAAAACAATTAGCCTGATCTTCCAGTTGCCTGCCACTTCACCACCCCACTATGTTCACATACCAACATCTCTGCATTTCTGTGCCAGGCTTGCTGCAGTGTTTTAGCAAGCCTCCATGCAAGCTCAATAACAGCATCCATCTTCTGCAGCATCTAGGACTCCAGATTGAGTTCAATAATTTTAGAGCCTGATTTGGTCCTTCCATTTTGTTCAATGGTGCTGGAAGAGCACAGCAGTTCAGGCAGCATCCGAGGAGCTTCAGCAAAATCGACATTTCAGGCAAAAGCCCTTCATCAGGAATAAAGGCAGAGAGCCTGAAGCGTGGAGAGATAAGCTAGGGGTGGGGGTGGGGAGAGAGTGGCATAGAGTACAATAGGTCAGTGGGGAAGGAGATGAAGGTGATAGGTCAGGGAGG